>NW_021167234.1:0-348779 GCF_003724135.2 Verticillium nonalfalfae | reverse complement strand
AGAGTGCACCGCTCACGATGATCACTGGCACTGCCCTCCTGGTGTCGAGGAGCCTTCGTTCCCTCCAGGAAGCGAGCCCGGTTCTGGTGACCATGGGGATGACCACAGCGGCGCTGGCGAGTGCACTGCTCACGACGACCACTGGCACTGCCCTGAGGGTGTCGAGGAGCCGCCCTACCCTCCTGGCGGAGAACCTGGTTCTGGAGAGCACGGCGGCTCGGACGAGTCGGCTACCGAGTGTACTGCGCACGACGACCACTGGCACTGTCCCGAGGGTGTCGAGGAACCCGCCTACCCCCCGGGCAGCCAGCCTGGTGCCGAAGGCGCAGAAGGCGCCGAGACCGAGTGCACCGCCCATGACGATCACTGGCACTGTCCCGAGGGCGTCGAAGAACCCTCATACCCCCCTGGCGGTGAGCCTGGCGCAGAGGGCGCTGGCGCTGGCGGCGCTGGCGGCGCCTCGGGTGAGTGTGTCGCGCACGATGACCACTGGCACTGCCCTGAAGGGGTTCCAGAGCCTGATTCGCCGCCGGCGCCAGAGGTGGTTGAAGTGTCGGGCGCCGCTTCGTTCGGTGTGACCAAGGCGTACATGGTGGCCTTTGCGACGATCCCCCTTCTCTTCGGTTTCATGGGTTGAAACTTTTGTTCATTGAGGTGGCGAGATGTGTGAAGATGAGGTACGGTCAGGCTCTCTTCTCTAGATAGCCGAGATCTTGTCCGCCTCGGAGCCTCCGTTGACGACCCCTATGAGAAGCAATTTCAACCATTAGTTAATGTCAAATACACTTGTTAGACACGTTTCCACTTCTATGATGCCTCTTGGAGCAAGATGACCATGGTGATTTGATGCCTGCCCATATGTGGATGGGGGATTAATGTCTTGTCTGGAATCAGGGGCAAGGTGGCCCCGTGCCTCATGTGTCAGCTCGGACCTGTATGTGTCCCAGCATGGTGTCTCATGTCTATATCGGTGGTTGGAACAGATCTACTCGGTAACTCGATGCATCCCTGTCGTCGGAAGACAGATGACTTGCGCGATGCTGCATGGTTGGGATGGAAATGGAGGTTCCGTGTCAGTGCCTAGAGCTGGTCCTGGCACCAGCGTTGGTTGTCCTTGGGTTCATCAGGTGGCCACCGCCGTGCTTATCTAATCGGTCATAGGACCCTGACGAAGTTACCAGGCGCCAGGGAACCAGCAACCCACCTTCTGGAGGAAAGAGTGGCCCCTGGAGCTTCCTTCCGACCCCAACAAATGAGTGGGGCTCTTGTCGTTCGTGGCACCAGCGGCAGGTGCAACTGTCGGTGGAGGTGCAGGCAGGTGCAGCTCGTTCGCACCCACCAAAAAGAAAGACCGGGTCTCCTTCTCCAACCAGAGCCAGGGTAGATGAAGGCGGTGATCCTCATCCCCCCGTCCCGTCCAAACAAAACACAAACCACACAAACATCAAGCCTCCCCTTCGAAAAACCTAACGCGGGTGGGCTTCCAGCTGCAGGTCAACATTTACTGTGTTTCTGTGCTTTTGGACTTGGTTTTTTTTTCGTGCTGCACAGCTCTGCTATTCTTGGCTCTTTCGTCATTTACATTCCTGTCAACAACACTTGCGATGCCATCCGCCCCTCTTGGCAGGTGAAGCGGTCAGTCGAAAACGAGTTGAAAAAAGTAGCTCCCAGCCCACAGTCCGAAATTTGTTTCGAAATATGACATACTCCTCGCATTACCAAATGCCCGGCGCATTCTTCGACAGCCACACAACTGGCGTCCACCCCAACGTCTTCCGACCGCCTACCACGCCGTCAGCCTCGTCGTCCATTCACCTCGGCAAGTCCACCGCCAGCGTTGGCCCCGAAAACGGCAGTCTTGCCGCCCACGTCAAGAGAAAGCGCGCTCGTGCCGATACGTCGCGCGAGCAGACTCCCCTTCAAGAATGGTCTGATGCCAACATCAACGCCGATGGCCTCACTGACAGAAACCGCACACCGGCGGCAAAGGTTGGACATGGACAGCCCACGGAGCGCTACACCCTAGCCGGCCAACTCGAGACGCCCGGTGGTTTCCATGCTGCAGGTGGACATGGTCGACTCGAGGAGAGCCTTTATTCCGACAGCGATTACCGAAAGGCTCTCGGCTCGAAACGACACCCGGTCGAGCTCGACTCGCCAATGAATGGCCATCCCACCTTGCTTATCAAGCCCAGCCAGCAGCCAGCAGGCGAAGGCTGGAGCCGCTTTGCGTTCAACGCCATCGGCGGCGTCATGGGCAAGGTATGGGAGTTCTGCCGAGGTAGCGCATTCACAGGCTTCTATGCTGGCGGCGGCACGCCCTACGCCATGGACGGGCAGCGGCCTGTACCTGCGTCACCGACGAAGGCTGTGACGCACGCAGAGAAGCCCAGGGACTACTTTTCACCCGAGAATTCCTCAGCCTTCGACGGGAATGACGCAAACGTCCCTGGCGGCTTTCCCCAATCCGACTACATGCCCTACAACCCGGAAATTCTCGAAGCTTTAACGCCCGATTCGACACCATCCCGACCCGCTGTCAAACGCAGACAGGTCAGTGAGAACGACGAGCTGCGTCGCAACTGGATCATGGTCGATGAAGGCTCGCCCCTCGAGCAACCGCGTACCGCCTCGAGAGCCTCGCTGCGCCCGCCGTCGCGAAACTCGCGGCCCTCCATGACGACCGGCCGCCGAATCAGCGTGCCCGTCTCGCGTCTCAATACTACTCCGTCCAAGGCCCGTCGGAACTCGCTCCGCAGCCCGCATGCCGTGTCACCGGCCCGTACCGCTCGAGAACCACCCGCCAGTACTGCCAGCTGTGCCAGCGTCCGCTCTCCTCGGGCCTGTTCGCCTGGCCCGCTGTCGCCGCTTTCGCCAAGCCGGATCCCTATCCCCTCTCAGCAAGCTGGCCGCGGCTCCAACCCCTTCTCACGACCCTCGAGCTCGGCGGGCCACTACCGAAGCAACAGCTGCGTCACGTCGCCCATCCGGCCGGCCCTGAGCCACCGCCGGACACATAGTGGTGCCTCAGCTGCTTCGGCTCGTGTCCAGACGTCGCGTGATAACGATGACAACGTGGACGCGAGTCCCAGGCTAAGCATGGAAGCCAAGAAGCTTGCCGCTAAGAGGCGAAAGGAGGAGCAGGACGCCGACCTGCGCATCAACGATTTCAACTACAGGCTTAAAGAGATGATCCGCCAAGGTCGGGAAGCCCTTGGAACCACATTTGAGGTAGACGATGATGCAGGTGGCTGGGAGTCGGAACACTGAGACTTTTGTGACTTGGGGATCGGAGAGGTTGTGGGAGCTGGCCTCTGTTTGGGCTCGGTGGATATTTGTTTCACAACACGATGGGTTATGTGAGGGCGCACGCTATGATACCTCTGCTTCTTCCAGCCTTGGCGTTTGGGCCTCCATGAGGCGTGCCTTTCACGATATCACGATTATTGGGTCAGGCGGGTTTCGGAGGCTTTTTTATTTTGACGTTTGCCGCGGCTCACGACACCGCAGATACCAGATGAATGGAACTTTACTTTGTCTTTTCGAATCTATCATATTGTTCTCATGATTTTGTGGTATCTCGAACCAACAGAGACTGATGAAAGTCGCTACCAAGACTGACGTGTCTGTGACCTTAGTTCTGTCACACGGTCTCTCCGCCGAACCACCTCTCCTATCAGATGCCTTGATGTCAGGTATTCACCATGCGAGTCGCCGGCATCCGCCCACGCAGCGATTCCACAGAAATCACAGCTTGTGCTCCCCCAAGAACAGCGCGCCAAGCAGCGCCAGCAGCGAGCAGACGAGCGAAACGCCATGACTCCACGACAGGCCCTCGATGTAGGACGCGACGACAGCGTCGCCGACCCTGCCGCGCGCGCGCTCGATGAAGCCGACGCTCGAGGCCGCCTCGGCGATGATGTGGCGCCGCGCCGCGTCGGTGAGCCCCAGGGCCACGAGACGGGCGTCGAGCGCGGCCTTCATGGTGCCCATGACGACGGCGCTGACGGTCGCGAGCCCGACAATCATGCCGACGGTCGTGCAGAGGTAGAGGCCGGCGATGGCGGCGGCCTTGTGGCGCGGGTCGACGGCGGCCTGGACGCTGACGAAGACGGCCGAGATGGCGACGCCCTGGCCGAAGCCGCCGGGGACGATGTAGAGCGACTCCCAGAGGTTCGTGTGGCCGTGCCAGCGCAGCACGAGGAGCACGTAGGCGGCGGACGAGCAGAGGGTGGCCAGGACGGTGAGGCGCTTGTAGCGGCCCGTGCGGCGGATGAGGAGGCCGGCGAGGATGCCGCCGGCGGCGTTGCCGGCGACGGCGGGGAAGAGGTGCGCGCCGGCGACCGTGTTGGTGGCCCGCTGCGTGACTTGGAAGTAGAGCGGCACGGCGAACATGAGACCCAGCTGCGCCGCCGTCTGGAGGAGGATGACGGCATAGGAGAGGACAATGTCGCGCTGGCGGAGCAGCGCCAGCGGGAAGATGGGGTCCGCGCCGGGCCGGGCCTCGGCGAGGGCGAAGAGGCCTGCGAGCACGGCCGAGGAGGCGAGGAGCCCCGGGACCAGCGGGTGGGACCAAGGGATCTTGCTGCCGCCGAGTTCGATGGGCGCGAGGAAGGCGAGGATCGTGAGGGCGAGGAGCAGGGCCCCGAGCCAGTCGATGCGGGAGAGGGATCCCTTGCTCGGTTCTGGCGTCTTGGCCGTCGACTGATCCGCCGCGCTGGCGGGGGCCACTGTGCGCTTGGTCGTGGATGGGAGGTAGGCCATGCAGAGGAGCAGCGCGAACATGAAGATGGGCGCCTGGCCGAGGAAGGACCAGCGCCAGCCGATCGTGTCTGCGAGCCATCCTCCCACGGGACCGCCGAGGCTGCGTCCGATGGTCGCTGCAAGGTTGATGGTTGCTTGCCAGGCGGCGACGTCGCGCAGCGGGACGAGATCCGTGATGACCAGCGCAGCAACGACGTTCATGGCCGATCCACCAGACCCTGATATGACCCTACCAAGCACAACCTCCCCCATGGACCCTCCGATGCCTACAATGAAGCATCCCAGCGCGAAGAGCGAGTATGCCACGACGAGCAGCGCCCTGCGGCCGTAGATATCGCTGAGCTTGCCGTAGATGGCCTGTGTGGACGCGCCGGCGAGAGCGAAAGCCGTGAACAGCCAGCTCGAATCCTCGAGGTCGTTGAATTCGGAAGCAATGGTCGGGTGTGTCGCTAGGACCAGACTGCCGTCGGCGTTGGAGGTAAAGGTGCCGAGGAGAAGAATGGCGACAATGCGCACGATGGCGGCGCGGGGGGTTGGCGCGACACCATCTCGTCCTATAGATGCTTCCTCATCGCGAGGGCTGGCGTTGCATCCTGTCAGTGGGAGAACTTTGCTGCGGGATACGACACTCTACTGACCCAACCGAAGCCCCCTCGTCAGACGCGTCATAACTCGAGTCACTGGTCACAGAGATTGTCGCCGATGAGCTCAAGAGAAGGGGTGCTCGTTCATCCAATATCGGCGCGGCGCTTGGTTCGGCGGCCATTGTGACGTGCAGCGTCTCAGCGCAATAGTCAGAGTTTCCTCACCACTTGTCGTTGATTGTCTTGCAATTTACAGACAGAAGGGGAGAAAAAAGAGAGTTCTGCGGGACAGAGTTCTCGACCGCGAAGCAAGCAATGAAGACTCCTGCAGATCCGGATCAATGCCACTAGGACATCGTGGCGTCGCCAATGAGGAGCACATCATACATGCAATCCATGCCGATAGACCGTTCATCCCACGCTTATCGTCGATGTGCTCTGGAGAAAAACCGCTGTGCGGCCTCGCCAGACCTCCGGTTCGGGATTGCGCAATATGGCACCATCACGGGCGGCTCCGCTGTCCGACTCGCTGCAGGGGGCCTTTTCTTGGCTCTTGGCCGCCAGCCGGTTGCTCGCCGGGGACATGTTCGCAACGAATGTCATGAATTGCACGCCGATTGTCGATGAGGCACCTTGCCTCTGGCCTGCAGTGTCCTGTTAGTTTAACCTGCAGTTTAACCTACAGTCAAGTCGACTCATGCCTGCGTCAGTCAAACCAAACAACCAAGTCTTAGGTCATGACACAGCTGTTGCCAGCAATGATTCGGGTTGCCAACTGAGAATAGTATACACATCAGCAAGATAAAACATCGTAGTCCCCGCCAAATTATTCCGCGCCGTAGCCCAGATAGAAGCGATATGCCATTTTTTTTGCTTTGCCTTCCTTTCCCTATTCCTTACCCCCCAACGAGATAGCCAAGTCTTGTTGGGCGTGCGTCTACTAAGCAGGGTACCCACGCTTCTCGCTCTCGGTGAAGAAGATAACCATGCGCCAAAGCTTTTTCGCCATGTCTTCTGCCTCGTCGTCCAGGGCCTGTCATGGATCATTAGCAGTCGGTCTGGAATGGGATCGTGTGACAGAATAGCACTCACCCCGCGTAGCTCCTCCACTAGGTCCTCTGGCTTGCCGTGCTTCCGCAGGTGCTCCTCGACGACCTCGACCAAAAGCTCCTCCTGCACACCCAGGTACTCGACAATCTTCTTCTCCACGAACGGCCGCAGCTTCTCGCGAATGATGCTGTCGTCGAGGTGTTCCCACTGCACGTCCCACTTCCACAGGCCCTCCTTCTCCGATGGAATCTCCTGCGCCAGAGCGCGCACCGCCTTGCTGAGCTCCTCTTCCGTCATCTTGTCCGCCGCCGTCGTCGGCTCGAACTGGATTGGAATGAGCTGTCGCTTGGCCGTGCCGTCCTGCTCCTCGTCATCGAGCAGGCCTTCCACCTCAGCAATCGTGCGCCTGTTGGAGGCCGCCTTCTGCTGGTTGCGCTGCGCCGCCGCGCCGAGCGAGAGCTTGAATGGTGCCGGTGCCGCGGCCGTCGCTTGCTGCCGTTGCTCCAGCTCCTGCGCCTGCCTGTCGAGGAACGAGTCGGCCATGCCGCGGGCGTGTTCGTTGTCGGCTGCCTCCCTCCGTTTGTCGTCAGCCTCGGCACGCCTGTCGTTGTCGTCCCTGGCTGCCTCGTCGGCCCGGTCCATCTGTCGCTTGCGTACCCACGCAGCGTGGTCGCGGTAGAATGGGTGGCTCTTTCGAGACGCCTCCCGCTCATCGTCCCAGGCCTTCTCTCGCTCGAGCTGTTCGTCCCTTCGTCGCTCAAAGGTTTCTTCCTCCTGCTGCTCGCGGTCGCGCTCGCGCTCCAGGGCTGCTTGCCGAGAGCGCTCTCGGTTGAACCATTTGCGCTCCGCCTCTGTGTACAGACTTTCGTCTTCTTCCTTCTGCTTATTGAGATGCCTCCGATACAGCTCTTCGTCGTCTGCGTCGCTCTCCTCGTCCTCGCGGTTGATGGAGTACTCAGCATTGGCGACGCCCCCGTTGACAAATGACACTGAACGGGTGCCATTGGTGCCCCGCGGCCCAGACGGCGCGTTGTGCGGACCTCGGGAGCCGGAAGAGGCATCTGGAGGGGGCGTGTCGAGCCGAGACCTGTGTGGAGGGTTGTTCCTCTGTCGCTCTGCCTCTTCCATTTCCTCCTCTCTCTTCAGACGCTCCATGTCGCGCCTGATGCTGCGGTCACGGAACGCTGCGATCTCGGCCGCCACGACCTCCCGCATTTCAGCCGGAATGTCAGCGAGCTCATCGTCCTGTGCCAGCGAAATGTTGACCACCTCGACGTTCTCTCCGTTGCCCATTGCCGTGTCGCCTTCTCCGTCTGTGCCCTTGACTGCCGTCTTGGGATACACCAAGTCCTTGATGACCTGCTTCAGAGCCGCCTTGGCCGCCTCGAGTCGTGTCTCGGTCGCGGCTTCATCGCCTCTGCTCTCCTTGTAAGATTCCGCATACTTGAGAGAGTTTGGGTCGATCGTAACCTGGAGTTTGACCATCTCAACACCTTCAAAGGCATCGCCATCGGCGGGCGCCTCCTTGGGTCCCTGCCGTGCCAACGGCACTTCAACGTCCTGGAGAATGTCGGCGGCTGTGGCGAACGAGTCGGGGTCGTCGTACTGTGCGAAGCCAAACTTTGCTCCCTTGCCATCGGACAGTTGTGATGCCGCCGAATCCCACCTGCGCAGTCTTCCGACCGAGTTGAGCAGACTTTCAATGTTCTCGTCTGCGCCGAGTCCTTCGGGGATCTTGTGTATGAAGATGGTGCGCAGTCTCTCCTCGTTAGTAGGCGGCACGAGCGACTGGATGTTGTCCCTGGCGGCGTTCCTCGACTGGTCGTCCCTCCTGTCCATGCCCAGGCCCGGCCTCCCCGAGGAAGGAGCGCTGCTGTCCTTGCGACCGCCATCACCCTGAGGTCCCGGCTTACCGCCCAGTGCAGAGAGTCGGATCACGGGTGCGCTGAAGTCAAAGTTGTTGGGGATGTTCGGAGCTTGGAAGTTCGGCGGGAGACCGCTTTGTCGGTTAGCTTGAGCGTTGTTGGACTGCTGGACACCAGGTGGTGGCGCCAATCCCGGAGCGGAAGACATGCCTGGCGGAGGGCCTGCAGTGGTCAGTAGCTGGAGGTAAGGTGCGTCGCGACATGACATACCTAGACCGGGCGGGGGAGCCATGCCTGGGGCACCGGCGCCGGCGGCACCAGGATAACCGCCGAATGTGGGCGGCGGTCCATACGGGTTGTCTGAGGGTGTAAGCATGGGGAAATCAAGAGCTGAGGGGGGGAGGCTAGATCAAGACTTACTTCCATATGGGTTGTATGCCATGGCGCCAGATGGTGCCTGCTGTGTTTGGTGCGGATTGTGAAAGACGGCGGCCAGTTGTGATGGAGAGCCTTCTTGTGATTTCTCAACAGTTTGGCCCGGTTTATGTCTGTTTGTCGAGTAGTCGACACTCGGGTGTTTGGGCGATTTCAAGACAGTCGCCGTTGGTTGTTGGTGGTGGTCAGGATGTTGAAGCTTAGCTCCAGTCGCCGAAGGGTATTTTTCGGCGCGAGCCAAGCAAGTGCCAGGCTGCCCTGCACCTGCCGCGTTCGTGGTGGCAGTCAAAACGCGACCGCGCCGTGATTGGGTGGTTGTGTGGGCCTTTTCGGACATTCGGCAGTTTCTTTTTTCCGCCCTATGATTTTGAGCTCGGGCTTGTCGATTGAACACCAGAAACACCATCTCGACTCTCCGACGCTGGCCCCCAAGCTTTTCGCTGACTTCACGACGCTGACGTTGCCAATTGTTGTGGCCTGTCATCATGTATGAGCTGGCCTGGACCCCGTCACCACCCCTTCCACGCCAGGTCGTCCACTAACATCAGCAGGGCTTCCGAACTCCGACTGGCAAGCCGCCGCCTGCTTCAAGCGGGCGCTCTTCCCTGGAAGTCGACCATGACCACCCGCACACCACCGGTCCCATGGTCCCAACCGCGCCTCTTCTCCTCCTCCGCCGCCGTCTTCGCCCCCCGCTCCGATGGCCCCGCCAAGCCGACCTGGGCAGCCCGCACCTCCCCCGCCCAGAACGCGAGCGCCGTGCCGCGGCCCCCCTCGTCGACGCCCCGTCCCGCGGGCGGCTTCGCCCCGGCCACGGCGGCCTCCAAGTCGGCGGCCTCGGACCACGTCTACGACGCCACGTCGACCGACACGCTCGACCTCTCCAAGATCATCGCCGCCGAGTCGGACGACTTCCTGCGCAGCCACTACAGCGCGCCCAAGCCCGAGCTGCGCCTCAAGCCCGTCCTCGGCCGCACCTTTCACTGCACGCCCCGGCGGGACATGGCCGGCGCCCTCGCCGTCCTCGGCAGCGCCATGCGGGCCAACAACACGAAGAAGCTGGCGCGCCTGCAGAAGCGTCACGAGAGGCCCGGTCTCAAGAGGAAGAGGCTCAGGAGCGAGCGCTGGCGGGCCAGGTTCAAGATTGGCTTCGCGGCCACCGTGTCGAGGGTGCAGGAGCTGCGGAACCAGGGCTGGTGAGAGAGAGGGCTGGTCCAAGAGGAGTCGTGTGGCGCGTGTTGTAGGATAGGTTTGTGTCATGTAGAATACAGCCAGAGGCGCGTGGGAAGCGCAATACAGCGTACTTGTCAGCTCAGGCGTGCATGGAGACGCATGTGATGTGGAAACTACGTGCATTTGCGCTAATGGACCAGGCTACTACAGATACTCGTCGTTCTCTATACGCCGTCGCGGCGACGCTGCCGGACTCGTCTGCAGCCTCGGCCGGCTCTTGAACACAGCCTCCATGTCCTCCCCCTGGATGAGCTCATCCGCCAGCACCGACGCGTCAGCATCCAGTTCCGTCGTCTCTTCCTCGACCTTGGGGAACAGACGCCCCTCCTGTCTCGGCGGTGGCGGCAGCCTCGACTGTCGCTGCGAGCGCCGCCGGTCGAGCTGGGCCTTCTTTCTCGCGGCCTCGAACCCCGCCATGCTCTTCCTCGTCCGCGAGGCGAGATCGTCAAGCGCGCTGTCTCCGAGGTCGAGGGTCGCGTCGTCCTCCTCCTCCTCCTCGGTCGGCGTCGCCATCGGGGCCGGGCGTATGGGCAGCGTCCTGAAGTCGAGCTCGTCTTCGTCTTCGGGCGTGAAAGCCTTGCCGCCAAAGGACATGCGGGCCATGGACATGCGGGTGCGTTCGGCCAGGGACAAGGTGTGCCGAGGCTTGTTCTGCTTGACGGGCGAGGGGGATGCGGCGGCCATGGACTCGAGAATCTGGTCTGCCATGTTTTGTGTTGGCGAGGGGGGTTCGGGCGAGGGGGTCCGTTCTGGTTCGAGAATGATGCTGGGCCGCGTCGGTTTCTCCGGAGACCGACTCCTGGATCGGTCGGATGTCCTGCTGCCCGATGCGTGGGAGCCCTGTGATGAGAAACGTGACAGGTTGACGACGGGGCGGTCTTTGGTGATGGAGGATGTGTTGCGGTGGACGACCGGGCGGCGGATGGAACTCCGTCTTGACAGCTCCTGTGGGGGATCGGCCGGTGGCTCGCTCCATTGCGAGGAGGAAGGAGCCGAAGACTGACTGTTGTTCCTTCTATGGGCAGGATTCAGCGGTAGGGCGGCTTCCAGGATGGGTTCTTCCTCCTCCTCCTCCTCCAACTCGCTGATTTCAGAGACGCCCTCCTCGGTGCCGCCGTCCGTGCCCACAGAGAGCCTGTCGGGCCGTGTCGGTTCGCGCAGGCGCGGCCCCAGCAACGACCTGATGTCTGTCCTCGGTGCGACCCCAATCTGCGACAAGTCCTTCTTGCAGTCGTCGAGAATGCTGGCGTGCACGGGGTCGAGCTCTGGGGCTTGCAGCGAGAGCTTCTCCCGCGCAGGAAACTGTCCGAGATGGAGATCCTCGTGGGCGCCGAACCCGAGATGGATGCCGCGCTCCTTGCGTTTCGCTGCATCTGCCAGCGGCTTCCCATCCGGCTGGCGACCGAACATTGTCTCCTGAAAGTTTTGCCACTTCTGTAGACTCTCACGCTGCGCCTTGACGCGGCCTTCGAGCTGCTCGAGGAGTCCTTTCCCATGGTCCTCGAGCTCTGACAGGCGGCCAGCCTCGACGCGCCGCCAGACGCGATCAAAAGGGGCGGACAGGACGCCATCGTTCCGGGCGCTCGCGTCGCCCTGCAGCAGCGTCTCCATCCAGCGCTCGCTGCCGGTCCAGTTATTGCGCAGCATCCGCCGCATGTCGAGGACCGCATCCGCCGAGACGGCCTCGCCCGGCCCCCTGGCCCTGCAGGCTTCAGCCTCGGCCTGTCTCCTCGCGATGCTCCTTTCCTTGATGTCGAGCAGCTCGCTGAGATCCTTGTAGCGGCGGCGGGCCTCGTTCTTGCGGCGCAGCACGTGCGTCAGCGACACCCTGTGGGCGAGCGCCAGGGCCACGAGCTCGCCCCTCTCGCCGCCGTAGCCCCTGTTCTCGAGCGCCAGCTGCTCGGCGATGGCGGGGTGTTCGCCCTCGGCCTCGGAGGCGGCGGCGGCCATCTTTTTGAGGACGGCCGAGGAGAAGACGGCGAGGACCTCCTCGAGGCGGTCGCCTTTGCAGTCGTCGAGCATGGTCTTGCGCACGACGGCGTCGCGGCCGAGGGCGCCGTTCTTCTTGGCTTGTTCGAGACATCGCTGCAGGGCGGATCGGAGGTTGATGGACTGAACCTGGTCGCGGGGCGGGAAGTATGGTTCCAGTTTCTTTTGACGTCAGCGCAAGAGAGCTCGAGGCCGGGACGGGGCTTACCTACAACGCGTGTCTCCTCGGGATCCCAGAGGGCGAAGAGCTGGAAGAGGGCCCATTCTACGCTCTGAATGCGTCTCTTCTGGATGGCCAAGGTCTGGGCATCGAAGGCGGGCCAGTCGGGGTACGAGTCAAAGTCGAGAAGTCGCAGATTCGTCAGGAAGATGGAAAGGTTGGGGGTAACTGTCGGTGTAGCAGCTGCTTGAGGGGTAGCTGTTGCTGTTGCTGCTGCCGTTGCCGCTGCTGCTGCTGCTGCTGACGGGTTCCTGTTGCTGGCTGAGCGTAACGATCTCGACCGAGCTAGGAGGGAGTTTGGCGGTGCGGAAGCCATGGCGGCATCGTGACGTCGGTGTAGGGCTGTTGGGAGGACTGTTGCTCCAGCTCCAGGTATTCGGCGGTGATGCTTCAATGTTGTTTCTGGGTCGGTGTTGGGGTCTCTGGGGCATCCCATTGCACCTGTCCAATGGAAGCGGTGGAGGGGGGGGGATCGTCAATTTGGCGGGACCCGCCAGGCACAGGCACAGGCACAGGTACGGCGTAGGCACAGGCACAGACATACCTGGCGACGAGACATTAGGGGTCCCCCCCAGGGCACTAGCTGTAACGGGCTCGCTGCGCGCAGGTCCACAGCACTGCCAGCCCACCATTGACCGCCGATGTGTGTTCGAAGTGAAAGCTGCCACTGGCGAACAGCTGCAGCAGGAAAGCTGTCAGTGGAATGTACCAAAAATGGCCTTGTCGAAGGCTGTATTTTCCGAAGACCAGATTCTCCACATGACCATCTGTGTTGCCCATCACCACCGACCTTCGCTTCCGTTCAGATAACATGGTGGGATAAGAATGGCACTCCCTTTGCTCCGAGGCTTGGATCATTCATCATAGAAGGAATCGACCCTGGGGACAACAAGTGGACATGCTTTTGCCAGCGGTGGCTAAGGGAGCCTTCACTTCAGACCTGCTCTTTCACCGGTATGAGCATGATAAAATGGACATGGAGGTGACGTACCACGTCGTTCCATTAGATGGCAACGCGAGTATCCTTTTTTCCGCCTATTTTCTAGCAAGCGTACGATCTAGAACGGTTGCCAATATCTTGAGATTGGCCACAACTCCAATATATAACGACGTGTGATGCATACTACCGAGGATGGTATAACGTGTCCTCCAGCTTGCGATTTTCCCTGTGGTCTGTCCACACTTCTGAAGTTCTGCACTTGTCGTAGAGTATTGTTTGGTGGCCTGAGTGTAAAGAACACTGCGTTGATCATTGGATTGCCGTGCCCGATGTCATGTTCCAACATCTTTGCATCAGCCAGTCCCTGACTCTAACGACCAGCCTGCCTTCCACCTCTCGCTGGAGTATCGTCTAATTCCCCAGTTCCGGTTCCCCAGTCCAATGTCGTCCCGTCGCCGTCGCCGTCGCCGGAGGCTGTGCTGGGCTGGCGGACCCGCCCCCGCACCCCGCACTTTACCCCTGGCCGGGCCAGCAGTCTGCAGCCGCTACTGTTAAGGCCGACAAGCCGAGGCTCGTCTTCGACTTGACCTCATCAGCATCCTCAACTCAACATTTCACGATTTTTCTTCGTAACCTCGCATTGCTCTCGCTCACACAGACCGTTCATCTCCAGAGCCTACTATTCTCAGCTACCTGACCTGAGGTCGCAAAGCAGAATCGTACAATCCCCGGCTTCGTACAATCCCCGGCCTGACCTCCATTTCCTCCTACTACAAGGCCAACCAGCTGCCTAACCAGACGAAGCTACTGTCGTCTCCCTCTCCCTCCAGGGAGCCAGTCGCCCGCCATGAGTCTTCCCAGCAACCTCACGTCGCCTCCGCCCGAAGTTCTGAACACGGTCGTCACATTCCCGGCCCCCCACGTCCTCCTCATCACTCTCAACCGCCCCGCCCAGCTCAACGCCGTCCCTCCCGCCCAGCACCACGCCCTGCTGGCCCTCTATGAGTGGTACGACGCCCAGCCGTCTCTCCGCTGCGCCATCCTCACCGGCACCGGCCGCGCCTTCTGCGCCGGCGCCGACCTCAAGGCCTGGGACGCGAAGAACAGGGGCGTCCCCGGCCAGGCCGCCCCTGGCAGCGACGCCAAGTGGCCCTCGACCGGCGGGTTCGGCGGCCTCTCCAACAGGAACGGCAAGAAGCCCGTCATCGCCGCCGTCAACGGGCTCTGCCTCGGCGGCGGCTTCGAGATGATCACCAACGCCGACCTCGTCTACGCCCTCGCGTCCGCCAAGTTCGGCCTGCCCGAGGTCAAGAGGGGCGTCGTGGCCATTGCCGGCGCGCTGCCGCGGATCGCCCAGATCCTCGGCAGGCAGAGGGCGTCCGAGATGGCCATGCTCGGCGACATGTACACGGCCGCGCAGATGCGCGACTGGGGCATCGTCAACGGCGTCGTCGAGGGGTCCGCTGATGACTTGATCAGGGCCGTGCTCCAGGTAGCGGAGAAGCTGGCGAACAACTCGCCCGACTCCATCATCGTGACGAGGGAGGGACTGATGAGTGGACTCGGGGGCGAAGCCCCTCAGCAGGCAACGAACCGGGTCGAGGCGGGCATCTATCAGCAGCTCGAGGGCGGCGACAACATCAAGGAGGGCGTTCTGGCCTTTGTGGAAAAGAGACAGCCCGTCTGGAAAGACAGCAAGCTGTAAATGCAGGTGCGACATGATTTGTGGCAGAGGATGGCGTTGGCGCGTTGGCTCGCTTACACAAAGTTGAATTATTTCTTGCCATTCTCATCGTTTCGCGTGATACCCGTGCGGGCGTGATCAAGTCTGTGGAAAGTGTAGCTTACAGTGCGACCCAGTCTTGGAATCAGAGATCTGAAATAATTGGGCATCAAGATATCACAACATACATGGCTTTCAGTCCTGATTTCCAAAAGAAAAAGAAAAAGAAAAAGACCGTAGAGACACAGTCCACGCCAGGTTCCTCCAACACAAGCCATACCCTGATGCCCGTCAACTCATGGTCGAGGCTTCATCGTTCAGGACGAGAGCCGTCACATACTTTCCAAACAGATCTCTGCAGTAGCCACCTCAAGCCCCCTTTTCAACGGTCTTCTCGTCTCCCTGGACATGCATGACCTGCTCAGGAGCTCCCGCCTCGTAATCCTTATCGTGGTCGGACACTTCGACCTCCCCAGGAACTCCCATGCTCGATTGCCAATGCATCAAGACCTTATCGCCTGTGAACAGCCTATCGATCTGCTCCAGTGTCAGGTTCTTCGTTTCGGGATAGAAGAACCAAATGAGCGGCAGAAAGGCAAAGTTGAACACGCTAAAGTAGGTGTACGTGTGGTGGCCAACATCTTGAATACTGACGGGCGTAACCTTGACCACGACAAAGGTGAAGAGCCAGTTGGACGCCGTGGCCAAGGCTGCGGCACGCGTTCGGATGGTGAGCGGGGCGTACTCGGCCGGTAGCAGCCACGGGATGGCGAGGAGGCCGACGGAGAAGAAGCCGTTGAAAAGGAACAGCATGACCACGGCAACGATACCTGCCGACTTGCCCCCGTCTGCGACGGTGCCGGAGAGAATGGCCATGCAAGCGCACTGACCAGCAGCGGCAAAGAGCATCAGGTTGCGGCGGCCCACGCGATCGATGATCCAGATGGGGATCAGTGATGTGAGGAAGTACGCAATGCCATTGAAGCCGGCGAGTAGCAGGGATAGGTTTCTTTCGAGGCCAACGGACTTCTGCATGATGACTGGTGCGTACTAGTAATCCTTGTTAGAGTTCATTCGAATCATGGGCTTCCAGCAGACTATGAGAACTAAGGCTGGGAGGGTGGGCAGAGGTAATACTCACATAAGTAATGAGGTTGATTCCAGAAATTTGCTGCATGAACTGGCCACCAATACCAAGCAACGTCCGGTAGCGCAGTCTTTGAGGTCCGTCGTGAAGCAACATCTTGTAACTGCCAGCTTGTGAAGCCTCACGCTCCTCACGAACGGCATCTTGGATTTCCCTCATATACTGATTGATACGAGAGCCGTTTGGATCCAGTGTTTTGGCGTCTGTTTCCACAGCCCACAAGATCTTCCGCGCCTCGTCGTGACGGTCGTGGGCGATCAGCCAACGAGGCGACTCTGGCACAACGAAGGCGATGGTGAGGAACGTCATGATAGCGAATAGGATCTGCAGGGCAAGTGGGAAGCGGAACTGAGCATCATTGGCAACAAAACTCATGCCATAATTTGTCCAGTAAGACAGTGCGACACCTGGCAGCCGTTAGCTTCGTTATTCGTCCGTGTAAAGGGGGGAGGGGGAGGGGGTCTGGGCAGCGCACCGAAGATGTTGATAGCCAGCTCAATGGCAAGGCCTTTGCCTCTGCTCTTTGGCTTCATCAACTCCGAATGCCAAACAGGAATGGTACTCGTGTTCATGCCGTTGCCCAGGCCAGCGACAATTCTCCCAATAATCATTTGCGGGATGCCATAGGCCGACGCTTGAAGCACGGCACCGACACTTAGAACAACACACCCGATCATGATACTCCAGCGACGACCAAGCTGTTCACCCCAGAAGAGGCAGATCAGAGCACCGAAAAGACAGCCAATCTCGTAAATCGAAACTACGAGACCTTGTAAATTAGCGCTGCCATTGGCATTATCGCTTGTGTCAATCTCAGGAAAGGTTCGCGTGAAGGCATCGCCGGTGAGCATTCCACTCATAACGCCCTGATCAAAGCCGAAGAGCAAGAATCCCGAGCCTGCGGCTATCGTGATCTGCGTTTGCAGGGCTTTCCCTGTGAGGAAAACCATGGTGTTCTTCTGCAGCCGTCAGACAGCAGACGACGAGACAATGATTGGGAAACAAATTGGAAATTCTGCGTCAACCTTGGGCGATGAACAAAGTGAGATGATGATTTTAGTGGAAGACCGCTTTCAGAGCTGGAAAGATGTCATGTTGATTCGCTTGGATTCTGGGTATCGTGGGTCTTGTTGGTAGTTATAATCACCTCAATGCCATCAGACCTGACGCGGTATCAGAACGAATCGGACGCACACCGCATCATTCCAGACTATTCCTGCCTTCGGGCCTCTCTCTCCACACTCGCGGGGACCCCACGGGCAGAAGAGATTCAAGTATGCAGCCCTGATGAGACCATTTTCCTGGGCCAGAATGACTCGCGGGATCGGCCAATATTAGGTGAAACAATCCTCGGCAGTCAAATTGCAGCCTGGTAGAGCAATTGCAAGCGCAGCAGCGTCGGATCCGTCGCCGATCGCCCGAGCCGGAGGGCAAAGTCCGCAGCCGGCGTGGGCAGACATTGCTAGGGTGATCGCGTGGAACTTCCTCACCCGCCAGAACGCCGGTGCCATGACGTTTGCCCGCTTAGCCGACCAGACTTGCACTGCACGCCTGGCTTGGCAAACGTGAGGACGAAAACCGGCGGGATGGGGCTCAAAATTACAACACCCAACATGCAGACAGACTCCAGAGCGTGAGATTGAAGGCCGACGGCGCTTCTGATTTCGTCCTTGGCCAGTGTTGGTGTTCCGTTGCGCCAGCAGGCTCCCACAACGGCGATACTCGCCGGTCCTGAGGTCAATCCTGAAATGCAAGACTGGAAGCGACTATTTCCAAGCACTCCATAAGCCCAATGAAGAGACTGTTATGAGTGTGTGGCTTATTGCCAATTTGGTGACTTTCTTGTCTCTCTCTTGCCAATGCGCAAACTTCATGGGTAGTTACGTTGATTGCGTACACATGTCCGCCGCATCAAGAACAATCCAGGCACTCGAGCTTCAGATGTTTAACATGAAAATCGGGTTTTCCACTGAGAATCTTTTTTGGAAGTATTGTTCGGGGCCTAGCTCTCAGAGATAGGGAATTCTTCAATGTATCGTACCGCGCATTGGGACTACAAGTAGCACTGATGTATCTCTTTAGTCCTTCCGAGGCCTCAATACTTGAAGAGGAAGAAGCTTCCCACAACAACAGGGTGGGTAGCTCAGAGTCTGCTTTACATTTGCCCCGAAACATGACAGAGGGTGATCTTAAACAGCCAGGACATCAGAGAGCATCTGTAGACGACCCTGAAAAGAGATGCTCTGAAAAACGTCCTGGAGAGTGCGGTGGCGACGCTGAGAAAGACTAGTCTGCTTTGCTGCCAACCGCGTTCTGGATCAAGACCCTAAACACCGATGGTCTTCAGAATGTTGGCCAGGCCCTCTGCATCCCCAGCCAGAGACCCGGCTGATTCTTTCTTCACCCACCCTTTCGTGTATCCACCGACGAAATCGGTGACCCAAGCATCGTCGTTCTCATCGACCAACACGTTGTCCGCCTTCACGTCGCCCCAAATAATACCAGCCGTATGTAAGGCCTCGACAGTGCAGCAAACCTGGTTCTTCCACTTTTGCTTCAAAGCGGTAGACGTATGAGGCTTCATGGCGCAGGTCAGCGTCCTGGCTCTGCAGTTGATATACGAGAGCAGGAGTCCGAAAACCACACCACTTTCGTCTCGTACCAGACCGTGGAGACGTGGAAGTCGCGCTTCAGGACTGAGAGTCGCCTTGCTTATCTTTTGGTAAGTGGCCAGCTCACGAGATGCGGAGCGCAAGTCCCCAGCTTGGAGCCATTTGAGGAAGAATGAAACTGAGCTGCCGACCGGCCTGACTTTCTTCGGCTTCCCTGCGAGCGCGTGCTCGGGGGTTTCGGCGCAGATTATGACCTTGGATGGCTTGAAGCATTGCCGTACTGAGCACAGATCGAGTGGCAGAGGTATACCAAGTCCGATCCACTCCATGTCTTCCTTGGTCGGTTCACGCTGGCTTGGAGATAGCTCGCCTACTGTGTCCATCAAGGTGTAGACCGACGTCTCGGCGGAAAAATAATTGCGAAGAGTGATTTCGGTAGATACACTGACCCCTTTTCTCGGAAGCCCTCGCAGCACTGGTAGGAATGGTTCGATTGCCCAGTCCAGAAAGTCATCAACTGTCTGGCCATCCAGTTCGCCTTCGTCTGCAACCTTGAGAAAGAACAGGTATTTCTCTTTTAGTTGAAACGAGTCCGAGAAGTTGTCTTCGGAGAGATGAACAACCAGCCGATTGCCATTACACATGACAATGATCGTGGAGTCTGTGTCAAGATTGCTCCAGGTAAATTCGGGTGATTGCGTAGCAGGGCATATCTTCATCAAGCTCAGACACAGCCGCAGGGGCGGCCATGCAAGTGTCAGATCCTGCTTCAGGGCATGATTCGAGCATCGTGTCTGATGTCGACTTGCTGTTGACGTCCTAGGCCTAGGCGACGTGGGGAGATCGAGTCGCGGATGTAAACGTCACGAAGAGGCGGTGTCGATGTCAAGTTGACATGGCCATAGCACATCCGACGCCGGAAAAGACCAGTAGCAGTGCCCTGGCCTGGACCTCTGGTTGGCACGTGAGGAAGATGATACAGCGTATTGCAACGAAATCTAAAATACCAGAAGTCACATAGCATTGGCTGAGAACAGCTATTACTTGTTTGCTTTCATTGAATTTACTTACTGATCGGTTACCCTTATTCCAACATGTTTGCTCACAAGCATACAGAGTTCCCTCGCTCCGATCACTCCACTAACATCCATCTACAATGCAATGCATCCATCACGACAACTTATCCAGCTCAATAACGCCTATGCCGAAAAACACCAAATTAGAGCAGGAATTCAATCCTCCCCCAGGTCCCCCCAGAAGTCTTTGAGATCATCCGCCCGCCACTTAGTCCCCCACCCACTCTCACGTTCGATCCTCCCCAGTAGCTCCAGAATGGCCGCATGCTCGGCCGGATGGCTCATGCACCGGCCAGCGATCCACAGCGGCTGGATGCTATTCGTCCACGCACCGTGGTGGTGGTTCGTCATGCTGATCCCGCAAATCCGCCGCGCGTGCCAGAGGGCCGACCTCGGGCGCGGCGCGAGCCTGAGGCCCGGCGGGCGGTTCTGCAGCATCAGCAGCGCGGCCGTGTGGTGCAGCTGGTTGCCCGACACGGCAGCGGCATTGCTGTAGAGGACGGTCGGGAACGGGTCCGAGGGCGTTGACGGCGTCGCGAGGACGTGGTGCATCGCGGGCGGGCGGAGGGCGTGCCAGGCCTCGACGTGCCGCCACAGGCGCGCCCACGACGTGCGGTAGCCGGCGTCGCTGCGGGGCCCGTCGAAGAAGAGACCGCCTGGGTTGGCCGCGGCCAGGGGTGCGAGGAGGTCGAGGACCTGGGCGACGAGGTAGACGGAGTAGTTGGCCCACATGTCGAACGTCGTGGCCGAGCGGAAGAGGGCGACGTCGGCGTCGAGGGATGATGCTGCGCTGCGTGGGGAGCCGGTCCAGCGGGAGGCGGGGATGAGGGTCTTGACGGAGGAGATGAGACCGCCGCAGACGTCCATGCGGGCGAAGCACCAGAAGAGGGCCTGCTCCAGACCACCGGAGAAGCCCGTCATCTGCACGGCTTCCATGAGACTGGCGCAGCCGTCGAGATGGCGGCGCCAGGCTTTGGGGGAGCAGCTGCACATTTCGAGAACACAGAGGACGACGCACGAAGCGATGACTGGCGTCGTTCGGGTGGAGAGCTGGGGAAGGAGCAGATGGATGGCTTCCTGGTAAAGGGCGAGGCTGCGGTCTGTGGCTCGGTTGGAGTCTTTGAGCTCGAGCTGTCGAGCCGATAAGGCGAGCATGGAATATCGCAAGTGGTCGTGGTCACGAGCCAAGGTGGGCAGCACATTCTGAAAATGACACTGGTTGTCGAATTTGTCCAGCCACGGCGATATCTCTTCGAACCAGTTCTTCCATAACACAATCTCCTCTTGTTTGGATAGACTAGGGGGCTCATGGTCCGAGGCTAGGTCATTCTGGATGAGAACTTCGTCGCTTGTTAAAGATGTGCCCGACCTGACGGAGTGCTCTTTGTAGACATCCTCAACACCTTGGGTTGGGGTTCCAGGTCGTGTTGGAACGTTAGACCTCACCTCCTGGATAAGGTGGTTCCTGAGGGTCGAGTGCAGCTCATGGTAAGCCGATCCCGGCAGGAAGATGCCATCATCGTATGACCCTTCAGGGCTGAAGAGCTGTTCCCCAAAATCAAAGACCTGCTCGAGAATCGGGGACTCGTGGACAATAGGGTTCACCGGTAGCCTTTCCAATGAGTCGAACTGGGTGTGCTGCGACAAGGAGCTTGCCAGGTCATGCGACGCATTCGCTCCACCTTGGCTGAAGAGCAGGAGGTTAGCGACAGCACTGTCAGTGATAATGTGCGAGGCTGCCGAAGGCGAATCCCCAAAATCGGCCAAGTCGGTCGGTTCCTGGTTTCTAAGATTTGCCCTCTCCATCGGCAAGCAAAGCTGTCGACTGCCTCCTGGTTTCTCGTACCTCCTCCTCCTCACAGGCGACGGCACGGCTTGACATCGCGGCGACTCCCCCTCCTCGCTGTCCACCTCGAAGTCAATTGGGTTGTGATACTCCCGAATAACTTCATCCGTGACGTCTAGGATTTCGAACCCCTTTGGTCGCCTCTTTGGAACCTTCATAGATGGGTGATCCCTACATATTGTCTGCGCGTTTTCGTCCCGAAACGTCACCTTGAGGCCCCATCTGCACACCTCTCTCCGCCGAGCGCAGCCGCTGCACGAGGGGTGGGCCTCATCGCATTTGCGCTTCTTGCGACGGCAATTGAGGCACCCTGTGCGGGTCCGCTTCTTCTTGGGTTTCGGCCTCGGTATGGATGTAGAGAGAGGAGAGGACGGCGAGGGTGAAGAGAAAGTTTCGTCAGGCATGTTGGGAGGGGTGATGTGGTTGGCAAGCGAGCGGCCCCCATGAGATGGGCATCTCTGCCGAGTTGATGAGCCTGCCGAGACGTAACGACAAATATCGAGCCGCTTGACAGAAGATTGATGTGGTACTATCGCCAGTGCTTTGCCGTGTTGTCCCGGTTGTTCGTCGAGATGCAGCGAGAATATCCAGTATAGCTTCTACGTGTGGGGATGGGAGGGCAACTCGAAGCGCATTTGGCCAAGAAAGGTGGTGTGGAGGGTGAGTGGTCATGAGAGCTGTTGACTCAAACCGAAGACGATCGATGGCAAGTGGAAGCGCCTTTGCTTGAGGCCGACAGCCGTACTACAGCGAAAACGGTTAGCAAATCTTTCTGAGCCAAGATCATCATCCCGACGGATGTAACCCGCTCACCAAGTGATTCGCTATTGCCAGCTCGTCTCGTCTGGTGTCCCCTGTCGCGTCGTCAACCAGAGCTGGACTGACCATGAGAATTGGTTTTCGATGTCCTCCAGTTCGGCTGGCGGCGGACTTTGAAAATGGTACTTCATTATTTTCGTGTAACAACTCGTTAAAACATGCAGCCTCCAACTCCGTGACCACCCTAGCCATCTATCTGCAAATGCTACATTTTCGTTCGGCGCCCGTCATTAATGCCTTGTATTGTTCAGATCCCTGAACTCGCCCCTCAAACTCTCAACGCCCTCCTTCCTGACTTCTTCGACAAGTTTTGCAACCTCGGGTGCAATGACAGCCTCGTCGAACCCAAAGTACTTGTACGCCGCCGGTCCGGGCAGCGAGTGCCCGAATGTGCTCATGGACCAACCAGCATCGGCATACCTCTCCCACCCGTTGACGGCGTAGGCTTCGATAACGACGCGTGGCGCCTTGCTCCTGTACTGGAGTACCTCACGCTTGTACTCAATGCTCTGCCTCTCGAAGAGGCGCTGGCACGGGAAGCTGACGATGCGCGCCTTGATGCCGAACTTTTCGCCCAGGAGTGCAGCCGTCTTGACGGCGAAAACCATTTCGGCCCCAATGCCGATCAGGGTGACATCCGCATCCGCAACTTCCTGGAAAACATAAGCGCCACGTAGAACACCGTCGCGGGATGTGTGAGCGGGGTATTGTTCAAGATTTTGGCGGGAAAGGGAGATGATAGACGGAGTATTCGGAGCGTCTAGTGCAGCCAAAAAGGCGCCTGCCGTCTCTTCGCTGTCGCAGGGGCGGATATAGAGGATATTCGGCATGGCGCGGTAGAGTGACGCGAGAGCAATAGGCTGGTGTGTAGGGCCGTCCTCGCCTGTGCCGATAGAGTCGTGCGTTGCGATATGGATTTGCTGAAGGCCTTGCAGGGCACCCATGCGGACACCAGGGGCGGCGTACTATCTTGGTCAGAGGAGCACGAAGCCAAAAGCAGGAACCGAGTACTCACAATATAAAACATGAAAAAGCTGGAAGTGATGGGAAGGATCGTGCCTTTGCTGTAGGCAGCGAGGCCGTTGGAGATGGAAGCCATCGCGTGCTCGCGGATGCCCCAATGGATGTAACGGCCAGAGTAGTCGCCATTGATCCCGCAAGCTGTCTTCAGGTTGGGCTGCAATTAATTAGCAAGCGCACTCTTGGAAAAGACACGGCACAAACTTACATTTTGGAAATCAACCTTGCCCTTCCAGATCATGTTTACCGACGGCGAGAGATCGGCGGTACCAACCATCATATTCTGAAGCTTGGCTGCCAGCGGGTTGCACACCAGACCGGCCGATTTCCTGGACGCCGTGGGTGTGGACGGGAAGTCCTCTTTGGCGGGGATGAGCGACTTGTAGTCGGCGGTGAACCGACCAGCAACACGGTCCTTGAACTCAGCAGCCAGCTCGGGGAAGTCGCGAGTGTAATTGTCAAGGAGCTTGTTCCAGTCCGACTCGAGTTTTGCACCGCGCTCCCTGGCCTCACTGAAGTAGTTGTAAACTTCCTCGGAGACGTGGAAATGCTTCTCAGGATCCAGGCCGAAGCTCTTCTTGACGTTTGCGACATCAGAGACCCCCAAAGCCGCGCCATGAGCTTTGGCATCGCCAGCAACAGCACTGCCGACGCCGATGACTGTGCGGATGTTGATGAACGTAGGCTTCTCTTGGCTAGCACGAGCTCGGGTAAGGGCCTTGACGATGCCCTCGACATCCCAATTACCGTCCTCGATGGACACAACGTCCCAACCGCAAGCTTCCATCTTCGCATTGACGTCTTCTGTGTTGCAGAGATCAACGCTACCGTCGCAGGTGATCTGATTATTGTCATACATGATGACGAGATTGTTGAGCTTCCAATGGCCTGCAAGTTGGATGGCCTCGAGAGCCACACCTTCCTGCAGACAGGCATCACCAATCATGCAGTATGTCATGTTGTCGACCACATTGTAACCAGGCCTATTGTACGTGGCAGCAAGATGCTTGGTGGCCATGGCGAGACCGACAGCGTTGGCGACACCCTGACCGAGCGGACCCGTTGTCACTTCGATGCCCTCGTGTTCGATCTCAGGATGCCCGGGGCAGATGGAGTCGGTACGAGTCGAGTGGTAGGACTTGAGCTGGTCGAGTGTCATGTTCTTGTAGCCTGTCAAGTGCAAGAATGTGTATTGGAAGAGGCATGTGTGGCCGTTGGATAGGACGAAGCGGTCGCGGTTGAAGTAGTTGGGATTTGATGGTGAGTACTTCATGATGTACTTCCAGAGCGAGACGCCAATGGCTGCCATGCCCATGGCACCGCCTGGGTGGCCACCCTTGAACTGCTCGCACAAATCGGCAATGAGGCAGCGGAACGTCTTGAGGACATGATCAACTTCGTATTTCTGTGTGGTCGAAAGCGAGAAGGTGTTCGGTTGCTTAGCACCGTTGACGGCAGAAATGGCGTTGAGGTCGACGAGCCCCTGATCGACGACAGGGACTGCACTAGGAGCCATTGTGCAGGTACGAGATCCGTCTGGTGTTCAGTGATTTTTGAGTGCTGTAAGAGCCCGAAGTCGTCGGCAGAGCGTTGAGAACGGCAAATGAATTCTGACAGCAGAGGAGGACACAGGAAAGCACGAGGCAGCCCCCATGTGCATTGAAGCCCATTAGATATATCGGCAGTCATGGCTGGACATCTCTTGCTGGTGGCTCGGAAGACCGAATTGGGATGTGACACGGACGAAGTGGTTCTCAGGTGCCAAACATTACGGAATTGAGAAAGGACCTGGTCAAGACCCGAACGAAAGGGGAATTCCCAAGCGCCAGGCTAGGCTTCGAGGCGGGGCAGACGCCTGAGTCGGGCTACTTGAAGTACTGTTCAGTCGGACGATGACCAGATCGATTCTGAGGTTTGGGTATTGGCCATACTGTTGATGATGTTGGAAATGACAACTCCATCTTGATCCTTGTTACGAAGCGCAAGAATTGCCCACTCATCGTCTCAATCCTCATGTTTTGAGGCAAGAAGATGCAAGATGGAAAAAGTGCAGACGACCCCTCCTTACTCTGTCGAGCCCCGCCACGTTGGGGGCGGGGCTCCTTTCAGTCGCCCTTAGGTCCCGCGCTGTGAGGGAGGTCGGATCGGCTACCACTCCGAAGCACCCCGAAATCTTTAGTTGCCACTGTTTGCGCTTGCAACTGCCCCAGGTCCGGAACCGAGATTCCCAACAGTTTCTGTGGCCTCAAGGGACGACCATACATTGTGCGTTTCTGCATGCGCTTGCAGCTGCGCTTCGACCTTCATCGTTAATCTCGGCATGGAATTCATGCTTTGGCCGATTGCAGCTGCCATGAAAGGCCAAGCGAACTTCCCTAATTTGCCCATGCCCTCCCTCATCATATATGGATATGGTAAGTAGCTGTTCACTTTGCCCACGATGACTTCAGCGAGCCTAACAACGCCAACGATCGTCGTTCTGCATCCCGTCGAGAACGTCCCGACTCTCTCATCTTGTTGGCCCATCATTTTCGACTTGGGTAAAAGCGTGCACCTGAAGCTACACACAAGCTCTTGACTTTAGTCTTTACGCAAACACAATCACAACATGGCTCCCCCAGCGGCAACCAGCGACATCGCGCTACCGGCCTCCCCAGATTATCCCCTCCCTGAACAGAAGGATCCCTTGGCATCCTCAACACCAGTCACGAACCTATTCTCTCTGTCATCCAAGACCATCGCCATCACAGGAGGCGGTCGTGGCCTCGGCATCACTTTTGCCCTCGCCGTCCTCGAGGCAGGAGGCCATCCCGCCTGTCTCGACATTCTGGAGTCACCCTCGCCTGTCGAATGGGCGCACCTGACCAAGCTCGCCGCCGCGCGTGGCCAGCACGTCTCCTATCATCGCTGCGATGTGACGGACGAGGACGCCACGCGTGTCGTTCTTGAGGACATTGACGCCGCCGCGGAAGCCCGAGGCGCGCCGTTTGGCGGCACCATTGCCTGTGCGGGTATTCAACAGAAGGTGCCGGCGCTAGACTATCCTGTTGCCGACTTTGAGCGGATCCAGAGGGTGAATGTCGTCGGTGTTTTCGTGACAGCCAAACAGACAGCGAGGATCTTGGTGGAGCGCAAGAGAGAAGGTAGCGTCGTGCTTATTGCGAGCATGTCGGGGCAGATTGCCAACAGGGTATGTGCTCGACCGTCTGCTTACTTCGCGAAAACGATGACTGACAGCTTCAGGGCCTGACATGTTCGGCCTATAACACGAGCAAGGCGGCTGTCCAGCAGATGTGCCGCTCGCTGGCGCAAGAATGGGGCCAGTACGGCATCAGAGTCAACACGTTGTCGCCCGGTGTAAGATTTCACTCTTTCACCATCATTACATCGCGCTAACGAGTCCATGACAGTACATCCGGACGGCAATGACGGACGAGCTTCTGGCGGCTGAGCCAGAGGTCGAGAAGACGTGGATGCACGGCGCCATGCTCAACCGACTTGGCGTACCCGAAGACTTCAAGGCGCCGGCTGTGTTCCTGCTGTCGGAGGGTAGCCGGTTCATGACGGGTGCCGACCTTCGGGTGGATGGCGGGCACTGCGCCTCGGCATGATCCGAGTTGATTCAGTAACTAGATGAGAAGCGCAAGAGAAGCAGAGGGCGTATTGGGTACTCGGGCGTGCGGGTGTGACAAGTATTTCAGCGTTGACGGACAACGTAATGCAAGTGCCTTGAGGGCATACTGCCTTTTTTCTTCGAATTCCCGCCTACCTACGATGTCCCGAACAGCCGGTCGGTGATGCGTCTGCGAAAAGCGTGGTTTTCCGCCTTCTGCCGACCCCGCAATTAGTATTTCTTGGTTTTCCGGAATCACCTCTCAACCATGGCGATGGGTCGGTCCGGCCGGCCGGTGCCCCTAAGAGGCAACGCTCAAGGGCGCTGACCAGGGCTTGCGAAGCCAAGAAGAAGTAGCAACGCGTCCCAGTGCGTGCCACATCCAGATAAGCAGCATCGGAAGACGATTTTCCATCCACTGTTGTCAGGTCCCAAGGCGGTTGGCAGGCATGAACTCCACGAAGCTTACGTCTGCTCGTCGGTAGCGTACCGAAAGCTGCGCGCCATGGGTTGGCACGTTGGCCAGGCACGTTGGCCAGGTACGCCAATGGAGAGGGGCTCCAGTCAGAACAAGAGCGACAGGATAAAGGCAGACTGCGGGGGTAGACTCTTGGCGGTCCATGGGTGGGGGGGCGGCAGTCTGTTGTCCAAGGGTTCCGGCGACTGTTTGTTGGCCCAGAGAGGATGGATACTCGGCATCTAGAGCATTGGCGTCGAGTGTGGCGCCTGGTGGCTTGGAGGCTCTGCCAAGACCTGACGTTGTGAATTGCCTTGGGTCGGGAGTGGTGGCATCTTGGTATATGTAGTACGTCTTGGTATTGTACGTCTCGACGATCTTCGGTGGCAGTAAGAGTGTGATGTTGCGACAGAGTATGGCTGGTCTGATCATGTAGTGGGGCGGGTGAGAGTAGCAAGGGCAAGAAAGAGGAGAAAGATCGTGGGGAATTTCTCCGTTACGATTGCCTTCCCCGCCAATTCCACCACATAGATATCCCGCCAACCATCAACCCCTTCCAAGCAACATTCCCCATTCATCACGCCTGCCAGCACTCTTCATGGCCTCGACCATGATGTATGCCATTGTCACAAATCAAGGCTAACAAAGAAACGGCACGTCTGGATAGGTGGGACCTCGCTTCGCCTTGCCTGCAATGGGTCTGTCTGTCACCGCGAATCCATCAGTGGAGGAAGCCTTCCCAGCATCTTCATCGCCAACTCGGCACCAGGGCGAACAAGCAAATGACCAGGGCCATCACGACTGCGGGGAACTACTCTCCTGCGTACATATTTAAAATGCTTGGCATCACCTCTTTCCCGGGGGCAGCTCCCGAACCAGCCATCCGAAGGGTTTCCGACACCACAAAGGTGCAGAATATCGCAGATTGAGAGCAATCTCCACACAGAACGCAGCGCCAAGACGACACATCGCGCCAACACCATGATGCAGCGTGTTCGGAGTATAAGAAGAGTCGTCGGCTGCTCTACCTGGCCAGACTCTCTGTCGGATCACGCTGAATTCGACCCAGTGCCATCAAGCCCCCGTTCAACAGCACGCCCAAGATGAAGGTCTCCGCCCTCTTTACTGCCCTTGCGGCTGCTACCTCGGTGATCGCCGTAGCTGTCGACCTCCCCGCAGGCGTTCCTCGCAATGTTCAAGAGTTCCGTGAGAAGCATCCTGTTGCGAAGCGTGCTCCCCACTGCCGCAAGACCTTCACGCCTCGCGCCTCCGAGAACGCCGAGGACGATATCTCAGCCGATCTTCTCAATGCCATCAAGAGCGCCAACAATGGTGGTACTGTCTACCTGCCCAAGGATCAGCTCTTCGTCATCGATGAGCCCCTTGATCTGACCTTCCTCAACGACATTCACATCCACCTCGAGGGCACCATCCAGTTCACCAACAATGTTGAGAAGTGGCAGAAGAACGCCTTCTACCACCCTTTCCAGCGCTCGCTTATGTTTTGGAAATGGGGTGGCAAGGATGTCAGGATCTATGGCGAGGGTACCATCGATGGACAGGGCCAGCGCTGGTGGAATGAGTTCTCGGGCGCCGAGTAAGTGTTCTGTGTTCTTCATTTCGATTGACTGTAGACCCGAGACTGACACAAGCAGGATCCTTGACCCTGACAACGACTACCTCCGCCCTGTGCTTTTCTTTGCAGAGCACATTGACAACCTGCACGTTGAAGGCATTCTCATGAAGAACTCGCCCGTTTGGCACAACTTTATCGTCGATTGTACGTCTACCACCAACTGATGCGAAATGGTAAAGACTGACTTTTGAAAGCAACCAATATCTTCTACGAGGACGTAATCATCTCAGCGAAATCGAACCGCGCCGGTGTCGAGCCTAAGAACGGCGACTTTTTCAACTCCCTTAACGTTGATCATATTCGCATCAACCGCGTCTGGGTCGATTCGGACGACGACTGCTTCTCGCCCAAGACCAACAGCACCGACATTCACGTGGACACAATGTACTGCAACAACTCACACGGACAGTCGATCGGTTCGCTCGGCCAGTATGAGGGCGAGTATGTCATCGTCAAGGACGTTGTCATTGAGAATGTCTGGATGCTTAACGGTAACAACGGCGCCCGCATCAAGGTCTGGGCTGGTGAGAACGTCGCCGAGGGATTCGTTGACAACATCACGTTCCGCAACTTCTATTCGGCCAACGACGACTGGCCTATCTTCCTCGACTCGTGCTACTTCAACGTCAATGCCGAGACGTGCCGCAAGTTCCCATCCAAGATGAAGGTCTCCAACGTCCTATTTGAGAATTTTGAAGGCTACTCGTCCGGTGTCCGTGGCCGTGCTGTTGCGCGCGTCAGCTGCTCGCCTGCTGAGGGCGCAGGCTGCGAAAATGTCAAGTTTGTCAACTTTAACGTCACGTCGCCCTGCGGCGGCCCCTCGGTTATCATTTGCGACGGTGTTGAAGGCGGCCTCGGAGTGGACTGCGTGCCGTTTGACTCGCCGGAGGCCAAGGCTGCGCTGGCGGACAGGTGCACCAACCCCGAGAAGGCAAAGATTGAGGCTCCTTGGCCTGTCCGGGACTACTGAGCCGAGTTGTTCCTTGGGGGTCGAGCATGAGGGTCTCAGCAAGGGCACAATGTGGAACTCATGATTTATGACATGGCATTCAGGATTGGAAACTAAATAGCTCTGCCTAGGTAGACAGACATTAAGAAGAGGCTATAGCCCGGGTTTGATACAAAAATCTATTCAATCTCCTATCCCATGACATCTCGCTCATGGCACTTAGAGGGCAGCAATGATGCCGACAACGCCAGCGACAGCGACGACGGCGGCACCGAAAGGCAGACGGTCAGCAGCGCCAGAATCGTTGCCAGCAGTCGTGGCGGCGGCGCCAGTGGACTGGGAGGCCGACGCGGTAGTGGAGCGCGTCGTGGCCGCGCCGCCGGCGGTGGTAGGGGCCGCGCCCGAGGAGCCCGTCTCCTGGGCCGAAGTGGCGGCGGCGGTGCCGGAGGCGCCGCCGTTGACGTAGACAAAGGCAGGCTCGGAGGCGCAGACGCCGGCGCCGAGGTCGGTGGCGTCGGCGCCGCCGCACTCGGAGATGATGCTCGAGAGGGCGGAGGCCGACTCGGAGGAGAAGGCCGACAGCGAGGTGACCCAGTCCTCGACCTCAGAGGAGAGGGAGGCGGGGAAGGTGATGCGGCAGGGGTCGGAGGTCACCGAGTCGGGCGCCGTGGCGAGGTAGGCGAGGACGTCGGCGGCGGGGGTGGGGATGCTGGACACGATGTCGATGGCGGCGGAGAGGCACTCGGCCGAGGGGGTCGAGTCCTGGCGACGGAAGAAGGCCAGGGAGCGGGCGTGGATGTTGTTGGTGGGCGCCGTGGCCGCGGCGAGGGCAGCCGCGGAGGCGATGAGGAGGATGGAGGACTGCATTTTGATGGTGCGAATGTTGCAAGGTGAGACTGAGCAAGTCGTTTGTGTATTGGAAATTGACGAGTGAAAGAACCGAGTAAAATGTCAGATACGAGGAACGTTGCTGTCTAAGCGACACCAAGCCCCAGGCACGGGAGGTCTGCCCTTTTCAACCCCTTCGTCCTGATCCTTCAATGAGCTAGGTCCCTTGCCATGTTCAGCCCAGGCTCCAGAATCCAGGCGGCAACGGCTTCAAGCGAGAAACGCCGGACATGGGGGTTCCACATCGGGAGATTAAGGCCGCTCACTCCAGTCACGGCGACAGCGAGGTCTGTGATCCCCACAAAGCTTCTGACTGCACAGCCCTACGTCGAGCTTGTCCCTGACGGGGCACAGGGTCTGACGACCAAGACATGGGCTGGCCGATGCTCTTAGCCCAGGCATAAACATCGCACTAGGGGCCAGGTAGGGCGTTCTGCCAGTCCTGTCCGTCTCTAGCGGCTGCTATGCTCGCCTTCTCTATCCACATCGGGCAAGCCACCAGCAAGGTTGGCACGAAGTGGTTCTCTCGTCCACAGCTCGCCTTCGTAGAACGCCTCAGGGATTCCCTTCAGCACGTCGAATGAGTCGCGCGACAACTGATCGACACTCTGAACAAGGGATAACCCATCTTGAGACATGGTGGCGCCCCCGCCCCAAAACTGGGAGAAATATTCATGGCGTCTCCTACGCGACGAAGGCCATGCGGCTGACGAACGGCCTTCCTCTGGCGCCGGGCTAAGGGCGTAAGCCAATTTCACAGAAGAGAGATGGGGACGGCCGAGCGGCATGGCGTCCGCCTGCTACAGTCCCCCTGTTTCTCTGCCTAGTCCTCGCTTACCTATAACAAGCACTGCAGTCCTTCACTCTGGAGCGGCCCATTTGGTGCCGGCAGCCGATCTGCCGTGAGTGGTGCGTGGCGGCGCAGACATCAGATGATGTCGTCGCGTCGCGTCGTGGATGTTCAGCTCTGGGAGCCCGACGGCTTGGAATGCCAAGAGCGGGAGAGTGACAGGCTTCAATGTGCCGGCATTGCCAAGGAGGCGCAGCAATTGGTGTCTACGAGCAGATGCCTACCTGTACGCTGCGATTGCGGCCATGTGGCGCGAAACGTGGACGATGACCATTCAAATGAGTGCACCGCGTCACAATTTTAGAGATTAATCGCTGCGGACGTGGATTCTCGGCCCATGGCGCCGAATTCGTTGGGCTTAGCGTCTTACTGTACCCACCGTTGGTCCATGTGCCGATATCGTCACATGATGTAGGGTGATTTCAATTTTGCTGTAGACTTGGCTTGATATAGCTGGCCACTGGTTCCATGTGAATGCTGTGATGCCGTTAACCAATGCCCTCATGACGCTGAACGCATAGGGAAACAACCTTCGTACTTTCTAGAGCTTGACAGGTTATGTCCGCGTGCCTTGGTCGATTTTCTATGAAGGATCCAAGGCGATGATGGACCTCTGGGCTGCATCCAAAGTTGTGACTATAGAACCCTTCACGAGGGTTTGACATCAGAAATATTAGGTGTGCTGAATCCTATGGGCAACGTGATGCGCAGGGATAGGATTGAACAGATTCTTGATATTGAGAGGCCAGATGGAGTGTCAGGCGGAGGAACACTGACCAGAGCGGTCGCTGAGCGATAACCGCCAGCGATACCAGGTCCGAAACAGTTGCAAAAGCGTAGGATTCATAAAAGACTACTGAGAAAACTTATCCCTCCGCATTCGCGCGGAAGTATTGGGAAACCCAATGGGAAAAAACCAATACCGAGGGGTACATATCAGCAACGTCATCGGCAGTATACTACATGTTCTCAAAGCACGAAAGCCCATCCAAGTTTCGGCGGCCATCAATGCAAAGCAAAAAAGAAAAAGGGGGTTGGGGGGAGAGAGAGCCTTGACACAATGACAACAAACGGCACAAAAACGCAAAAGGATTTCCCTTTTGGCCGTGTGCCGGCGTCGAACCCCTGAGCCCCTCTACGCGCCTTCCTGACCTGCGCGCCCTGAACTGGTCTTCCCTGAGGGCCTGACCTTACGGGTATTTCTTAGGCTTTTACCACCACACCATGCGTCACGGTATGGTGGTTGTTGCCAAGGAAGACCAGCGCCCTGCATAAGGATCCTTGGTTGGTCGGGCGACGCAGAGAAGGAGCAGCAGTCACCATGTTACTGCCTTAGTAGTCGTCCCCACGACTGAGGACCTCCTTATGTGTCTCACGTAGGACAATGGTCTAGGGCATTCATCAGTTGCGCGTTACCTTCATTACAACCTGGAAGCTTACGTGTTCAAACTGCGCCGAGTACGATCCCTCAATATCTCTCAGCGGAGCATAGGACTCGACGATGCCATTTGAGACAAGGCAATTCATCTATAGCTGTCAGCATTATTGGCCAATATGTTCAAATTAAGAGAGACGAACTCCGGCCAGGTACTTTTCTTGCCCAAGTCGATCAAGATATCGACGACAGAAGACAATAGTACCAAAGTTCTCGCGGATTGTCTTGTGCAGTCGTTTGGCAGACGCGAGGGGCAATTGTCCAGCCAACGGTGCGTTGCTTTGCAAACCATACCCGTACACACCGATCTGATTACGGGTTAGGGATTTAGTTCGTACTAATGGGGAGAGAGAGACTCACATCATCGCGAAGATAGGCACGACCTGTGGATCCGAATGTTTCAATAGCAAAAACCTCACCCGCCTCCATCTTTGTCTGATCCGAGTTGCGGATGAAGGGAATCGATTTGCCGCCGTGGATTTGGTAGTGCTTGATGTTGTGGGCGCATATGTTTTTCACCGGCTTGACAGGAAACGTCTTGCCCCTTATCTCGACTTCATAGCTCTCCATCGTCTCGTGAATGGCAGCGCTAACATCACAAATGCGTACGTCGATCCCCGTGGCTTTGACACCTTCGTTGGTCGCCTCCTTGACAGCCGCCAGGAGGTTGTCGTACGTGGGGTCGAATGCCATGGTGAATGCGCTATCAACGATCCAGCCGTTTATGTGGACACCGAAATCGACCTTCATGACATCCTGCTCCTGCAGTACAACAGCCTTCTGCCCAGGGTTTGGAGTGTAGTGTGCCGTCTGGTGATTGAGGCACAGACCTGTAGGGAAGCCCATGCCTGAACGCAGACCATCACCCAGTCCAAGCCCAGAGTTGCCGAGGAGAGAACGAATACTGTCTTCAATACCCTCGGCAATACTGAGGAGGTCTTGACCGGGACGCACAGTGTCGTGGACCCATTTACGCGCCTGACGATGGACCTCGGCCGCTTTCCGATAGTTGCAGAAGAATTCGCTGTCCTGTGCCTCCTGTACGCCGTTGTAATGCATTTCAGCCACGGCTGCGGGAGCCCTGGTGTAGCTCTGTATCTCACCTTCGGGGTAATCCGCCGTGGGAAAGAGATCGCTGAGAGGAATACGAGGTGGCGAAGTCTGCTGGCCGTGCACCGCGGCAGACCTCTTCTTCTTCTTCTTCTTCTTCTTTTTGGTCTGCTTCCGCCTCTTCTTGCATAATTCAGTTTCATTCGACGGAACATCAGGGTTCAATTGCGCCAGGGGTCGTAAGGCAGCGTCGTCGTCGCTGTCGTCGTCGCCGCCGCCACTAGCGAAGGCGCTGTCCCCGTTACGGGCGATGTGAGCGCCTCGTGGAAGACCACCGGCCTGAGGGATTTTCTTCGAATATGGTGCATCATCTGATGAAGTCAGCGTGTCTCCTGGCCGGAGTAATTTGTAAGAGTCATACTGTGATCACGACGGTCGTCTTCTGATGTCTTGGACCCCATAGCAGCATCGACAGATTGGCAGTAGGTATTGCGAGAAGATGTCTAGTGCTGAAAAATGAGAAAATCCAGAAAGCAAGAGTCGAAGGGGAACATACGGATATGAGGAACCATGCCGACAAGATCTTTCCGCCACGGCATTCCGCTGGGAAAGGGGTGTCCGGGCTACCCCGCTTCATCGGCTCCGATTGTCACCTCCGGTTCGACTTCCCCGGGATGCCATATCCAGGTCGCGGCAGCAATTGCCCATCAATTACGTATCTGTGACAACTTGCGAGAGGGTAGGGGACATCCAACCGAAACGAGCACGTCTACGCGAAGCACGCGCGCGAAGGAGCAGAATTCAGCCAGTCACAGGATGGCTGTTCAGATGTTGGACTTTCTAGCTAGGTAGTCTTGGTAGTCGATGGGGCCACCAAATTTATACGCGGTTCTCATCCGCAGCGCAGGCGAAAGACATAATAAGTGCGAAGCGCCAAGATGCACATGCTGGATAGAAGCCTGACTGTACCTTAGAAAGCGCACGCCTATAGGATCGGACTGTGATTTGAGGTTCTTGACAGCTGACAGCAGGCCGTACGGCATTCACGACTTTAATTTTCCTTAACAAATGCTCAGATTCAAATTGCTATTACTGCTCAGTTGTTGTGGCATGGTGAAAACAGTTGCAGGCATGCAAGTCGCTTTGGAATAACCAAGCCCGGTTTCAGCAGCCGCTCCAGGTCGAGGCTCATTCCTCCAAGAAACACTATGGCTGCGAAGGGCTCAATCAAGAAATTTTATTTGTGATGCAGGTATGCTGATCTAAACATACGCTGGGGCAAGAGCGCAGTTGAGTCGAGGCCAAAGTAGAAGCTCTGGCATGCAAATTTTGAGTGTAAGGTATCTAACGATATTCGTGTCAGCAGCGGCCGGACAATGCAAGAGCGGAGGCGTATTGATGTGTTCTTAGGAAAAAGTTTTAGTAACAGCGTTTACTTTGAGATTCGGGTTAGTATTGGAGACGACATTCGCGGCGTAAGATATGGTACTGGGTGTTGACGGATATTTTTGTCCAACGGCTCATAAAACTTGCTAGTCCTCGAGATTCTGCCTGTGTATGAAGTTCCACGTTCATTTCAGCCTTCGTGATATTTGATGTACCTACATGGGAGGTGAAGCTATAAGTTTCACTACGATATCTTGTTTTGGCCGTCAATCCCGGAGAAGATAGCATTTCCTTCTACCTGACAAGGGCCAAAAGCTTTCTCCTTCATATGTCCACCTACTCAAGCCCATCCGTATCATGCCCTCACAATAGGTGAGAATGGGCAACCCCTTTGGGAACATTGGTATGTACTGCCCGCGCTGAGTAAGTATCACAATGGAGTGTCGAACGACTTGATTTGCTCTCGACTGAAACTCTGTTCTTAGTATTCCACTGTTGGCAAACAACATTTATGGTTGAACACTGCGTATACTATCCACTACTCATGATTCTTAAAGCGTCATCGGCAAGAATCAACGGTATGACCAAGGGTGCAACGGGAGATAGACCGTTGCTGTTGCTATCTGAATCACGAAGAGGAATAGCCGAGGCAGCGAAACCTGAATAATTGATCAAAGCAGCGCGATTGATTGGAGTGCCTGACCGAGCCTTCCGACAGAGGTATGTGCCGCTTCTTGAGGCACACCAATATTATGCCAGAACAATCGAGGGTGTGCAGTCCTAGATGTTGTACACCATGTCCTGGCCGCCAAGTCCTAACGGCCCCCAAGTCCGCCCCCAGAGACGGCCCCAAACAGGGGAATGGTAGCAACGCGCGCAGAAAAAAATCTTCAGATCGTCCTTCATTGAGGGCTGCATATTGAATAGCTGGTATGGGAATGACACCGCATGGTTAGTGTCAGCAACAGGGTGGCCTTTGCGTGTTGGTCCAGAGATACATACGCCATGCAATGTGACCTGTGCAGCTTTTGAATTCCTACCGTGCAGCCGGGGCGGCCTTTAAATAACAAAGACGACTGCCCCATCGAAATGCAACCGCCTGTGCCGTTTTCGACAAGCGCTGCTTCTGTGACAATCCGCCATGTCGACTCCCTCCGGCTTCCAAAAGCTGATGACCAAGGCGCGCAACTTCGTGCCATTTCTTCCCCCATTGCCCATCTCACCGCGCTTTGCCAAGGAGCAGGATGCGTCGCCCCTCTACAGTCAACTCCCTGTAGAGGTTCGTCAAATGATCTGGCAGTCTGTCTTTGGCGAGCACCATGCCGTTCACATATATCTATCGCGCAACAGAATCCGCGCCAAAGAATGCACCCAAGTCGACCTGGAAGACACGTCCACGTGGGGCCCTCACTACCGCGGTGCGTGCTCTCAACCGGGCACCAGGAGCCAATGTGACCACGTTTCCTTTCTCTTGACGTGCAAGAAGATGTACTATTTGAAATACCTAGAAAGAATTCCCTCGGCTAACGATTGACTAGTTATTTTGAATGGATATATACTCTTTATCGCGGAACGTTGTTTGACTTTTCGCAATCGCCACGAAGTCTTCCGCTCTTGTACAACCGCCTGCCGACGACTCATGTTGCCTGTATTTCCCACGTCAACCTGACTTGGGACTTATATCGGACCTTGTATCTTGAGTCGAAAAACCCCGGAAAAGATGAAGTTCTCTGGCTTCGCATATGGGATGCTCTTGCTGCCATGGAAGGACTTGCTTGGCTAAAGTTTGCTTTGAGGCTCAACCCAGCGGCGCAGGCGTGGGAACACGAATGGACGGAACGCGAGTCGATGATCCTGAGTTCGATTAAAAAGGTTACGCGTCCCTCGTTCTTCGAAGTCACGCTGCCTTTTCCTGCTGCTGCCTCAACACAGGAAGAAACACTGCCCTGCACTATTATTCGTGGAGCCTACATATGGTAGATGTACTTTCACAACATTGGTCTTCCCTTCAACTTGTAAACATCAAGCTGGGGGTTCCCTCTCTTCACAAACCTTTTCTCCTCTCCCTCGTCCCTATCGTCATCACCTGGTCCTCTAAGGAATGAACCATCTTCTCGAATCATACCACCCGACCTGATGAGCCCAGAGATGGATGAGAATAGGGCGATGGTATCTGAGAGCAAAGATCAGGAACAACATACGGCGAGCTAGGATTTAACAGCAAACTTTACCAGCATTCCAGTGAGGTCCGTCGTTTCCACGAGTAGCCGATAGTTTTCGGCAGTTCTTCCAGCCTAGGTCATGATTAGAGAGCTCTTCTCCTCTACGTGATTGACAAGATAAAGACTAGGTTTGAATCCTGGTCACTTACCATAGCCCGCAAAGCCTCCGATGTCCTGTAAGCTGCCCCCTTGACGCGTGTGTGATAACTTTAGTCTCCAGTCAGCCATTGATCTGCGGCCATGACTCGTAGGAAGGTCTTACCTCATGTACCATGACTTTATCGAACAGCTGGAACAGGTCGACGGGAGTATAGTTGACCCAGGCCGCGAGCCTGTCTAGCTTGAGGTTCACGATCATAGTGGCTATCTTACCAGGGGTATACGTGCCGTGGAACTTAGCGGTTTGCTTCATGGCATAGTCGAGAAACCAAGGGCAAATTTGTAGAGTATCTGGCTCTTCTGGATCGCCCGGTTGAATTGTCCACGCAAGCGCATGGGTACAGTCGAACTTGGCATGGAGGAATTCCTTGGTCACTGACAGGTGGCACCAAGCCTCGTCAGCGAAAGGATTCTTCTGACGGCGAATCCAAGGACTTGAGATGGGGGTTCCTTGATGTTCTTACCCGGGTCGAACAATCTTTTGCCGCCACCTTCACGAGCTCGTCCCTCACGCAGACGGTCGTGCGTGCAAAATACTCGCTTCAAAGTATTGTCAATACTATTTAAGTGATGTATTGCAGATTGAGATGTAAAGAGACGGGAGACTTACAACATCGGCAGACGTCCTATCTCCTCCATGGGCTTCGCCTTCGACTGGCACCGCATTTCGCATAATGCCTGCCAAGTTGCCTTTCAAATCGTAAGTCAGCGCTTAAACTCCTGCTGATAAAATGTTGAGCCGGGACTGCGTCATACTCTTCACGCTCGTTCGCATCATATCCAGGCCAACTGTTCCATGTAACCACTGGAACAGCTGAGTCCCGTCTGCGTTGAAGTTCTCGTTGGTGAAGCCTTCTGCCAGACTCGCAAGCCGGTATGCGGATGCGAAAGCATCATTTAAGAAGTTGCGTTGCTCTCCCACACCTGGCCGTGTTAGTATGAAAGAAATTAAAAGGGTAAGGAAAGTTCGACTGCTCACTATCGTTCCGTTAGACATGAACACACAATCGGAGGATTCTTCAGCTTACCAGTCGTCTTGTAGAGCATATCCCGCGTGACAGAGCCGGACGAAAAGAAGCGTGAAGATAAGCAGTGTAGGCATGGGCCTCAGCTGGAGGAATGCAAATGGATTCATGGCTCGGGCTCAAGAATCATGTGAGTAGGTGATATACCTTGACCGCAAGTGCAAGACTAAACTCATCTGGGGTATGGAGTATCTTAAATACAACTGAAGCCCCTGTCCAAAGACAGTGAGTCCTCGTGAACTTGCTTTCGTATCTCTTGCCTAGTGCGGATGAACAACGCAGCCTACACATCATCCGCAGGTCTCTGCAAAGCCATTCGCGCTCAAGAATTCTGAGAACTGACCAAGACGCCGGCCTGCAGCTACAAATTATCCTTCATGGATACTCACCTGATGTGTTCTACTTGGCGAGCCTGGGGGCCAACCTTGCTTGGCCAGCGCGAGAGCGAGATCCAAACCCGGTGCCAGGACACGGTATCCAGCACTTCCGATAAAGCCAGACAACTTCAAACCCCTTTCCAAATATCATGATGATGGAATCCAAGGATAGGGGCCAGATGGACCTACTTGGCGTTGATAAAATAAAAGCATGGATGGCGTACGCCTGGGGGCAGTTCGGGGCGGTTGGAGCTTCAGAATCGGGTCACTTGGGGACATCTGGGGGCTCCTGCAAGAGGGGCGCCATCTGCTGGTTACGAGTGTAGCCAGTACGACTGGCGTTCAACCTCATTCAAAAAAGCCCAAGAGGCTGTACTGCAAATGCGATGCCTTGGACCCCAGATGCCAATCAGACCCCAGGTAGCAGTATCAGTCGGACCCCAGGGTAGGGTCGGATCGGCCCCTTCTTGGCGCATTTGCGTGCCATTGCTTTCTCAAACCAACGTCAGAACGGCACGGTAGCTGCGTGACTCGATAGCAACCAATTCCATTTCTTGTATCCGTCTCGATTTTACTACAACTATAAGTGAAGATAGCATTCTTGAGTTTGGTTCTATTCCAATTGAGATCTGTACCAGCAACTTTATGCACCAGTAGTTGCTTCAGTCTACCCACGGGCATCATGCAACATCGAATCTGCCTCGTCCTTACAGCCTTATTTAGTGTGGCATATTCTCAGGAGCCCCGAATCACAGCTGCCCCAGAGAAACTTTCCAAACGCCAGGGAAACGCGATTGAGTTACACCAAGACTATGCCGCCCCAATCGGTGTGGACACAAATTATCTCACGGTGGAGGGCACTACCACCAAGGTGAGGGCAATCTTAGCTTCAATGGCCTCGAGCCATGAAGCTTTCCGGGATGCCGTCAAAGCTTGAAAAAGAAATTGACCAGAAAAACATTACAGTGGATAGGTGTGTATTTGGATTATCTGACGGAGGTGACAAGAACGACCACCATCAACAATGTGGAGACAACAACTGTGGTAAAGCCCCAGCTTGCTGTAGCTACTGCCACCAAGGCTTCGGAGGGAATCAAAGCCGGCGATGTCACTGTTCTGCTGTCCGAGTCTGTTCAGAATGAACTGGACGTCATTATCAAGGAAGCTGCTGCGTCTTGCGCTGCTCCGTCCAGGCTAGGAAAACGCGATGGTAAGCCACGACTCTCAGTCAGCAGAACGAGGTGTGCTAACGCCGCTTGTTTTACCAGGTATGAGTTGTATGATCAATGCTATGCAAGGAGCCGCCCAGAATGACGAAGCTCTGGGGCTCGTGAACCCTGCGGAATGGGATGGATTCGTCCTGGAGCTTGCAGACAGTGCACCCGAGATCCTCGGAGCCGCGGTCCAAGTCCTCAAGACCCAGACCCAGAAGAACAAGTTTGCGATCATGGTTGCTGCTGCAGGCGCTGCTGGAGCCTGGGCGGTCAGTGAAGGTCTTGAGCCCCTTGTCGAGGTGGCTCACAAGTTCGTCTTTGGCGATGGTCTGTTTGGTCATGCAAAGGACGATTCAGCCAAGGATGGGGATAATGGTGATCCCACACCTACGAAGGCTGCGACAAGTACGACTACAGGTTCCTCATGTGGGCCTTCGGGTACAGTGAACGAGAACTCGGTACGTATCGTCCCTAGCTGTGTTCGAAGAACGGACCCCGTCGCTTACAAGTCTGAAGCCCGCCTGCGATGACGCCGATTGTAAGGGAAAAGACAAGGTTTGCCAGGCCGACGTGAGTATTACTCTCTACAGCAGAAACCGCGCCTTCCAGCTCATATCTGACCTCCCGTGTAGGGTCAAAACAAAGGATGCCCATGCGTTTACTGGACCAAAAGTATGATCGAAGGGCTGTTCGACAAAAAGTGGTCCGACGAACAACAAAAGATCTTGCAGGAACTTGAAGCCGGGCTGCCAAATGTGATTCCTCCTCAGTGTTTCCGCAACACCTACGGCGACGGTTTTGATGGAAAGCCGAGGGCAGAGCCGTCTGCGTTCTGTCATTGCTCCAGCGCTGGTGCCGAAGGGGGCATGACCAGAGGGAGCTTTCCCACCTTGAAAGGAGAGGGCGACATGGCCTGCACATACTCGACGATGCCTACGCAAACAATCAGCATCACCAGGAGACCAAAGCAGACGGCAGTCACATCCTGCAGACTAGAGTCAAGGTGAGAGGAGCCCCAACCGCAGCAGTATTGCTCACTATCGGGCCATTACGACCGATGCACTAAACCTTACGGTAGTCAAAGCTCAGGGCCGTATTGTACATGCAACGATGACAAAATTCACGGAGAGATCGTAACGACGTACCTCGGCAAGGAGACAACGGTTTGTCCCGATGCAACGGCTACCATGACTGGCATCCAAGACGGCACACCCACAGCGGAGCCCTCTTGTTATCCAACTCATGGCCCCGAGCATTCGGATCCCGTAATGGATGAACTGATCAAGATTTGCAACGCAGACAAGTCAGATTTTGCTGCTGTCTGTCGTAGCAATACCAATCGGAACATTGAGGTTCGCTGTCACGGGCAGAGAGGTCCGTGGGAGCCCGTCAGCAACAATAAATACTTTGCTTGGTTCAAGCCTGCAGACAAGGCTCCAGAGGACTGCAGGTATCTTTTCGGAGACAACGATGCAAAGGACGATGATGCCGTGGGTGCTCGGGTCGATGCCCTTTGCATCCCAGCATTCGAGGCTATCAAGAAGAAGTGCTCGTGGAATGGGGGTGAGGTCAAGAATCAGTGCGGCACCTTTGTGTATCAATCTTGTCCCCTGTCGAAATGGTGTGAGCCGGGGCATCCTCAAGGCAGTTGATGTCTGGTCTGAGTTTTCTCAGCTAGGGCACTGAATAAGGGATGCCTAGTTAAACAAGTCGACAATTCATGTGTTCATCAAGGCAATGCCCAGAAGGTTGAGACAAGACAAGAGGGGAATGGTATCGTCAACCCGAAGTAGGAATGAGTATCACGGTATAGATGTCAATGCTGCATGTTTTTCTCCTCAAGCGGCCCAAGCGAATCGCAAATAAGAGTTTCTCATGTACTAGAGGTGGTGATGGGCTGACACTGTACCGGAGACTTGTTTCATTGAAGGATTTGACACCTTGACTTTCCTACCTGAACACCGACACGGAAGTCCTAATAAATGCACACAGACCCTTGAGGAAGGATTGAAGCTAGCCTCCTGTGGGAAGACACGTTTCTGCAAGGAGTCCTTTGTCCGGTGGTGCTACGGGAGCTTTCAGCTCAATGCTTCACCGCCCTGGTGAACGTGTGGCAGCCAACTCGGTAGCTTCGGGACGCTACCTTGAAGCCCGCTGCATCCACCGCAGCACGGCCGTTGGTCATCCGATGCTCGTCCTGTGTCTATTGCACCATAATCGAAACACACGAGCTCCATCGCCTGTTCGTCTCTGAGCCTCCGCACAATGTAAGCTCACTTGCTTCACTGTCGACTGCCGTCAAGTCACAGAACTCGCACAATAGAGCCATGCGCATTGTCACATAGCAGCCCGAACAGCTTGAACACGACTTATAATGAACAGGAGCTTTCGCAGTATCTTGCCCCATCCTAATTTGCAATCATCCAGCTCTTCAGGTCTACCGCTGCCACAACCTTACCGCCGGCCCACCGGCCGCACACCCCGCCAGCTGACGCTCGTAGCTTGCGCACGATGCCGCCGCGGCAAGTCGAAGTGCGACGGCGATCGCCCGGTTTGCGGCAGCTGCAAGCGGAAGAAGACGGCCTGCGTCTACGATGTCGCCGAGACGAACACCACCCGAGCTATGGCTGCGAGGCAACAGCAAGCAAACCAACGACTTGAAAACGAACAGCTGCACGAACTTTTTCGCATTCTGCGCACACTGCCCCACGCGGACGCTCACGCCGCCTTAGACCAGCTACGCACAGCCGACAATGCCCTGTCAGCCCTGCGGTCCTTGACAGGTTCCCAATTGATGATCTACAGGCTCGATGAGTTCCCAGACCCCCAGGGGGGCAATCTGAGGCTCGAGGCCATCGACAGAGGTGCCCTCGTCGACAGCCCCTTCAAGGTCGAGGCACGTCCCTGGACCGCCGTCGCCGGGAGCGGAATCGTTTCGGAACTGATATCCTCCTTTTTCACATGGGATGCGTCTTTCTTCTACCCCTTTGTATACCGTGAGGCATTCATCGATGATATGAGAAACAGCAAAAACCCTCGAGAATCAAAGTACTGTTCTCCTTTTTTGGTGAATGCAATGTGCGCGCTTCGATGCGTAGGTCCCCATTGAGGGCTTGCAGGTACAAGCACGGGTCATGTTCATGGATTGACAATACCCTACAGTACACATCTCGGCGTGTCAAGTCTTTCGATGGCATAAGCGGACGCAAACTCGGCGCCCAATTCCTCGATGAAGCAAACAAGTGGCTTGAAATTGAGGGCCAGCGATCGACATTGCCTACCGCGCAGGGGTTGGCACTTTTGTTCACGCTGTACGCATATCGCGGAATGGACAGGGCCGGCATGGTATGACCAGATTCTTTTCAGTTATGCTCTAGGTTTCAATCGAGGCCGAAGCTGCCCCGGGTTCTTTGCGAATCTTGTCACTCACAGACCTCTTTTCTTCTCAGATGTACCGCTTTGCTGCCACTGAGATGTTCCTCCGTTTGGACCTTGAAGCTCGGTTCGAAGCCGTCAGCAACGACCAGCAAGGGAAGCGCGAGAAGGCCATCATCTCAACAGCACTTTGGGGGTTCTTTTGCTACGAAAGGTCAGAGTTGCACAGCTGTGAGGGGAGGAATACGAGCTAATCTGAGCAGCATCGTTTCCTATGTTTATATAGAACTCTCACTCATACGGCCGCCGCGGATACCCTGCGTGTTCGAATTCGAGGAGCTTGCAGAACAATCCAGTGTCAAAATCGACCTATACGGCAATCCGTACGTAGCCGACAGCCAGTTGCCCCCATTCACACGCAATATCCTTCACAACATATGTCAGTTGTCTCTGCTGCTCTACGAGGCCATGTCTTGGAATAGCGGCGAATCCCAAACGGCCGACTCGGAAGTAGATCTCGCGACTCGAAGACAGCTTCATCGCAAAGTAACACAGTGGAGAGTTGCATTGCCAGAGCACCTGCGGGAAGACATCAACTTCACCCCACAAACCTGTTTCTTGCGGTAAGTCATCGTTGAAAAGTGCCAAATCGACGAAATATACGCTGATGCGTAGGCTCACCCAGTGTCTATATGGATGAGGTTCTCGTCAGCGTCCTGCGACCACTCGATCCGAACACCGTCTTTTTGGACGATTTGACTGTCAAAGATATCTGCCTCGGCCTCGCCTACACAGACACGACATACATGATGCGATACATCAAGGAGTACACGCTCCGTGATTACTCCTGTGTTGTCTTGTGCGGACTATATAACGCGCTCTTCACGATGGCCCCTTACCTCGGAGACCCTACGATCCACCAGCTATTTGCTGAGACCTCGTATCTCATGCGGCAAACCGCGCGTGACTTTCCCATGTCTTCATTTATCCTGCAGGCTATCAAGGCTTTCGCCTGGACGTCTAGTCTGCCGCTTCCCATTGCTGCAGCGCCCTATTTCGAAGACCTTGGCATGACCAAGCAAGAATTGCAGGATCTTCCTCTGGGCTTTGCGTTGCCGAAGACGAATGAGATTCGAGACATTTTCATGAGAGAAGGGCAAGAGCTTTCCGGAGTGGCCGTCGATATGGGAAAGCTGCTTTCAAGGTGGTGCACTCTGTCTCTGGACGAGTGATTGAACCAAGCATTTCACAGTGATATACGACACAGCAACCTGTGGAGTTAGTACTCGGCACTTTGGTCTGGTTGACATTTGTGCTTAAAGCTAATCACTGAGTTGGAGGGTGGTTGTACCTGTACTTGTGATGAAGCAGAGGAACGAGCATCAGTTGTTCGGATCGTATTTTCATAAGTCAATCAGGGCGATCCTGCAATATCGCGATACCACTTCACCTTGTTGAGGTGGTCTTCTCGTGACATGGATCTTGCGACTCGATGGATCTAGTCGGCGTACACATGTGTGGACTCACCACGGTAGCACGCGAGGAGACCGTTCCTCATTCACGGGTCTGGAGGACGACCCCATAATTATCGCCCACTGCACTGGATCCCAGATATTTCTGGGCCGGCGCACCCCTGGGAGGCTCACTGTCTGCGGCATTGAAGACTTCAAGCAACGGAGATGAAGCGAGGGGAAGGTGGGAAGTCGCGGTGAGGTGTCTCGTCAGGTATTCGTCTGTACGCAAAAGTGCTCAGGCTGAGCATGAAGTCAAATCTGCCGTGGACGTACGGCTTTTCGTCTCCTTCCGGATCAATGGCCCCTGAGAGCTATTCCTATCTTGTCAGCCCTGTGAGGCTGCAGGCGTGCAGGCCAGAAGAATCTCCCCCGAAGTTGTCGGCCATCAAGATCATGGGTTCATCGTCAACTGAAGGAAATGAAACGGCGGGGCTACGGGGCATGTTCTAAGATTGAACAGCCTCTATAAGAGGCGAGCAGCTACAATTCGAAATGGAAATCTTGCAACCAGCCTTCGAGACTGCGGCTAGGCAAATGTGCACACACACTACATACAGCTGGCACCTAGAATCAGGAAGCGAGATCGCCAATATATCACTCGCAAAAAGACACTTACCGTGCCTCGCAAGTCACTCGGGCCGGTAATAACAACCATAGCTTCAAGCTAGTCACAATGCTTCGCCCAACCGTAAGCCCCCTAGACAAGCGAGACCTCCTCGTCCAGGTTATTTCCGCCAGCGTCTACGAAGCAGACTACTTTCCCGTCGAGCTCGGGGCAGCCTCCCGACTGACAGACTCCTTCCCTAGAACACCAAGCGTGGACTTTAGCAGCCACGTCGTCGCTGTTGGCCGCAAGGTCATCGATATCGGCTAAGGCGAGGTTGTGTTTGGCCGCCTGTTTTCAGTGAAGCCAGGGTCCCTTGCTGAGTACGTGGTCACGATCTATGAGAGCATCGCTATGTTGTCGTTCAGCGTCTCCCTAAGGATGGCGGGTGCCGCTTGAACGTCCTCTCTCGCAGCATACCAGAGTATCGCGCCATATGTCCAAGCCGATGACAAGGTATTCATCAACGGCGGGTCTGGCGGTGTCCGGTCCTTGGCTATTCAGATGGCCAAGGCCCTCGAATGCCACGTCACTGTCACCTGCTCGACGGACAAAATTGGTTTGTGCCAGAGCCCTCGGAGCCGACGAGTTCACTGGCTACAACAAGGTCGACGTCATGAACGCGCTATAACATAAGGTTCAAATATTTGCCTACGTCGTGGACAACGTCGTTGGATCACCACCGACCTGATTGCCGTGCAATCAAGTTGTCGGGGCGGAAACGTCATTACGCTTCGCTTGGGGGTGGGCTTTACGGGGCAAGTTGGGCTAATAGCTTCGTGGGAAACACGTTTCCGTCGTTCATGGGTGGCGCGGAGCACAAGTGGAAGTCACTCATACTGGAGCACTCGCATGCCGCCCTTACGCAGACAGCAAAGTGGATGGAAGAGGGCAACTCAAGACGATGATAGATTCGATACATGCGTTTGAGGAGGTACCAGAAGCTCTCAAATAGGCTTAAGAAGGGATTGATGACAGGCAAAGTGGTGATTCCCAAACAGCCTGTAGGAGGAGAAGGGGATGAGGAGGGATACTGAGACGCAGAAAAAAGACTTCTGGTCGGAACATTCGGTAGCCGACAGCCCCAGAGTTGGATCGACCACCAGACAGAGTGAGATTGCTTGCCGCTCTATAGACATGATGACTGGGCCAGGCAGCCAGTGTGATCCCTAAAGCTTCTCAACACAAAGTTGCGCTGCTTTGTTGATTTCTCGAATACAGCGGCAATTGCGACGCGCGGCTGCTGATATCCCTTGAATACCTACGTAGCCTGACCTTCCACAGAGAGCTGTTGCTGGTAAACGTTTCGATGAGTGGCCTTCATGCACATGCCAACAATCCATGGGCCCCCTGATCTCGGCTCTCTTGAGCCTTTCGTAACGTTAGCTTTCGGTCACCTACCCATTGATCAGCCATGATGATGATAGCACTCTGCAACTGCAGTCACTACTGTGCCCTTGCTTGAAGATTTATCCTTCATCTCAGACGCCGCTGGGAACACGATCACCCCCAGGAGTCTCCCCCTCGACATGCCATAGTATTCGCAACTTGCCACGACGTCGCATCCGCGGTGGATATCCAAGAGAACGCGATGACTACCATCGCGACAGCACAGGAATACGAGAGGGTCAAGGGTCCAAAGCGCGATTTGAAGATAGAAAGATGGATACAGCGGCCCAAGGCCAACGTTCGATCACACCGGCGGCAAACCTGGCGCCAAAATCCCGAGCAGCAAAGAACCACAAGACGACGCAAAAGGAGAGCAACCTCGCAAAAAGAGACTATCTAGCAACAAGCCTTGTGGAAGCGACAGCTTCCATGACAGCAGTCAAAGCCGCACGACAATCCCCCGCCACGAAGACCGAGCGCGGGCTCCGCCTCTGGCCGCGGCTCAAGCGTCTGATGCGGCCATGTGTCAGTAAACGCAGCAAGTCAGGGTCTAGAGGCGAGGTCTTGGTCTTGGGAGGGCTGGATCTCTTGGGGCAGGAGAGGCTATTCCTACCGGCTGTCTCGTCACGATGGGCCCGTTGTCCAGCGTCTTCTGCGACGCCAGGTCAACGACGGCCTGCATGGGCGCTTGCTTCGAGGGTTCAGCGAAAGTCGGCATTTTGAAGGACGTTCAGCACGTGTGAACAGAGATGAAGAAGAAAAAGACGGAGGAATGCCAAGAGTCGGAGGTGGTTGGTCGTAATTGATCTTGGCGCTCAAAGTTCACGGGGTTCGCGTCTCAAGATGGGACTGAATTGAGTTGACATTGATCGAGAAGGCGGTGTCCTCATTTGTTTATTATGTCCTCCTCACCCACTACCCCCCCTGGCAGCCCCTGCGCCCTCACTCACTGAGCCGAACGAGCCCCCTGTTTGAAGAGAGTCAATTGAGCACAGATCAGGCTGCCTCCGAGTCCGAGCTGAGCTGAGCTGCATGGCGCCTCGTCAACCAATGCTGGCGCACGAACAGAGTGGGTGAGTGGCTTATCGCATGGATAGCGGCACTTGTCAGTTGGTTGTGATGCGACCAGGGGTTGGTAACACCTATCTGGGGCATCCCCGCCCTGGCCTGGTTGTGCTCAGCCTCGATCTATTGTAGTAGTCATTCGTGGCAGTCAATGCCATGGCGAGCCTTGGCATGACTTCGCCGTTGTCAGACAGCGAGCAGAATGCCTCGCTTCGACGAGGGACACGCCAGCAATGCCAGATCACAGAACAGACACTTCGTTCATTGCTAAGTACGCATCATCATTACCATCAACGCCGCGGGAGCTCTTGAAACGTTGGCATGACATCTAGGCCTTTTGTAGTCCCAACCCACTACCACCTCCCAACCAATGCAATCTTCTACTCGCTGGCCGAAGCTTCGGCCTCCTCCTCGGCGGCTTCATCGTCGTCCTCTGACGCCGCGTCCGCAACCGACTCGGCGCCGTTGCCGTTTGTCTTGGCCACGGGGGCTGCCGTCTCCGCACCACCCTCACGCTCCAGTCGTAGCCACTCATCCCACTCGGGGAAAAGCTCCTCATCCTCCGTAGGTACTCCGAGCAGCTTCGACACGCGGCCCTTCTTGCTCTTGTCGAGGCTCTCCTTCCACTGCGCCACAACGCCCGTTGTCAGACTGGGCTTGTACGTCTGCGAGAAGAGCACGGCCTCTGATATCCTGCCTGTTCGGATAAGTGTCTCAACGCAGCCCTCGATGTTGCCGGCCAGCCATTGCGCGCTAAAGGCAACGTTGTGCGCGCCCGCCGCCTCGGCCTGTTCCGCCAGCTTCGTGAGGCCCTCGCGGTCCGCCGTCGAAGAGTAGAGCAGCAGCAGCGAGCCAAGGTCCTTGGCGTGCGTGAAGCACTCCTGGGCAAGGGCGACGTCCCACGCAGTGAGGGCAGCGTCACCCACCGTCTTCCATTTGTGCTCGACGTCCGCCTCTCTGGCGAGCTCGAGCGCAATGTCCAGCTGGTTGAGTCCGAGCGCCAGCTCAAACTTGTGCTCCGAGTCCGTCGCCACCTCCAGCGCAAGCTCCTTGTGGCCCTGGCCCTCGAGGAATCGCGCAATCTTGTTAAGCTGGTCCTGGGGTACGCTGGAAAGGAGTTCCTCAGCCGTCTCCATGTCACCGCGCAGCACAAGCGTCTGGTACTCAAGCACAGGGAGCGACAGGGCGAAGGAGGTGACGCCGACGTCTTTATCGGCAAGGTAGATGCGCGAGTCGCGCTGGATGTAGCCGAGGATGTACATGGGTTGGTCGAAATGAGACACCGTGTACGTCTGGTCGCCAACGAGATAGTTCAAGCGGTTTGTGCTGTTGGTGTAGATGAAGCAGTCGCCAACCCATTCTCCAGTGCGAACACTATCATCGGTTAGCAAAGTAGTCTCTCATTCCATCTCTCAATCTGTACATACCTCTCGTTGATGTCAGTGATAACCTCGAATGCGGCCTCGACACCATCCTCGTCAGCCTCGCCATTCTGCAGCGCCTCATTGTATGCTTCACGCGAGAAGCGCAGGACGTAGAACGAATCCTCGCAGGCCAAGGTGACCAGCTCACCACTGTCGGACCAGTAGACCTGAAAGCGTCAGCACCTCGTATCTACCGACAAAATTCTCGCCCAAACATACCTGTCTCGGCTCGACCTCAATTCGCCTGACGAGGCCGCCGCTGGCCCAGTCAAAGAAGGACACACCGCCCTGGCCCTTGACACCGAGCAGGACGCCACCGCTGAGGCCCTCGGCCTGGAAACCGACGTCGAGACCACCCGTCTTCTCCGTGAAGTTCTTGTACACCTTCACGCTCGTGGCCGATTCCCGAATGGCAAAGTCGTTGCTGTTCTCCTTGGCGCCCCAGACAAAGTCCAGCGCAGAGCCGAAAGCCTTATTCCTCCACGCCAGCGCAGTGTAGATGATGTATTCGCCGTCACCGCACACGGCAACAAATCGACCGTTCGGCGAGTGAAGGAGGGTTTGCGGGTAGACCTCGCAGCTGCCGAGATCCTTGGTGGGCAAGCTGATGGGCGTGTTGTCCTTGACGGAGGCGTCTGAAACATTGTCAGTAACTACGGTCACCAAGCTTATGCGCAGGTTTTCAATCACTTACCGCCGCCCTTGATGATCGAAGACACAACCTCGTTGTGTCTGGCCCAGATGAGCTTGCCAGAGGCGTCCATCGACACGGCCGGCTCCTCGCGACCGAGCTTCACGACGACGAGACCGTCGTCGAAACCCACAGCCACGCCCTGCTTGCCCTTCTGGTAGGAAACACACCAGGCGCGTTCGAGGCCGTAGTTGAGCACCTGCTCAAAACGGTACGTGTTGGCGTGCCATAACCGCACGGTGCCATCCTCGGAACCGGAGATAATGACGGGAAGCTCAGGGTGGTAGCAAGCCCAGGAGACGTTGTTCGTGTGGCCCTCCAGCGTGGCAATCAGCGACTTGGTGGTGTAGTCCCACACCTTGACGGTGCGGTCATCCGAGGTGGTGAGAAGGTATGGCTTGTCGGAATGGGGATAGTAATCGACATAGTTGACACCCTTGGTCTCGTGCGCCTCGAGAGTGAAGTTGGCGGTGGATGAGCCCAGGCTCCAGATCTTGACAGTGCGGTCGAGACAGGCCGAGGCGAACGTGTTGGTGTCCTTGGGGTTGATGGCGAGGCCCATGACGTAGTGGCCGTGGCCCTCGAAAACGCGGACGCACTTCCATCCCTTCTCCCAGTCCCAGAGCTTGATGGTCATGTCATCGGATGCGGTGAGCACGAAGGGCTGCGTCGGGTGAACAGCAATGGCGCGGATATAGTCGGGGTGGGCTTCGAAGGAGGTGATCTTCTCGGACGTGTTGTAGTTGTAGACGCGCAATTGGAAATCATCAGAGCCGCAGACAATCCAGTTCTTCCTCGCGATGAAGCGACCGGCGCGGACGGGGACATCGGTGAGCTCAAAGGTCTTGACGATCTGTTGCGTCTCGTACGACCAGATGTAGACGTGGCCTGAGAGGTGCTGTTAGGATACGGGACTTTACAATGGATCGCCGAAGCAGAAGATCCTATCGAGGAGCAGGTGGGCAAGGCATTACCAGAGTAGAGGGTCGTCAGGATCCATGGCTCTTGAGGGTGGAAATCAATGCCCTTGACCCGCTCGCTGCGGGCGAACAATTGCCTCTGTAGTGCCCAGGTTAGAATGTGCGATTCGAGGGACAAAGCGTGTTAAGGCGGACTGCTCCCCAGAAAGACAAACCTTCACGTCAATCCTCATGGTGGGCGCACTGTTGTCGTGGTAAGGGTGAAAGGGGGTTGCTGAGTTGGAGGATGGTTTGGTGGTGGGGTTGGTCGGTCAGCGAGTTCGTCTTTAGTTGGGTCTCATGGGTTCGGCGCGAGAAATTGAACGTATGGCTGGTTTCGAGATAGCTAGGCTGCTGGAAGCCGATGACAGCAGCCGCAGTATCGTGATTGTGGGGAGTCGAGGTGTTGAAAGCTGGCTTCCAGAGCTGTGGTGGGCTTAATTTTGGCTTGAGCTTCCTTCATCAGATGTGTCTTCACCAAAGGAGGTCGTGGCTGCCTGAGAATAGGCCATTTTTCAGGCATCAACTTTACCATGTGGGGACCTCTCCCTGCATCAGCATCAGGGGCCGCCGTGCTCTGTGGCGGCTGGGAACAGGTGGTCAGTCCCCGTCATCCACAGCGACTTGCCTGGCACCGAAACACCAAGTAGCTGGTAGGCAAGGTAGGTAAGGTAGGAAGGTCCGGTAGGGGCTTTGTGTTGGGAAATGTATTGACGGTGAAGACACGATACGCTCAACATCTCATAGGGTGTGGAGTACTTCGTAATTCGGCTGGACATCCGTTGCACGCAGTGAAGTGTAGGTGGCACTATTTCACACCGTGGGCCTTCGGCACCATATGGCCACTGTGGTCCCCATAAAATCTGTGAAATCTATACGACATCATTGTAAGATTTCGACGCATAAGAGACATCACATCCGGGCCGCGCATTGATCTGTGGTGTTTTGATGTAATCATATTTGGATAGTACTACCTGTCGCATTTTCATGCAGATCCTTCTGCCTCGTTGAAACCATTATTGATGTGACAAGACACAACAGCTACTTGGTTGAGGTTGAGGATGTGGATATCTTGATTCCCAAACGCCCTTTGTCGTGTAAGACCCGTTTCCCGCTCCCTAGTGAACAAAGAGAAGACAATAATTCGTGACACACAAAAGAAAGCATCTCACAGTTTGGCGGAGAGTCATTCCTCAGAGTCGGCCTGGACCCTGCGGACGACCTCAACAAGCATGGGATGGATCTTTTCAGAAGCCTGGATACCACAGACCTTCTGAACGACATCCTCGGGACCGTTCTCAGCCATGACCTTGGCGAGTTCCTTGCTTTCCTCGTCCTCCTCGACGTCCTGGAAGCGGAACGCCATCTCGGCAGCGCGCAGAAGAGCCTTGCAGCCAAGGTCGTTCTCAGCGAGCTCGGCAGCGGGGCCGACAAAGCGCTCCTTGCGGCTCAGCTTGCGCATGGGGGCACGGCCGACGCGCTCGACGGCATCTTCCAGATGGGGGTTGCCGATGCGCTTGATGATCTTCTCAGCGTACGCCTGCTGCTCCTCAAGGTTGATGCCGTGCTTGGTGACCATGAGCTCGGTGGTCTCCTTTAGAGCTTGGCGAACCTCCGCCAGAATTGCCTTGTCTTGCAGAGCATCGTAGACGGTGCGCTTACTGCGGTTGTATCCGTGGTAGGCGGCTGTGGCGTGGCCAGTGTTGACCGTGTAGAGCTTGCGCTCGATGTAGGGGCCAAGGTTGTCGACCCAGTTGATACCGTCAATGGTGGGGTGGCCAGTCTCAGCGAAGGGGCCGCTCTCAACGACCCACTCAAAGAACTTCTCCAGCTTCACGTCCAGACCGGCGTTGGGGTCTTGCGCGGGCACAATGCGGTCAATAGCCGAGTTGGCGTAGCGGGCACGCTCGTGGTGGTCCTCAAGACGGTGCTCAGGCGTGTTCTTGGGGTCCTTGATGTGACCGGCGAGGGTGTCAGTGGCGCCAATGGCGTTCTCGCAAGCAATGACCGCGATGGGGGCGAGGTCGTTGGAGCGCTTGTCAATACCCTTGGCGATAACGGGGGCAATGAAACGCAGAATGTTGGGTCCGACAGAGCAAGTGACGACGTCGGCGGTGGCAATCTCTTCAATGAGATCAGCCTCGTGTGTTTTGGAGTTGATGGCACGGTAGTTTGTGATGGTGTTCTCGTCGGTGCCCTCAGTGCCAACCTCGATGACCTTGTATGAGGGGGTGGCGTTGATCGAGTCGATCAGAGAATCGGCAACATCCGCGAAGACAACCTCGTAACCAGAGTTGTGGAGAAAGCATGCGACGAAGCCACGGCCTGTGTATGTGTTAATCGGGAGTGTTCGAGGGCGTTGGGGTCTGTTAGCGAGGAACATACCAATGTTGCCAGCACCGAAGTGGACGGCCTTCTTCGTAGTAGCGGGCGCCATGGTTGGAAGACGTGAGGGGTGCAGTTGGTTGTGGATAGGTGGGGGAGTGGGTGTGTGGGATATCGAGAGCCTCAAAGTCAGTTGATGGCCTTGTTGGAGAGAAGAGGAGAGGAGGATGTGAAAATTAAAGAGTACTCTTTGTTGAGGTACGAGGGAGGGGGGGCGGAACGACGGCTGACTTTATAGAAATGCAGTGACGACAGCGCCATCTGGCGGGAACGATGGGAAGTCACGTCCAGGCAAAGACAGATACGGGCTTGCGGGAAGCTGGCCAGGAACGGGCGGCTGGCCTGCTGGGCTGCGCCTTGGGCGATCCGCCAAGGTTCAAGGCGCAAGGCCCCCCCAAGAGCGAAGAAAAGGGCCCCAAGAGCACGCCGTCAGCTCGAGTGAACGCATCACATTGACGAGATACTACGCAAATCCAATGGAGAGGAGTGCTCCGATGCCCCTCCCCATCGCCGGGAAGAGGCAGGGGGCACATCACTGTGGGACCACGCCAGGCCTGGTGGAGTGCACTGCGTGCTCTTGCCCAATCCACATGCGGCCTCTTCTCTCGGAGGGGCACCGTGCTACGCCCAATGAGGCCAAGCGGGACGAAGCAATGATGGCATTGTCCCTTGCCTGCCCTTTGGACCTCCGCCTGCCTTGCGATTAGGAGGACGCCCCCTCGTCCGACAGGAGACGCCAGCGGCGCTGCAGGGTACTGGCCACAGTGGTCCAACGCCCCCGCTGCCTTGTCGAAACAGGCCGGCGTCATGCCGTGAGCGTATTTTGCGCAAGTTGGACCACATAACGGCCAATAAAACGGAATTCTTTTGCACCCCCAAAACCAGCCGCTCCACAGCCTCCTTCACGACTCCACCGAGGGGCATCGGGTCCTGGACTGAAGGGAGCAGAAGGGAGACACGACAACGAATGGCTCAAGCCTGCCTGCGCTGCCCAGATTCCGTCTGTCGGACTGGCGGTCGAGCGCTCCGGTTTGACGAGATTGAGTGTCATATGGGTGTTGCGATTTGGGATCGAAACAGTCCTCCTGCTGTCACATCGCCGCCCATCGACCACGAACCGAGACGCAACTCTCCCGATGATGTTGCCTCGGTTGCCGGTGCGTCTTACATCGGCCATGCTGGCTGTGCTCTCTCGGCTCATTCTCGACGTCTTACGGGCCTGGGTACAGAGGCTTGTCCAGCCGCCAGTCGCCGTCAGCAAGGCTTGAGGCTTAATGGGATCCCGGACGACGTGTCCCATATTCCCTGTACCTGATCCACAGATCAGACTTGGGTGCCTGCTGGTTGTCTCTTTGATCTAAGGTAGCGTCGCCTGTCAAGCCCGACAGGGAGCCTTGTGAAGGAACAGTGAGGGAACACCCAAACGGCCCGCCCTAGCTGTCACCAGTGGTGCCTGGCAGCGGCTCCAGGGACATACCAAGTACTACATGTATCGTGACAGGGGTTGCTCGTTGGAGCGTAACAGCCGTCAAACAATAGGCTGCCTTTCATCAAGTGAGGGATATAGTCAGGAAAAAGGCTCGGCGAGGTAGCCCAAAGCTTTCCTCTGTTCTCACTCACATGGATAGTTGAAACGGCACGGAGTGGCGCCACTCAGCAGCGCCGTCGGAGGCACGATGTTGGCCCCTTCTGCCTCTGTACTGCATTTCGCCTCTTGCATGCAGACCAGAGGTCAAAGACGGCCATAGTTGGCAGGATTTCCGGCCTTTGGCCGCCCGAGCCCGAGACATCGGAAGCCATTTGCCTTTCCTTGCGACGCCGGGACGGCATCCATGTTGTCCTTGGGCCGTCTGTTCTGGCTTATCGGCCTCCTGCGTCGAGTAAACCCCTCAATCTGGACGGGCGCTATTCTTCCAGGGCCACTCGCTACACTTTACAGTGAGTTGGTATGTTCTTGGGGACCAGCAGGGGGCTCATGCATCGCTTGTCGTCACTATCTGAGACCCACCAACGTCCGTTGACTCAGCGTGCCAGGCCAGCGGCTGAGGCCCTGGAGCAACAGGGCATGGGGCACGAAACAGCGTGAACGGGAAGGCAGAGTGGTCTTTGGTATCATCCAATGATCGGTTGAGGGTCATCAAAGGGGTGCATTTTAGCCCCGCCTGTTTGCATCCTCGTGGCCCGAAACGTCCGACAACGCCCCGTTTTCTGCGCCCGTTGCTTCCGTATTCTTCCTCCAGGCAGTCACAGGCCCTCTTTCCAAGATGGACGGTGTATCTCATTCCTTGCGCCCCACGATCACACACATCCAGCCTCTCTGAGCGGCTCTGGGCAAAGGTCGCCTGGTCATCTTGTCTCGGCCGTTTCCCCCGAAACACCTGAAAAGGCCTCTCTCTCTCTGTATTGCCCGCCCTGATCGTCATGACATGGTGGAACGTTCGTCACCCACGTTGGACGAAACGTAACCGCCATCATTCCGCTTCACGATACCCTCATGATGAATCACAAGAACCCGCTTGTTTGACTGGTTTATTCCATCAACTGCTACCGTTGAGTCGTCGTCGACAAGACCACCGGCTCGGCACGCCTTGCAGATATTTCATCGTCATCGTGCGCCACCCCATCACCCCTCTGTCGCCGCAAAGGTCTTCTAGTCGCAAGGGCCGGGGGCTCGCTCCTGTGCTCGTTCACAATCGATCTTGATGCCAAAACGACGACTTATCCCTCATCTGGAGGTGACGTCGCGAATAAGCCAGCCCCCCTTGTCCAAGGGTCACCAAAGTGCCGCACACCCTCAGCAATCGTCCGACCAGCCAATGGCCGATAACTTGCCATCGAAACACTAACCCGCAAGGCATCCCAGCTAATCGGAGGGATCCTCAACGACGGATCGCCTCAAGTCTCCACAGAAAATTCAAGGGATTTCTTCCTGCGCCTGGTGCGATCTTGGCATTCGTCATCCCGCTTTGGCCGATCGCAAACTGTTGGGCCCTGAAGGCATCGTCAGGACAGTTCATGAGCCGTCTTGTCTCTTGCTCGGCTCGGCCCTGGATCGCTGCTATCAAACGGCGTTGCATTTCACTTGCTCTTGTGCTGAGCGGCGACATCAAGGGGAAACATACAAGCTAGCATGACCCTCCTCGAAGGGAACGTTGACAACATGCGCGTTGGTTCGTCTGGGGCACATGTGGAAGACGCAAAGACCCCGCTTCACATACTATGTACGCTATCCTCGGGTGCGTCACTCGCAGCAGCACCCCGCATCTCACATGTACGACGTCAGTAGTGTCTGTCGGTCTGGCACGGTCGGTCAGCGCATGCTGCAGGCGACATTGAATGAAGCACGTCTCGCTGACGCTGGTCATGATCGGTGGGCACCCTCAATGACATGGCGGCAATGAGAGAACATGACCGAGCTGTCGAAATGTCGTCTAGACAAGCTTCCCCTTTCACCCCAGACTCCGAGCGGACCTGTTCGCCGGATCGACAGGTCAAGAGGGATGCGCATCTCCAGCTTCCCTTCGCAGACCTGTCAATCTCTTCTGCCGGCTCCAGAACTCCAGTTATTGTTCGCTTGTCACGGATTTCCCCAGATGGCATGTGGTCATAGCATCTTTGGGTCACCCCAGCCTATCAGCAACTGGTCGATCTGGGGAAAGGTGGTGGTGCTTGGCTGTCAAGAGGGTGCTCCTGTCCGTCATCCAATAGGACTTGGAAGCGACGGCGCATCAAGTTTACGCATCGCCAGAAGCAAACCCCATTGGCATCATCAAACGGTACTGTTGCCGATGTCCATTCTAGTGGGCTCCATCGACATCATCAAACATAATCACAAAAAGCACTAGCCTCCCACATCACGTCACACGAAGAAGAGCCTCCTTACACTACTAGTCTGATCTCCGACGCCCCGTCTGCACAGTCATCGTGGCCATCCCTCGTGCCACACTAACAATGGTCAGAACTTGGGACAGGCGCCGCCGTGGCGATATTCCCTGCAGTCCACATTTGATTGCGTTTCGTTGGACTTGGCCATCCCCATGGCCCAGATCTAGACTCCGTCCAACACGAGGGGTTTTTCCCTTTCACCACGTCCCGCACAGCCCCCGCTGACACAACAAGACGTTGTTCGAAAGATCAGCGTTCAATGAATCCACCCAGCAACGGTCCAAACGTTCTCGCTGGCTGCCATGTTTCCTCCGTGTTGATTGTAATGCACATGCATGGGCAACATCGCTTGCGGAGCGACGACGTTCCGGCCGGAGAATCACCTCGGGCCGCTGGTCGTGGGCCCTTCCAAACGCCTCACCCGCAGTTTTTTCGTCCACAGTAAATGAGACCCCCCAAGGGTCCCTTGAGCAAACCGAGCCGCGTGGTGGGGCCGACTTGACCCGGTGGTTGCGCTCTTTCGACACACCCGGTGTTGCGCGCCCGAAGCAGCCGCCTGCTTCTGCACCCACCCCATGCAACGCGCGCTGCATCAAGGGACTGCGATTGAATCGCGGGGGTGGATGGTTGGAGCAGGCCGACGAGGAGGAGGCCGCCGATGATGGGGAGGGGGGGAGACCGACGTTGGGATGAGAAGCAACATGCTGTGTGAATCCTCATGTTGGCTGTCTACCAGGCGCCGGTTGGTCCTCACAGGCGCGACATTCGATTCTCTGTGTGCCATGCGTCCGGGACGTTGAGCAGCGTAATTTTGACGTGTTCAGCAATCCCCTATGGCTACCAAGAGCAGCTGGTAAGCGCAAAGTCGATGAACTCGAAACCGATCCTTATCGTGAGCCCAAACTCCTCCCTCCTCCGCTATCCCCGCAGCATGCCTGCGCGCCCCCCGCCGTCGACTCCAACGGCGGCCAAGACGTCCAGCAGCAGATGGGATGCGCGGATACCCGGCAATGCATATCTTGGCAGTCACGCAGGACACGACATTCGCGGTTCTGCTTGGGTGCTCGCTTGTGACCTGCGTGGTTTGCGTTACGGCATATTTCCCCCTTGGCTGATGATCGTGGATCGTGAGGGGCACATGTATCCATGAGGGGTTTGCATCGGGGGGAGAGAGGGTGAGGGGTTGACTGAATGGACCGAAATCACACGTTCATTTTCGAGAAGACATGTCTCACTGGCGCTTGTCACCTGGCATTGAAATGACATGATCCCGTCTCGGGCTCCCTGTTCGGTCAGAACTGTCGAGTACACGGGTCCGTTTGTCTACCGGTCTACCAGCCACCCTCGAGCCTCTCATTCCGTCACTCTCGAGGGGGGCTTTTTAACTAAGGTAGGCAATTTGATATTCACCCAGAGGTCTCGTCCACCCAGAGGTTGTGCAGCCACATTGGCCCATGGTTCAAACCATACATCACATGCATGTGGTGAACTGTTTACCTTTTTTTTTCCTGAACCTAATAATCTGGCACACCCGGCGAAGCCCTGTGCAAGACACCAACCCGATGAAAAAAAGCAGGTCCTGAGATCCCCCTCCGGCAGGAACATCAAATGGGGGGAAACCCGAAAAACAAACTTTCAGCTGCTGCATGGCTCTCTCATTTCAAGGTGCATTTTTTTTTGTCCCGCGTGGTGACATCGGCCGTGTTTTGCGGACCGACGCGCGAGCGGAACACCCCGCCCCTGCCCCCTGGTGAACACAGTGGCCCGTTCTGATTTCCTCGCTCAAGATAGGTCGCAACGTCCTGCCGCGCAAGTAGAGTATGAGGGAATACTTGAACATCAAACTCACATGCTGCTTCAGAAAAACCTGATCCTGCTGTTCCATGTTCGTTTCCTTCGGGGGGCTAGACGTGGTGAGCCTCGCCGGGCCACATGCCGAGACTGTTGCCGCTGCCGGGCCATGGGAGAGGCCCTGCCTGGTGGTCGCTCCGAGTAGGAAACATATCTCAGGGTCAAAGAGACATGTCGGAGGCAGGAGAAAGTTCGAATAGGGCATTCTTCACCGGTTCATCCTGGTGTGTTGGTATACACGAAACCAAGCCTTCGTCACAGGACTGAAGCAGCATAAGATATTAACGCTTCATTGAGCTTTCATAGCAATCTACCATTTTCCAGACCCAGCATCAAACCATCATGCCGCGGCATGTACTCAGCCATCCGCCGTTCATATGCCTTACATCTTGGAGTAACGCTTGAAAGCGCCAATGAGGCCCCCAGTCGAGGCATCGTGACCCTCGCCGTTGCCCTCCGCGTCGAGCTCGCCAAGAATCTTCTTGGCAAGGACCTTGCCGAGCTCAACGCCCCACTGGTCAAAGGAGTTGATGTCCCAAACGGCACCCTCGACGAAGGTGAGGTGCTCGTAGTAGACAATGAGCGCACCGAGCTCGGCAGGGCCAATGTGGCCGCCGACGAGGATGGAGGTGGTGGGGCGGTTGCCGAGGAAGACCTTATGGGGGACAAGGTCTTCAGGAGTGCTGCCCTCGGCACGGACCTCGTCAGCCGTCTTGCCGACCATGAGAGCCTCAGCCTGGGCAAAGTAGTTGGAGGCAAGCATCTTCTGGTGCAGGTTGTCCGAGATGGGGTTGTGAGACTTGGCAGCGAGGATGAAGTCGGTGGGGATGAGCTTGGTGCCCTGGTGGACAAGCTGGAAGAAGGAGTGCTGGGCGTTTGTGCAGGGCTCGCCGAAGAGAATGGGGCCTGCGCTGTCAGTGGCCTGCCTATCGCCCAGCAGAGGAGTTAGGAAAGAATAGACTCACCAGTCGTGTACTTGGCAGGAGTGCCGTCAGAGGTGATGCTCTTGCCGTTGGACTCCATGGACAGCTGCTGGAGGTAGGCGGGGAAGCGGTGCAGATACTGGTCGAAGCTGGCAGCTTGTTAGCTTGGCACACCAGGCCGGAATCGACAGACGTACGGAGCCACCAGATGGGTCTGGGCCTGGAAGAAGTCAGAGTACCACACACTCAAGAGACCACCCAGCAGGGGGATGTTCTCCTTGAGGGGCGTCTCGCGGAAGTGCTTGTCCATGGCGTGCGCGCCGCCGAGGAACTTGTAAAAGTTATCAAAGCCAATGTACAGCGCAACGCTGAGGCCGATGGCGCTCCAGACAGAGTAGCGGCCGCCGACCCAGCTCTCGAAGCCGAACATGTTCTTGGTGTCAATGCCAAACTTGGAGACCTCAGCCTCGTTGGTAGACAGAGCAACAAAGTGCTTGGCAATCTCGCCCTTGCCGCCGGTCTTCTCAAGGAACCAGGTTTTGGCCGTGTTGGCGTTGGTCGTGGTCTCGGCCGTGGTGAAGGTCTTGGAGGCAACAAGGAAGAGGGTGGTCTCGGGATCAGACGCGGCAAGGGCCTCAGCCATGTGGGTGCCGTCAATGTTGGAGACAAAGTGCAGGGTCGTGTCCTTGGCGCCGTAGTGCTTGAGAGCCTCGGTGACCATAACGGGACCGAGATCAGAACCGCCAATGCCAATGTTGACAATGTTGGTCAGCTTCTTTCCAGTGAAGCCGGTCCAGGCGCCGGAGCGCACCTGCTCGGAGAACTCCTTCATGTGTTCGAGAACGGCGTTGACGCCGTTGGGGCCGTTCATGACGTTGGCACCGTCCACCTGCATGTCCCAGCCGCCAACGTTGCGCAGAGCAGTGTGGTAGACAGCACGCTTCTCGGTGAAGTTGATCTTCTCGCCGGCGAACATGGCATCGCGCTTCTTCTCGACCTCGGCCTGCTCCGCCAGCTTGACCAGCAGGTCAAGGGTCTCCTCCGTCAGGAAGTTCTTGGAGAAGTCGAAGAGGATGTCGGTGCCTTCGGCGGTGGCGAAGGTGCGAGAGAACTTGGCAAAGCGCTCAGGGTCGGAAGAGAAGGCCTCCTTGAGGACAAAGTTCTTGCCGACATTGTCGCGGTGGGCTTGAAGGTCGGCCCACGCGGGGAGGGAGGAGGCTTGAGGCATTTTGAAGGGGAAGGATTGCAGGATAGGTCTGAAGAGCAGAAAGGTCAGTTGGGGTTCCTGGCAGTGAAAGGGGAAGGGCGGAAATTCAGAATTTGAAGTCGTGATTCTGAAGACGTCGTCGGGGACAAGCCGTGGGGAGGCCGAGTTGGAGGGGCAGCCACCAGCCGCAGAAACCGGAGATGCAGGGAACAGATAACAGACATCGCCCGCGTCGAGCTCCGGCAGCGGAGCGTCATCAAATCAACCCTCGATGTAATTTCCCATGTCCCCCTTTGGCGACTTCTGCTGCCGAAGCAAGACGATCTGTGGATCGTCGGGTCTCGAGGTACGTAAACCGTGTTTGTCTGCACCAAGCTGCACCGAGCTCGAGCATAGCGGGGTCGTACGCGCGAGAGGCAGAGCCTATGCGTGGATATGACGAAGGACAATAACGGAGCTCCAAAGCAAAGCAGAGAAACATAGACAGAGCAAGGAGACCGGGGAGTAGACAAACCTAATTGCGATTGAACCGTGTAAAAATTAGTGATGCCCTCGGGATGCAACTTGTTGGGGGGTGACACCAGGTTTTGTTGAAGGGCGACGCAAAAGGTGGGATGTCTGGCAGGTCGAGGTGGAGGAGGGGTGACTTTGCTGGTGAGGGGCAGACAAGAACATCAATCAGCCGGCGCCGGGACAGCACATAGAGCGAGCAGCGTCATGGTCGTGACAAGGGGGCCTACCTAGCCTTCGATGTGCGCCTGCCCCGCGGCACTGGTCCACTATCCCTACCTCACAGGTACCTCCCCCGAGCTCTCCCACAAAGCTGCCATAGGGCGCTTCGTTCGGTACCTTAGGTTGGTAGCGGGCAGTCATTGTGCACAGAGCTGCCCTGTGAGTGACATATGGGCCCCCGCCCCGCCCGCTTCTGGCCGAGGTCGATCCACTCGGCGTCTCTTCCAGCGAACTGGGTGGTGCGCTTGGGAACTTCCGACCTGGGGCAGTGGATGATTTGTTAGTCTTTTTTCTCGTTATATCTCAGGCGCTGGGCTGACTGAGCCAAATTCTCTCAAAGCGCTCGAGGTCGACGATGTGTGTTCGGTTGGAACCCCGGACTTCTACGGCGATGCTCACTGGATGATGCGATCACCGTCCGGAAGAATTACTACAGTCCTCCTTCTCTTTACGACATGAACATGTCAGCTTGGTGTCACCAGCAACCACCTCTGGATTTGATCTTGCCCCGTCAACCCCGTCAACTTGTATTGATGCTCTCACCTACAACGCTGACGAGCCGGGCACGTGGCGAAGGGGCCCTGGACCGTGGGGGTCATGTGTACATGTTGATGGGGGTCAAATTGTGCTTGTTCATCGGGAGAAGTAGGGAGTTTGAGCACTCGCGGCAGATCTCTCTCTCGCATGTGCATGTCCTCTTCTGCTCTGCTTTGCTGTTCGTGACCGGCTGCTCGCCAGGCGCCTCCGTTTTCGCGGGGCAGCAGCTGCGGCGCCGCACCTCGTCTACATGGATAAAACCACACGCAGCTGGTCCCTTGCCCCTCTCACACCCCAAGTCAGCAAGATATGCCCTTTCCCAAACGCCAAACACAAGGCCGGGGCCAGACAAAAACAAGTGTTGCATGCAAGAGCTGCGATCCTCTTCCTCTGTTCGCATGCCCTCTTTCGCCCCTGTCCCTCGTCTTCAATTGTTGCCGTGTCCACTGCTGCTGATCGATCTATCGGTTGTCCTGGACACTGCCGACAAAGGACGGATCCTTGATGCTGCCGCCTGCGTCGCCGAGGCCTGCAATCGGCCGGTTGTAGCTGAAGCCCTGGAACTGGTTCTGCATCGTCTGTGAAAGCATCGGTCCATCCACAAACGAGTCTTGCGGGGCTTCGTTCGTGAATTCGGGATCAAAGTTGTTTGTGTCCAGAGCATCCACCTGAAAGTCTCTTGTCAGCAATGCGTCCTCCCATGAGACAGAACCTGCACTACCGGGGGGGGGGTCGGTGGTTGAACTCACAACGCTGGGCTTGAACGCTGGCTCGTACTTGCGCTGCAGCAGCTTACGCCAGTCAATGGCGTGGAAGAAGGGGTGCGCCTTGATCTCGGCCGAGCCGTTGGCTCCAAGGCGCTCTTCCGGCTTACGGTTGAGCAGCTTGATGAGAAGGTCCTTGGCGGCAGGAGGCACAATGTCGTGGCCGGGGAAGTGAAGCGGTTCCGACAGAATCTTGCGGTACATCTCGTTGGTGTTCTCGTCATAGAAAGGAGGCAGACCCGTCAACATCTCGTACAGCAGAACTCCGAGGGTCCACCAATCCACCGTCTTCTGGTAGCCCTGGCCCATGAGCAGTTCAGGCGCCAGATATTCGGGGGTACCGCAGAATGTGTTGGTCCTGTCTTCGTCCTTCATGTCCAGCTTGCAGAGACCGAAATCGCACAAGGCAATGTGACCTTGGTAGTCGAGCAGAATGTTCTCCGGTTTCAGATCGCGGTAGATGACGTTGAACCCGTGGAGGCACTCAAGGGCACAGAGCAGTTCTGCAGTGTAGAATCGCGAGCGATTCACGTCGAATCGCTGCTCCTTCTGCAGGTGGTGAAACAGTTCGCCACCGTTGATGAAGGCGAGCACGAAATACAGCTTCGCAGGTGACTGGAAGGTGAATTTGAGGGGGACGATGAAGGGATTGTTAATCTGTGCCAGCACCGACCTCTCTGCCAGCGTGTGTGCGACTTCGGATCGGGAGATGATGTGTGCCTTGCGGATCGTTTTCACGGCGTAGATCCGGTGGGTGTCCTTCTTGCGAACCTGCATGACCTTGCCGAAGCTTCCCTTACCTACCAGCTTGAGCAATTCAAAGTCCTCAATCTGAAGCTTGCCGGCACGATTCTCGACATACTCAACGCCAATCTTGAGCTTGCCGGTGCCATATTGCACATCGGTCCACTGGACTCCGCTGTGTCCGAGGCTCCTCTCGCGATTGGCATGGTCAGCAGCGGCCGACTCGCGGTCCTTCTTGCTGGCTTTGGGGTCTTCGACAAACGATTGGCGCTCTTCGAAACGAGGGTTGATGCGGACGACGCCAAGGAAGATGTCCTGGCTGCGACCGGAGCCTGGTGCCGCCAAGGGGTTGCGCATGTAGAGGTGGATGCCGAGCTCGGTGACACGCGACACATCGAACTTGTACTGCGTGTTGCTGCCTGCCCACAGGGGGTTCTCGGGTGTACCCTCGACAGAGTTGACGAAGACTTGGACCTTATCAAAGTCGATCAGTGCATAGGGCATGTATTTTCCTGAGATGCGGCCGTGATTCGTAGGGATGCCGCCAAAGCCGCTGCCGCTCGATGTCTGAGGACGGCCGGATCCGTTGATAAAGGAGCCAGCCACTCGTTGAGAGGAGCCGGGGCGTACGGAGCCAACACCGCTGAGAGCATGTCCGGTCGATAGAGAGTTCTGGGGGTGCGAAGAGTTGAATGTGGCGCGGTGCTGTTCGGGTAGCGAGAAGCCCTGGCCTTCGTGGAGTGTGACAACGAGAATGCCGGGCTTGGGCGGCGTGACGACAGGGGCTTGCGCCATGCTTTCGGAGGCAGCTGGTGGGTGAGGGGATTAGCCCAAGGTTACAGGAAGGTGCGAGGCATGATGGTTGCTCGTGACTACAACTTCCAGGCATTGCTTGCTGCCGTAGCTAGACGTACCGATGGTGTCGCTGTTGGACAGCGGGGAAGGAGTGGCGGGGGCGGCGGCGCCCGCGCTGGCACTGGGCTGGCCCTTTTCGCCTTCAACGATGGTCGAGGTAGAGGGGGAACGGGAGAAGGTGCTGGCCAAGGGGCCCAGGTGAGTCTCCTTGAGCTTCTTGGTGAGCTTCCACGACATGATGGCGAATAGTATGGTCGACCGTCAACAGTCGACAGTGGATGTTGTTGGGCGCTCTGATGAAAGGGGGCGTTGTGGCCAAAGATGGAAAGGAGAATGTGTCGGTCGGGGGGCGGGCGGTTTTGTCAGCCCGTGTCCTCAGGTCAGTAGAATGGAAGGAGCGCAGCAGACGGCGGGTCGAGGGGGCGAATAATGCGGAACAGAATCGATTCAAGAACCTGCTTCTGGAGAATGACGAAACAGAAGCAAAGTCAAAAGGTCGGACAGATACCGGTCGGGCAGGCCAGGTGAGGTGTATTGTATCGATGGAAGGGGCTCTCCAGGGTCCCAGGTCTGGTGTTTGGCGAACCGAAGTTGAACCCCGCAAAGTGGCCAGCAGTCGACTGGTTGACTGGGCTGAACTGAGAAGGCGCGAGACCAGGACAAGGAGGACCGGGTGGAGGAGGGGTGAGTAGTGAATTTGTCCCTCGGCCGGTGTCAGACAGGCAGAAAGGTACCTGAGGGTGACCTTGGTCGGGGCAGGTACCCGACTCGGATGGCAGGCGATCCAAACACACGCGGGTCCGCTTATCTAGTGAATAGGTCCCGCGTTGAGGGAGGGGGATGAGAATTGATGTCGAGACGAGGAACAAACAGAAGAATCGGGACCGGAGGTTGAGGTGTAAGGGAGTATGGGAATGCTTCAACTTCTAGGTCTCGGGTCAGGTTTAAACCAGGGGTTTCAATGTCGTGTTGGGGGGGTGGTCTTGCCGTGCAGGAGGTGGTACGAAGCAGAGGGGGCGGTGCACCTGCTCTTCGGAGGCCAGCTGCAGTGGGAGGCACTGATCCAAGGAGCGAGTTGGTGATGGGGCAGGGGGCTGTGACAGTGGCAGTGGCGCTGTGCCCCACCTGGAATTTCAGGCTTGATCGTCTTGGATTACGAATGTTCCACGAAGAACATCGAACAATGAAGTATCCATGTACTCACAATGCCGAAAGACTAATAACCCTGTGGACGAAAGAATGCATCCCGTCAGTCTCTTCGGCTCTGCAACATGATCCGCGGGAATGAGATCCGGCCAGTCAAATCGACAGTGGTTTCAGTCATCTCTTGCGGCGGCGACACAGATACAGAATAGATACGTCGGTATCCTTGGGCACCAATGTGCACATCAGAAATAAAGGGGCACCGTCTGTGTCCCTTCAAGGTTCTTTGGATGAGAAAGGGATCGACACAGCGTAGCACATCTGAGACTCGTATCACCGTTGTGGCACACGCAATAAAAGGCAAAAACACCACGCAAAAACTACAAAAAGCTGGTACACCCTTTCGGATGTCCTACAATTGACCACAGCAGGGCTCGAACCTGCAATCTCCTGATGCCCACAGCAGATGACCTTTCATCAAGTGCTGTTCGTAGTCAGACGCCTTGCCATTGGGCCATGCGGCCTTTCTTGAAGATTGGCAAAATCTGATCGGTTCATGATCCACAGGGTGGAGGCTCGACGACGGCTCCTGTCCTAAGCTTTCCTGGGGGCTGGCCTCTGGGAGGCCTCACGAAGACGGACCTGATTCTGGAGCTGCGGGGTGTCCTCCATACAACACCTGGTCGCGGCTGTCCCTTGGCATCGTGCCAACAAAGAAAGAGCAAAAATCCATTTGAGGGCGAGGTTGATTTGTCAAATTGTTGATCGAATGCTTCCAGCGTATTCGCGCCTAGGTATCCACACATGTAGTCGTCGCGGGACGTCTGCCAGGTTTGATAGTTGCCACAGTCCGAGAGGCTCCTCACGAGGTTTACAAGCCGCAATTAGCTTTACTGCTTGGATTGGAGCTTGGATCTATCCGTGCAACTTTGAACCTTAGACTTCGATCAGGAACCAGCAGAGTTCGTGCATGTTATTTCACAGTTGGGGGTTGTTGACCTTTTCATCGGAACTCCGTTGACGATACAGACACAGCGGTACCAGAAGTGTTCGTAGACGTTCGATCATGTCGACGTCAGTCGATCAGTTTGTTTTTTACCCGTATATCCCATTTTCTCCCATTACCAGCGGTTAGCAACTGTGCTTCATGTCGGTCTTGGTTCAATTCAATCAGCGTTCCGAATTTATGATTCATGTAAACGTGTAGTCAACGACAGATACGAAACCATGTCAGAAATCGTGCCTTTTACGGTAAGTAAGGTAGCGAACAGCGGAAACGCATTCGTTTCGGCCAAAAGTGAGGGGGCTTCGTCTGCTTACTGAAATTAAGATCAATGTCCCAGATGCGCTGCTAGAGGAGACGAGAGTCAAGCTCAAGTACGCTCGTCTTGACGATGCCATGGTATCCGTTGAATGGGACGACCTTGAGATCGGCCACACCGCGTTCATGGAGCTCGTTCAGTTCTGGCGTGACGAATGTGACTGGAAGAACTACGAATGCTTCTTGAACACCTTCCATCACTTCAAAACAACCATACAGGTGCCCGGCTTTGAGGCCCTAGGTATTCACTTTACTTTACCATCGGTCATCGAGGCCAGGCGCCCGTCCGCTTCTGTTCCTACATGGCTGGTCAGTTGGGCACACAGATTCCAGGACTGTTGTGATATATGAGCTGACAGGATCAGGCCCGGCTCTTTTCTGGAGGTCCCGAAGAAATCGCCCCAGAAGTTCATTCGATTCCAGAACAAAGACTACGATGAGCGAGACCTGAAGAATATGGAGAGAATAATCTGGTTTGCCGCGCACGAGGTAGGACTTTGCCCGATACTTCTGGCTTATCTCTGTGTTGTGTTGACATCCCTTTCACGTCTTAGCGGGGCTATCAAATTATTCAGGAGACCAAGTGTGTGACGCTCGGCTATGGCCTCCACGACTCCCCAGTTACGATACTCGCATGGTTCGTGGGCAAGCTCAAAGCTTGGACGGACGATTATCCAAGAACCATGGAAGAGCTAATTAACTGGACATTCATGCACTATCAGGGTAGTCCGAGCGCTGCGATGCAGATTTACAAAGAGGCGTTGGCTGTCGTGAACGATGATCCAGACAGCATGGCCAAACGCTACGTTTCGCAACCAGTCGGTGGTTCTGTTTTCCCTAAGGAGGTGCGTTCTCACACATCATTCCAGTTTCTGCAACTGATCATATCCTGGCAGCTATGGATGTCGCCTCGCGAGCGGATGGAGAAGACTTATAACATTCAGTTCTGGCGGCAGAAGGACAAAGGCGGGCACTTTGCTGCTTGGGAACAGCCAGAAACTCTGGTGAACGATCTGCGAGACTTCTCTGCAGCTGAGGGTCCAGTATTTGGGAAGCACTGATTACAGTCACGTATGAGCAGCAGTGGAGGAGGTCATCGGCACCAATCCTGGCATCATTTTCATGTGATCGAGTGTTCTCTTGGGGCAATTTCCAATTTCAATCTCGCAGACCATTAATTTGCAACATCTTGACAGCGTGTGCCAGTGAGGCGGCGGGTTTAGTCAGCGGAGCATCTTGTTAGGCCTCAGACACCCTGTTGCGTGTCATCAACGAGGGTGTCTAGTGCAAGCGATGTTTGGGTGGGTTTGGAGACTGAACCGAGAGAATGAACGGCTTGTCAATGACTGCTAGCATTGGATTTGTAAGAAAGATATGCATCGGACATGCCTGTTTTGTTTTCAGTCGGACCTGGATGAGAGAGAGAGACGATAAATCCTGGCATGTATGTTCTCACTCGTGCATCAATTTTGGCGCCAAGCACCAAACACAACGCGCTTGTCGGCGTCCCCAGAAACTAGCTCAGGTTCTTCGACGCAAGCCGCTTGTTCATATCGATCGGTTTGCCGCGCTATGGTGATGTGTCTCGGCATCATGCCCGACAATCCGCAGGACCTGCCCCAACATGACGTCGTGTATGCATCTCATGTCAACGATGTTGACGAGATTCAGCGAAGATTCTCCTGAGTTAGTAAGATGTGTCATGTATGTTATAGTATATAGAGATCTCACATACTCGTGTGACATATTCGGTGATCAACAAGCCCACTGGAGCGATCGCGATTCTCAACTGCGGTTTACAGACATCCCCACCTCGCACAATACCCACCATGGCTTCGCTACAGGGAAAGACGGCATTCATCGTAAGCCATGATGATTCGACACGTGTGTTCTCCCGCTGACGCCGCAGCAGACAGGTGCCTCCATGGGCATCGGAAAAGCCATTGCTCTAGTCTTAGCAGGCGCCGGGGCAAATGTCGCATTGGTATCCAGAAGTAAAGTGAGCAGACCAGACAATCGGGACGAGGCCCATGAGACTGACGCAACATGAAGGACAAGTTGGAGGCCGTTCGAGACAGTATCGCCGAAAAAGCACCAAAGGTCAAAGTCGGCGTTTACGCCGTCGACATCCAGAACCACGAAGAGGTCGACAATGCCGTCAAGCAAGCGATTGCTGACCTCGGCGAGATTGACATCCTCATCAATAATGTGAGAGCCATGAAAGAAATCCGCCCGCGAAGCGACTGCCTCCTGTAGCTGACAAATCCACAGGCAGGTCTCGCGCTCGGAGCACCAGCACGCTTCTGGGAGCTCCCTGTCGACGCCGTCTCTCAAATGTCCGGTACGAACGTGAATGGCGTCATGTTCACAACTCATTCGGTACTAAATCGCAGTATGTGGCCGCAGAAGCGGGGCACCATCCTCAACGTCTCCTCAGTCACTGGCCTCGAGTGCCCTCCCTTCAACGGCGAGGCCGTCTACCACGCGAGCAAGGCGTTCCTCGAGGGCTTCAGTAACAGCCTGCGAAACGAGACTGCTGGCTCGAACATTAGGGTTCTGGTGTTGCGGCCTGGCGTTGTGAACACACATTTCCATCTGCAACGGGTGCAGTATGATAAGGACGCCATGGAGGACTTTTACCAAGGGTATGATCCTCTCGTTGCCGAGGACTTGGCGCAGTCGGCACTTTACATGTTGAGCTTGCCAGGCCACGTTTCGATAAAGGCTTTGGATTGCGTACCGACGGCACAGCGGGCTTTGACCAACTTTGATCGGGAATGGAAGTTGAGGCAAGAATAGGATTCTCGTTCATATAGTGCTTGCGACGCTGGAATACAGTAGGCTGAATATGCATCAAGGGAACAGTTTAAGGTGACCTGGCTCCGACCACAGGACGCGTGGCGTGTAACGTGTCACGTTTGCTCCCATAAGTTTCTGACAGTGGCATGTCGGTTGCAAGGCCGGGAACCATAGATATGTCCACTTATTTCAACTGCGCGTCCCGATTGACGATGGCAGACGCAGAGGAAGCAGTGAAAGATCTCGTCGGCGATACAAGCCCGCGCGGCCAGAAAACCTCTAGCTTGTCGTCGAACACCCTGCAGCATAAAGTATAGTAGGTATATAGTTACACGTAAAAGTCTACTAGCTCTCTGCAGAACGCCAAGCGGATCGATCTTTTTTCAAGTCACCCGTCATAATATAAAAAATATCCATCTGGTGTGCCAACCTCCAGTTCCTCTTCGGACATCGACCAGTCCATCAACTAGTCGTGTTGTAGTTGACTCGTGGTGTGCCAATGCCACCTGGTCGCAGCAGAGGTCTATCCTCACGAAGAACTTGGCGTTCCTCGCGGTCGTGCAGTCTCTCGAGCTCCTCCTCTGTTTCAGCGTAACGCTCTGGATGGGCCGTGTAGGGCCCGGGCAGGCCGTCCTGCCAGCCCTCGGAGTAGGTACGGATAGGGTTTGGCCTTTGAGGCTCGTCGTCATCTAAACCGTTGTTCTCAATCTCGCTTTGGTCTCGCTCTTTGGTCAACTCATAGTAGATGGCCATGCCCAGTAGGATGCCTTGCATGGTAGCCGTCAGGAGAAAGATGCCCCACGTGCTCCATCCCTCGGAACCCAACCTGAGCCACAAGTTGAACGCAAATAGATATCCGCCCGGGGTCTGAATACACATCATGGGAATGCTGAGACTGCCGACATGTTTCAAGTGATAAGTCGTCCAGATTTGAGGAATATACTGGACAGCGGCGAGCGCGGCTGCCATGACACCTAGCAGGTTGGCCCAAAAGTTAAGATGACTCTTCAATGCGACGGCAAAAACACCTGTCAGGATGATGATGATGACGGCGTGGAACACACACAGCAGCCCGACAGTGACCGCAGTGTGCCACTTGGGCGGTTCGCCAGTCAGCTCTTCTTCGGGCACATCTGCATCTTCAGATCGGAAGAAGACAAGGAAAAGAACCAGACTGGCCAAACGTTAGCGATTGCCACCAGAACATGCCGATTGAGCTAGATTGTCTGATTGTCAGAGACGTACATGAGGGCGAAGCAAAGCCACTGGACGCCCAGTTGAGCGATGCCCAGGAGACCTGCCAAGCATTCGGAAGTTTCCAGCTGACTGCAACAGGCGATGTCTTGTCGTGATGGCGGCACAGTCAGGATGTTGGCGAAACCGGAGGTGGCCGAGGTAACGCCCAGGAGAACGAACCAAGGGGAAATGCCCTCGGAAGTTCGCCTCGAAGCGATACGGTGATGTTGGGGAAGGTATGAAATCAAGAGGCCAAGAAGGATCAAACTGAGAGGGGTGCGGGTTAGTTCGGTCAGACGTAAAGGATCAGGGTGGCCAGGATGGGCGCAGAGACTCACAGAGAGAGAGATAGGTTGAAGTAGTTGGGAGACCGAAGCTCTTCGCAGCGATCCTTGGTCTGGAAGAAAGCGGGCACCGCCATGGTAGGAGAGAAGGCGGCTGCAGAATCCATCTCTCGTCTTCGATAGCGCCTGACTGTGTTGGGAAGAAGCGCCGACAACCTGCTCCAACGAACCAAGAGACAATGATGGAAGAAGTTCTAGGCCACCCACTAGGTACGGTGTGCACGACTTCCGTCCTTCAATCGCAGTTGGGCAGCCAGGGAGGAGCCAGGCAGCGCCGATCGTCTCAAAAGGCTGGGGTGTCCTGCAGCGCGGGGAGTCGGTTCGGAGGTCAGGGTCGAGGGTTGGCGGTTGTCTCGCGTCGGGGTGGGAGAGGAGCGATCGCAGGGGACGAGTCAATTCGAGCTCAGTAACGCGGGATCAGCGACGCATTTTGCGGGTTCTTGACTTGTGGATCGTGGGGATCGCGCTCTACGGTTTGGTGTGTGTAGGATGAGTCGTCGTCGACAGCTCGGTCAAGGCGCGGTGACGAGAGATGAGCATGGGAAAGTGCCATCAGCCATCAGCCTGACCAGACGAGCAGGGAAACACACATTGCTTGCCTGCCCAAGCCAAGTGCCACTGACATTCAGGCGGGATACGGCAGTAGCGCCAAGCGGCAGGGACCATCCAGTCAAGGTAGACGGTTCTGGCAAGGCCGAGAGCAGCGGCCAATCAACGAAGCTATGGCCAGCACGCGCCTTCGTGTTGAGCATGACGTCAAAGTCGACTGCCGCAAGGTTCAACGTGTAAAGGTACCTGCACCCTTCCTGTGTTATCAGGGTCCGGCTCCCCGGAGATCCACTACGAGAGGTGAAGGTGGGTATACCCTCACCGAGACTCACATAGCCCTGAAGCAAATTGTGCTTGCCATAGACGCGCCGCGACTCTTCGACCTGACCCTGCATTGTTTTCGCCAACAGCCACGACACCCCCAAGCAAACGTTGAGCGCTGGACGCTGCAATGACATCCCCTCGCAATGCGGAGAGTGGGATCGATAACAAGAATGGCCAATCTCTAGACCGTGATGCGCCAGACGCCGCCCGCGGTCTCGACTCAAAACCATCCATCGATGTAGTAGCTGCAACCGCACCACATGAGAGGAACGAGAGTCAAGAGCAACTCTCATTCTATCGTGGGGCTCAATGGACGGCAGATGGTACCACCATAGTTGCCTCTACCTCCGACAACCGCGTGTCGGCTTTTGTACTTCCAGAAAACTTGCTTGAGCCCAACGACGAAGCTCACCAACTTGGGTCCCAGAGCACACTTCACCTATCTGAACCATCTTATGCCGTCGCTCCATCACCCTTCTTCTCACTGTCTCAGTCGGCGTCCCAGACGGTGCTCACCTCATGCAAGGACCACCCCATTCAACTCCACCACTTGTTTCCCGATGAAGGGACACAGTCGCGACTAGCCAGTTACAAGCTCATTCGCCGTGAGACGGAAGAGTACATTTCCGCTGAAACCCTGCTTTGGTCTTGGCCAGGAACGCATTTCCTCGTCGGGTCTACAAATCGGCTCGACTACTTTGATATTTCGCGTCCTGGTTCTGATGGACCTATTCTCACGATTCCGACCATTCCGTCAAAACGGCACATCTCAAAGGGAGGGGGCGTTGGTATGAAGGGCATGATATCGGCGCTTTCCAGCCAAAGCACTGCTATCTCAGAGGCACCGATCATAGCTGCGGGCACGTGGACGCGGTGGTTGGGCCTCTACGACGTATCCCGATCGAACAAGGCCATTGCCAACTGGAGCGTTCGAGGCGTCGTGAATGATGAGTTCGGCTGCAAAGATGATGGCCATGGCATTGTCCAGACAATCTGGAGCCCCTGTGGACGATACTTGACCATTAATGAGCGACAGGCGAGTAGCATCCTAGTTTACGATGTGCGTGGATCTCGCCAGCCTGTCAGTGTCCTCATTGGCCGTGATGGGGCCACACAACAGCGCCTGAGCTGCGACGTTTTTGCAGCTTCGACCTCCAATGGGGGTTTTGAGGTGTGGGCAGGCTCGAAGGACGGTCATGTGTACGTGTGGGAAGACGTTGGCAGCCAGCAAGGTGTGCTTGACACGTCGTGGCGCTTCCAGGCTCACAACTCACCGATCGGGAGCACAATACTCCATCCCAGCGGCTCCGTGGTGGCCACATGTTCTGGGGCTTGGACCCCAGTCTCGGATGAAGAGCTCGACGAAGGGCTTGGCTCTCGGGATGAACGACAGCTGCCCACCATATCGTCAACCCGCATCACATCCGACTGCAGCATCAAGATCTGGGCCATTGGCATGAAGACAACAGGCGGCGGAGATGACGGATGCCAGCAAACTGATATACCACGTCAGAATCAGCAGCAGCATCATGCAGAGGAACATGAGCAAGTTTAATGCAGTCCCCGGCCATCCGCCAAAATACCCCGTGAGTCGAAATCTCATCTGGCAGAACATCGGAGGCGCGCATGATTGTGAAGCAGATGCTCGTGGATGAGCCTCATATTCGGATATCGACCAATTGGATCAACAAATATGGCGAGCAATCCTTCCAACAACTGTTCTGCCGGGTTCGAATACATGAACATGAAGGGGCATTATCGCCCTTCTTTTTGGTCTGGGTCTTCGGGCACCGAGCACATAGCACGTGGATTCAAACAACTCGATATCGTCATGCAATGAAGCAGACATCGATTGAGGCATTCTCGTATTACGCTACGGGCCTCAAAAGGATCTTCCTGGAATAGAGACCTCATCAAGCCCAGCCTGAGTCCTCGGCTATGCGACCCCACCAGGCCTTGCAGAATGCAGCAAAGGGTCGTCAGCACAGCATTTTCTTTGTTCTGGGCAGAATGCCATTCGGACACTCGTGACAGTAGACTAGGTCAGTGCTTACAAACGGCGTCACGTTCCGCCTCCACGGACGTCCGATGCCATTGCAAAGACGGACACCGTCTATTGCCAACAACGCGTATCAGCACGCCCATGACATCTCCGCCCAAGCCATCTCCAAGAAATTCATTGAGCAGAGCAGCGTTTTGGCCAGTCGGCATTTTCGACATCTTATTCTGCGGATCTGAGTAATCTGTCCAATTGTCAGCAAGGGCACAATGCCGACAGTGAGGCCAGCGCACATCACTAGCCAATCATGCCTGTATCAAAGCACCTCTCCATGGCCGCGTTCCTGGCTAAGACCTGCACTAGAAATTCTCACGTCCGTGCCCCGACTCTGACCTGAGTGAGCCAGCGCGTCCGAGCCAAGATCATCAGCGCCAGGGAACCGAGTGCCGAGAACTACATGCGACCTCCCTACTTCTCCTGACAAAACGCTTCCTCGACATTTCAACCGCGCCACTCTGGGCACGACGCACTGACGAAGGAAGTTCAGGCCACTGTGCTAGCTTGCGGTCATGGCCCTCCACCGTTTTCCAAGCGAGCTAACTGACCACGCATTGGTACTATGTCCTCAGCCACAGCACCCATGGCCACGGGATGAGGTAGCTCCTCACGTCTGCTGAGTCGAGTAGTCTCGGCTCTTTGAGTGCAGATACCCCTGAGTCCAGCGTTCGGAGCTTTTCCAGGTCGGGCGAGGCATGGCTCGGCCAGGCCTGCATGATGTGTCTTGTGTTCGCCTTCTTGCAATGGCTACCGCCAAAGGACAAGTCACTAGCAGGAGCCGGATGGCGCAACTTATAAAGAGTAGTATCCAGACTCTGCCAAAGATGTTGGCAAGCAGAAGAAACACCCTGTCATAATTCCCTCCAAATCGCGTTTACTTTGTGGTCGCCCGAGGGCTTTCCGTTCATTGTCCACTTGTTCAACTTCCAAATATCACACTCATTTTCAGCCCTCTTCAATCCCACCATGAAGTTCTCCATTGTATTGGTTGTCTTGACGGCTGGTGCCTCCATTGCTCATCCGGGTATGAGCAAGGCAATGGCTGATATTCAAGAGATTCAATCACGAAATGGCCGCTCCGGACCCTCGACCGAGATCATCGGCGACCTGGTGGGCCTTGACGACAGGCGGCTGACTGCCACCGGCCGAGATATCAAGAACATCCTAAGCGGCCGCGGTAACCCCCAAAATACCGTGGCTAGCTACTGGCTGGGTGCCCCTCGTCTTGGGGGCCTCTTCTGCCGCATGGACCAGTGTTGTGTGTGGAAACACATTGCCAACGAGATGCGCGGCATGATGATCGGAGATGCAGGTCGGTGCAACAATCTTGCCCGTGCCTCCATCCGTCTTGGCTTCCACGACGCCGCCACCTGGTCCAAGGACACCGGAGGCACCGGTGCCGACGGGTCGATCGTCCTGACGGCCGAATGTGCCCGCGTTCCCGAAAATAACGGACTTGCTGAGGTTTGCGCTCAAATGAAGACGTGGCACGACAAGTACAAGGGCTACGGCGTCTCCATGGCCGACCTCATCCAGTTCGCCGCCAACGTAGCCACCGTGTCGTGCCCGCTCGGTCCGCGTATCAAGACTTATATCGGCCGTAAAGACAACGCCGTTGAACCCCCACGCAACCTCCTTCCTAGCCCTTTCCACAGCGCAGACCGCCTGCTCCAGCTCTTCGCCGACAAGACCTTTACAGCGGATGGCCTTATCGCCCTCATGGGCGCCCACTCCACGAGCCAGCAGCGATTCGTCAACCGTACCCGTCCCGGTGATCCCCAGGACTCCACGCCTGGCGTGTGGGATGTCAAGTACTACGGCGAGACTATTGATGCCAACGCACCCCAGCGTGTTTTCAAGTTTCAAAGCGACGTCAACCTAGCCAACGATGCACGCACACGCGCTGCCTGGGAGTCGTTCATCCCCGAGTCATCCCAGGGCGCCTGGAACCATGTACGTTGTTTTGTGCCCGCCTATATGCCGTTCGATGCTTTACCCGTACTGACCTGAGACAGGCTTACGCTGCCGAGTATGTCCGCATGTCGCTCCTCGGCGTGTACAACATCAACAGTCTCACCGATTGCACCAAGGCGCTGCCTCCGTTCCAGCGCAGCTACAGCTCGTCAGACGAGTCTGTCATCGACCGCTTCATGCACGGACTGATTGGGAGCGTGCAAAAAGTCAAGGACCTTCTGCTGAAAGGAGACAAGGTTCCCAGTAATATCTAGACATAAAGTCACCATCGACACGAAATTATATGAGGACCAGGGGCTTCATCGGCGTAGGCTACTCGGCGGATTAGAATATGTTCCATCTTAATGAATAATGTATCATTTTATATTTTCCACGAATCGCTTCGCACATGGAGGATTATATAGGAAATCTCGGTCATGTCGTCATGCCGTCGTATTTTCCTGGCTTCTCCAGTCTGCTTCATCCCCATGCTTTGAAGCCTGTCTCTTGTCCAACGTCGCACATATGCGCCCGAGTACGGCGCCTCCCCCAAGTAATTCCTGAAAATGCTCTATCCTCTCTTCCCGCGGCATCTTCAGGAAGCGCTCCAAGCCCTGGTCTCCAAAGTCGTCTCGAAGAGACGCAGCAAGCACCTGGGCCGCATATATATTCATGCCAGCCTGTCGAAAGAAGATTTCCCAATCTGTTTCTTCCTCCCTGAGCAAATGCTGCTTGTCACATGTGACATACTGACGGACTTTCGCAATAGTCCGAGCAACGAGATGACGAGGCCCCCCTCCGACATATACAGGTTCGATCTTTGTGCCACGCAACATAGCGTTCTGTTTGACAAACTCGGAGTAAGCTGCGGCTTCAGCTGGAGACAGTGGTGCCCCTGCAGACGCGTCGTCCTTGCCATCTTTCCAGACAAGAACTACAAGACGCTCGTACAAGGGAGCCACGTTGTTGATGCGCTTCCGTAATTGTGATGTGGAGTCGGCCGACCCCGGAAGAGGCCTTTGACGGACCTGAAGGAGCGTAGTGACCACGATCCCCGTGGAAGCAGAGATCGACAGGTCAGCTTCGTATGAAAGGGCAGAGACTTCATCCTCAGAAGAGGCTGATGCGAGCGAAGATATCCGTTGGCAGGGCATGCTGAAATCTCGATCAAGCATATCGACTCCTGCTGTCAGGTATTTCTGAAAGCCGTATATCAATGAGCGAGGTATTGTTGTCGAGATGAAAAAGCGTACAGGCTTTTCCAGGGGCGTGATTGTCAGGTATGGGACTTTCTCTGAGGGCACCAGCCATTGACGGGTTACATTTGGGATTTCTTTTGTATGAATTTGGTCTTGTGGATTGAGATATTGACTCTTCGGAGGCGTAACGAGAATATCGGACTTTTGCCTTTGCTGTGGATGGTCGATCAAAGCCAAGTAGTTGGACAGCATCTTGTTCAAGGCACCGGGTTCGTTGTCGGCGAGGAGAATACTTTTGTACTTCCCGTGTGGCTGATGGCTTTCGCGCAGTCTCTTGTTTTGGGGCACAACTTTTTCATATCGTAGCCTGTCGGCTTTCCTTTTCCTCGCCAGCTCCAGCAGATTGTCTGCTGGTGGTGCAGGTAAATTGAGTGATGTGGCCTGACGCACAGGTTGTACAGCAGGAGATTCTTCCCGTGACGATAAGTTGGCGTTGATCACTGCATTCTTAGCATGCTGATATATCTTCAACGAACCGGCATCATAGGTTGCGTATTCTTTGGAGGGCTCTGGAGATGAGCGGCTCAACGTCACTAGAGTGTCCTCATAATCACTGATGCTTTCGAAAACGTTGATTTCAGCGTCTTTCAACGAGAAAGGCGTCCACCGCAACTGCCTCTCACGTTCAAGATCCTGAGGCCATGCGTCGGGAAACGTCTTCCAGTCGTGCCTCACAGATTCAAACATATTTGTAGAGCACCCAGTGCTGGGCCGAGATGGATTCGGAATACTGAAGTCGAGCTTCGGGACGGGCAAACGAATCAATGAGTCGGGATCTCTGGGCTTATCTTGCTCCAGTTGTTGTTGTACTTGTCCCGCGGTGTGATGGGACTGTGAAGCCAGGCCTTTCGGGTATACTTGTGCTTGTGGGTTGTTACCCTGACGCTCGTCCAGTATAGCCGCGTCGTCAAAATGAAATGAGCAAATGGGATCCGACTTGGTGAAGAAGGAATTAAGAGTAATTGGTGTTCGGTCTGCGTCGACTGAACAATGTACAGAGAAAGTCGGCTCAGCCATGGTAGGTTGCTCTAACATCACATCAGACATCTGAACGTACGACGGCGGGGTGAATGAAAGTATTTCTGGCTCCTTTGGTGTGCTCGATATACGAATGGAGGGTGTTTCTGGCGGTGCTTCAACATGAAGAGGTGCATTTATTCTAGTCCTCAGATCTCCCTCTATCCGAGAGACAGTCTCCAACGGAACGAAATTGTCGGGGTCCGGCTGTTCGAGTATCGGTGGCTGCAGATCTTCACCCCCCTCTAGGGGAAGTAGAAGAGGGGTGGCCACGCGGTTCGAGCCCTTATCATAGCAGTCAGTGCCTGAAGATGACAAGAAGGACATGCGTACTTGAAGAATTGCAAGCTCGCTCATGATGATTGAGAGACTCAAGCCCCCTCCATTGTAGTTTTTCAAGGCCTCAGATATGCATGTCGTGTCGCACACATCCGGTTCAATGTTCTCAGTCATAAGTTGTTCCTCTAAGTGAGCAAGAGTGGCGTATGCCTTTCTGGGAAACGTCATGCTCTCGTCCTTATGCTCATCCACCGGCTCATGGGGAAGTATCGATGTATGGATGGGATTGGGCCGGGAACCTGGAGAATATTTCTTGAGAAAGTCTTTGAAATCTTGATCATGGTTACTGGGCAGTAGAGGCAACTCCAAGTCCTTGGTCACCCGTGAGGAGTACGTAATGGCATCCTCCGCAAGTATCTGTAGGTCCTTGTTTGTGGCATTCTGGCTGCAACTGTTGACGAGGTCAACAATAGACTCATCCGGTAGGATGGTCTCGCGAAGGCAGGGTGCTGGGAAGCAAACATCTGCGAGGTCCGCCTCATCGACTTCCTCGACAAGGGGCAACATAGCTGACAGTGATGCAAGATGCCCTGTAGAGGCCCGGCTATCAGTGATGTGCCCCGTTTGGCGGAGATCGTACCGAACCGTTCTCAAGATGGCATGGTAGATGGCCATTGAGTCTGGTTCATAGGTGATTGGCGATGTGAGAGTGGCGCTCATGATGTCTACAGATCCGATGCAGTCTGCTGTATGCAGGTCGGGTCATGACGAACCGGCCAAGTCAATGTGAGCACATGTTTCTGGCAGTAATCTTTCAGAAGAAGAACGTGCTTGATGAAAAGTCATGATCTGTTGCTGCCTCGAGTTCGTCGCTCCTGCCTACATTCCAAGAACCCAGAAGCGGTAGCAGGAGCGACCACTTGAGGACAATACAGAGGGGAAGGAGCGGATTGCCCTTACTTCGACACCTTGCAAAATCATCCGCAGCTGGCTCTCGCAATGCAAGAAGGGTGCTGGCATTTCCAGCATCGTTCATATCCGCCTCTGTGAGAGACACCATACCGTTGCACTTGTGCGACGTTGACGGTGAGCTTGATGGTTTGCCTCCCCCACGAACGATTTTCTCTCTCGACAATCGATCCTGCCGCAACCTGACGAAGCCGGGCCATCCGAGCCCCTAGAGCTCACACCAGTAGCTTGAGAGGAATTACTTGCTCAAACGCCGACGTTCCGAGATATAGCTGACAGACGCAGTTGGCACATCTTCGATGTGACCTTCTTCGGCGCTCAGACCTGTCGACCCAAATGGTTGCTTCGAGTGCAACCCGGATGAACAAAGTCTACAAGGCCATGACGTCTCAGCACTCAATGTTGCTCAATTTCGGACAAGGGCTAGAAGTGACTCCGAACCCGATGCAACAGGCCTGCCTTCGTTCGGCGGCTGTACCAATCTGTTCTTTTCCAAATCCGAGCATGCCTGCGGCCCAGATGCTGCGCCGGCGCTTTACTCCCAGAGTTGATGATCTTATGGCTTCGGCATATGCGGTTCAACCCGAGCCAATTTACCCCTTTGTCGCATCGACAGTGGAGCGATCGTCAGACGGGGATGGCATTTCTTCTCAAATGGGGGGGTCCCTGAACTGCCGGCTGTCAAAATCATCACCCCAGACTGTTTCATTTAAACAGAGGTGTATTTTACCGCGAACCCACCACTATAGCTTGAACTCTATTGCGTATAGGGGAAAATGCATCGAAGCTCCGAACTGTGGACGGACACATCGGCTCAAGTCGTCAATATAAAGTACGGAATCTTAGCTCCGATGAAAGGCCAGCAAGAGATCATCGCTTCATCGCATTCGCAACCTTGCTCATCTGGTCTCTGTTGAGATTGTCCTTTCTTTCTTATTGAGTTTCATCTCTTTGATCCGTTCGTTTATCCCTCGGCTTTACTTATCATTCTTTCACCTGGCAATCCACATCATTGTCACACGCCACCATGAAGGTGACATCTCATCTCACGTCTGTGCTGGCCGCCACAGGTTTCTTGCAATCCGGCGTCCAAGCCGTCCAGCCTCTCGTTGACGTCGGGTACGCCCAGTTTCAGGGAGCCGTGACAAACAAGGCGCTGGGCGTCACAAGTTGGAAGGGCATCCAGTTCGCCGCCCCTCCCGTTGGCAAGCTTCGTTTCGCTGCCCCAGCCGACCCGCTCCAGAGAGGCACGGTCAACGCATCAGCCCACGGTCCCATCTGCCCCCCGCAGCAGCCGGGGGACTGGACCGTCACCGGTACCTATGATCGCTTCACAGTCGACGAGGACTGCCTGTACTTGGCCGTGACAGCGCCCTCCAAGGCCTCGAAGAACTCAAAGTTGCCCGTCGTCTTCTTTCTTCAGGGTGGCGGCTTCTCCTCCAACTCCAACGCCAACTGGGATGCCAGCGAGATTGCAGCTGACGGCAATGTCGTTGTCGTGCAGATCAACTACCGCGTCGGCATGTACGGCTTTCTCCATAGCAAGGAAGTCCGCGCGGGCGGCTCGCTCAATGCTGGTATCAAGGACATGTTCAAAGCCCTGGAATGGGTGCAGAAGAACATCCACAACTTTGGTGGCAACCCTAACCAAGTCGTCCTCGACGGTGTGAGTGCCGGTGGCTCAGCCGTTGGTCTACTCATGGCTGCAAACACGGGAAGCAAGAAGAAGCCTTTCGCCGGAGGCATCGTCGAGTCAGGCGGCTGGGTCACGATGCGCACGCTGGAGCAAGGACAGGGACAATACGATTGTCTCGCCAAGGAGAAGGGCTGCGCCGACTCGGCCGACTCGCTCTCCTGTCTGCGCGCCCTGAACCAGTCAGCTGTCCGGTCGTCCAACTGCTGGTTCAACCCCAGTATCGACGGCGAGCTTTTCTCCGACAGTTTGGTGAACCTCTTCCGCACGGGCAAGTACACCAAGCTCCCGACCATCTGGGGCACTTGCGCCAACGAGGGTACCAAGTACTCGGCGTCGCAGTCAACAAATACGACGGAGCAGGCCCTCGGCTTCATCAAGGGCAATGATCCCTCGCTGTCGGACAACTCGCTCGCCATCATCGATGACCTCTACATTGATGTCCCGCAGCCCGTCTTCCCGAACTCGGGCATCAAGTGGCGCCAGGCCGCCAACGCCATCGGCGACATTGGCAACCACTGCATCGTCCGCAACGTCCAGAAATACCTTGCGCGTGACGGAGCCACGACTTGGAACTACAAGTACGCTGTCCTCGACCCCAAGGATGAGGCCGACGGCTTCGGCGCCTACCACACGGTCAACACGTACGCCTTCTGGGGTCCCAGCCGCACAGACGGTGGCCCGCCTGCCTCGTACTTTACGACCAACGCGCCCATCGTCTCGCAGTTCAGGAAGTACTGGATCTCGTTTGTGCGCAACCTCGACCCCAACAGCGATCGCGAGAAGGGTGCCGCTGAGTGGGCACCCTTTACGGTCGAGGGGCGCGAGAGGCTTTTCGTGCAGACAAACAACACGCACATGGAGAAGATGAGCTCGGCGCAGAACCTGAGGTGTGATGTCGTGAGGCCTGTATCGGAGAATCTGGGCAAACCGGCCAACAGTGGCGTTGTGACGCAGCTGGATGAAAAGCTGGCTGCTGGTATTAACGGCACGACTGAGGATACCACTTTGTCCTGAACAGCTTTCATCTGCTATGTCGTCTGCTATGCGTTGTAGTGCATTGCAGTGCATCGGTAGCAATTCAGTACAATGCTAGATAGCAATGTACTTCCACGAAATTCAACAATTCAGACCAAAAGATCTTGCAACGCCGAGAACAGGGGTAACCATTGAAGACCAGACTCCGCCGGGCATCAGCGAGATACTGGGGCTGGCCTTTGGCGTGGCTAGTGTTTACGCCCCGAGCCGCATCGGAGACAAAACCTGGGCAGGCTCCAAATCGGGCAGGTGAAACAGCAGCCACCACGTGCAATGACGGCCTCTGTCTTCGACGCTTCGATACCCTGACACAGCTGCCTGCGTGATTGCGGCCTTCGACGAAGAGTCAACATGGCTCAGCCGATGTCTTGATTCTTCTGTGATGAGCTCGAACCCGAAAGGCTTCGGAACGGGAAGATCTGCTGGGGAGCCGGTACCAAAGCGCACAAGGTATAAGAACCGAGGATGGACTGGCGCAACTCACACAAAGCCCCAGAGTTAGACACCAACTCATCCACAATATTGACAGCATTGCATACCCGGACAAGAAACACCATGGCCGCCCAAACCCCCAGAAAGCAGGTCCGTGTCGGCGTCATGATGGAAAACATCCAGCTCGCCGACATCATCGGCATTGACATCCTCAACAACCTGTCGGCCCTGACCCCCGAGATGCAGGCGGAGATGGTTGCCTCCAACATCCCTGCCGAGGCCTTCACCAAGTATGACAGCCACTTTATCGACATTGAGTTCTTCTACATGTCAACCACGCTCGAGCCGGCTCCCACAACGCCCTCGCTCCGCTGGCTCCCCAACGTCACCTACGACGACTGTCCGCGTGACCTCGACATTGTCATCACGGGCGGGCCGTACCCGTCTCACCGCCCGGCGGCCGCCAACAGGTTTATGAAGGAGGCCTTCCCCAAGACGAGGATCTGGATGACGACTTGCACGGGCTCCATGTGGCTCGCGAGCAGCGGCGCATTGGATGGGAAGAAGGCCACGACGAACCGCAACTTCCTGGCCGGTGCGAAGCAGATGTATCCGGCTGTTGAATGGGTTGAGCAGCGGTGGGTCGTAGAGGACAAGGTGTACGAGGGCGAGGGCAAGGGCGAGGTTTGGACTGCGGGTGGTGCTGGCGCTGGTAAGTCATGCACGCATCCATCCTATTCTTGCTTCTGGTGCCTGTGCTGACCGATGATCCCAGGCATCGACATGGTGGTCGACTACTGCCTGAAGAACTTTGATCCTCAATTCGTGCAGGACGTGTCGCTGACGTCCATCGACTTTGGACCCAACACGCCTAGAGGGCAGTTTTACTGAGATGCATGGACACGTTCTTTCGGGGGAGGAACTGGTTTGGATAAGATCTATACCTAACAAAGGTTTGACAGGCGTTGCAAGGGGGATAGTGGGAGTGGCAACAAGCCTGATGACGTCCTGAATCTGACAGACTAAACACCTGCCTAATCCAAGGTGGACTGTCGGGGGTATTCGCCCCTTCTAGGCTACAAGTGGCACGCAAGAAAAGAACACAAGCGTTTGGATCGGCTCGACTAAGATCTCACACCAGTGCCTAATTCCAACGTTCCCGGGGCGCCCCGCACACCCGATCCTTCGTGAGTCATTCGCCGGGCCTGCCCCCATCAGTGACACCTTTCCGGGCCCCCGCTCCGTGCCAACCTCCGTGTCCTCATCAGGAGCCCCGTTCTGTTGAAGCCTTAAGCTTGTCTCAAGACTCCGGCCATTCTGCAACTGCACCTTCCCTATCGCAAGTTGCGCTTCTTGCTATCCGTCAGGCCTCCTATTCACGATCGCCTTTGCAATCGCCTTCACAATCGCGCCACGGACCCCTCTCCCCATTCAGAGTGACATCATCACACCCACCGCCAACATGCCGCTCGAGCTGCGCCGCGTTGAGGCATCGGACCACGACATTCTTGAGCGCTGCATCGTCGTCGAGACGGCCGCCTTTGACTCTAGCCACATCAAGCCCATCGTCTACCCAGGTCCCTTCCCGCCCGACGCCGACGAGCGCCGCGTGGCCGAGCTGTCGGAGACGCTTTCCAAGGAGCCGAACATCCACTTCATCGCCGTGGCGGACACGGAGATTGAGGGCCCGAACGCCATCGTCGCTTGGGGTAAATGGATGGTCTACGCCGAGGGCATGCCCCCGCCCAAGGAGAGAACCTTTTCGCCCGGCATGAATTTCGAGGCTGCCAAGCTGATGTACGGCGGGATTGACAGTCTGAGGAAGAACGTCGAGGGTCTGAAATGCATTTGTGAGTACCTTTTCCCTAGTGTCTGGGCCCAGCATTGCGTGATCCGCCAACGACGGAGACGCGTTGCTGATTGCCCCGCGATAGATTTGAATGTCCTCGTGACGGACCCCGCGCATCAAGGCCGCGGCGCTGGGAAGCTGCTGATGCAATGGGGCGCTGACGAGGCGGATCGCCTCGGACTGGCGACCTTCCTTGAGTCTTCGGAACCGGGACACGTGCTGTATCCCAAGTTTGGGTTTCAGGATGTCGAGCCGCTCGTGGTCAGTCTTGCGCAGTTTGGGCTTGAGAGGCCTTATCGAGCGTGGGGCATGGTGAGGCCGGCGAAGGGGTGAATGTTCATGTCAGATGTGGGCATTGAATCAGTCAGTCTGCTTTGCTAGAGTCAAAATGGTATACATCTAACCAAACGTGACGTTCTTGTTTTGCCATCAGTGAATGCCAGCCTCCAGTTCCTAGCAGGTACGTCGGTGCACCAGCAGCTTCAGAGATCACTGCACCTTTTCCATTGGCTAGAATCGTTTTCAAATAATTTCTGTAAGTCGCAGAAGAATCGATGAGCTGTGTCTGGATCATGTTGAACACACGTAGCATGCTGACTTGGTGCGCCAACCTCTGTTCTTGACTTGATGGCGTCCAAGCCTAATTGCCAGTCATACGAATTCAATGCACTAATAGCAGACGATACCTCCTTCAAATAGGAATTCCGACTGAAAAGCATGAGAGAGCCGGAATGAATCGGCATGAGGCATCACAAGGCTTGACATGATCACCTAATCCAAAGTCGTGAATCATGGTGAGGTGAGCTTCACATTGTAGCCCCTACTGGTCCGTGCATCTCGCTATCGATAGCGCCTGGGGTCGCTGGTCATGATCTCAGCGCTGCCGGAGCTCTGGTCCCCTAAGTCCGACCAAGCTCTCTCCTTCCATTCCCCGTCATCATCGGCGTCGATGGCCCAATTCTTTGGGGCCGGAGACACCTTGTTCGCAAACTACTCTCTCCCAACCTGACAACATGTCGTACATTGTCCCCATTCACCGGCCCAGCAGCATTCGCCTGGCCATTTCAAGCCGCCTGTGGCCAGACGAGGATGTGCTGGTTACTGCGTGCGTTGCGCCCCTCCATCACCCCTCCCTCACCTCGGCTTCGACTGCTAACCGCCAGCGACAGCAAGGTCAATCGGCTTGAGATCTCGCGCCCCACCTCAGAAGGCTTGACTCTGTTGAGCTCATCCGTCGTTTGCGGCACCATCACCCTCCTACAAACCCTCCGACCCAAAGCGTCCGAGACCGACATTCTGTTCGTCGGTACCGATCTCTTCCACTACTTCACTGCGCGATGGGACCCCACAACGGGCAAGCTCGTCACAGAGCAGGTCATCCAGGACATTGCAGAGCCGCACATGCGCGAGGCCCAGAGCCAGGACAAGTGCCTCGTCGATCCCGCGGGCAGGTTCGTCGCCATGCACCTGTGGGAGGGCGTCATGAACATCATGCAACTGGGCACGCGCAAGGGCGCAAACTTGAGGCTTGATAAAGACTGGGCTCAGGTTCGCCTCTCCGAACTGTTCATGAAGGCAAGCACCTTCGTGCCCACGGAGACGGGACATCCGACCATCGCCTTTCTCTACCAGAATTCCATCGATAGGGAGGATGCGCATCTGGCCGTCTACAGGCTCATGGAGGACGGCAACACCAACGTTTCCAAGTTCGACCCTTTGAAGAACCGGGAGCTCGAGCTCGAGATTCCCGACCCGTTCGCCAGAACACTCATCCCAGTGTCGATAGTCGAATCAGACGTGAAGCGTTACCATCGCCGCGACACAACAAATGCCAGCGCGCAGCTTGGAGGATTGATCGTCGCTGGTGAGACAATGCTTATCTATGTTGATACCCTGACGAAGGTCAAGATTAGCAAGGCACTCGACGAACCCAGGATCTTTGTTTCGTGGGCCAAGTACGATGTTACACGATACCTTCTCGCCGACGACTACGGAAACCTACACCTGCTGACGCTCGAGGTCGACGGCGTCATCGTGACTGGACTGTCGCTCAAGACGATTGGAAAGACATCACGAGCTTCGTGTCTGGTCTATATGGGCAACGAGATTCTGTTCCTGGGATCACACCATGGAGATTCCCAGCTCTTCACGCTTGACCTGTGCGCTCAGACAATACGGCTGATCCAAACAATACCAAACATCGCCCCAATCCTCGACTTCTCCATTATGGACCTGGGCAACGCCGGCGACAGTGGGGTTGGAAACGCTTTCTCGTCTGGACAGGCCCGCATTGTGGCGGGCTGCGGTGTGCACCACAACGGTAGCCTGAGGAGCATCCGAAGCAGCGTCGGCTTGGAGGACATTGGAATATTAGATGGCATACAGGATGTCCGTGGTCTATTCTCGCTCAAGTCATATGGGTCTGAAAAGGTTGACACGCTTGTCGTCTCGTTCATAACAGAGACGAGGGTCTTCAAATTCGATGCCGACGGCGGCGTCGAAGAGCTGGCGGACTTCCAGGGTCTCACACTTGACCAGCCGACTTTGTTCGCAGGCTCATTAGCCAACGGCCACACGCTGCAAATTACGGCTTCCTCCGCGCTTCTTCTAGACTCGGAAAGCGGTGTTACGATAAATTCCTGGACGTCATCCAACGGGGGAAGTATCGTCAATGCTTCTGTCAACGAGAAGTATGCACTTTTATCTGTCGGCGGAAGCACCCTCGTGTCCTTGAATCTGACTCAAAACTTTGATGTACGAGAGCAAGCACTGGGCGACGGTATCGGGGGCGACGGCAGCCAGATCTCGTGCATTCACGCATCGCGAGACTTCCCTGATATCGGCGCTATTGGCTTTTGGTCGACAGGCTCCGTGTCGGTCATCAACCTCGGAACACTGCAAGCACTCCATGGCGAAAGCATCAAACAGAACGACGACAACGTCTCTGTTCCTAGGGATCTCGCTTTGGTCCAGCTGCACCCGCCTCAGCTCGCAGGCCCCACGCTATTCGTTTCTCTTGAGGACGGCCAAGTGGTTTCAATCAACGTCTCAAAAGATGACTATTCTCTTACGGCGAGGAAAAGTGTCACGTTGGGGAGCAGGGAGGCAGGCTTGCATGTGCTGCCGCGACCGGGTGCCCCTGGTCAGAGCAATGTGTTTGCGACGACCGAACATTCGAGCTTGATTTACAGCTCTGAGGGCCGGATCATCTACTCGGCTGCCACCGCCGAGGACGTGACTCACATTGCGCCGTTTGATTCTGAGGGGTTTCCCGATGCCATCTTTTTAGCTACTGACAAGAATGTTCGTATCGCCAACGTGGATACCGAACGCCGGACTCACGTCAACCCCCTTCATATCGGTGAGACTGTGCGGCGGGTGGCTTACTCTCCGGCACTGAAGGCATTCGGTATCGGCACCATCCGAAAAGAGCTTCTGCACGACGAAGAGATTGTCTCAAGTGCCTTCCAGCTCGTAGACGAGATTGTGCTCGGTAAGGTCGGCAGGCCCTTTGCCCTTGGCGGAGAAGCCTCTGTGGAGCTGGTTGAGGCTGTGATTCGAGCCGAACTCGACGACAGTACAGGGCAGCCCGCCGAGAGATTCATAATTGGCACAAGCTATCTCGCAGACCCTGACGTCAACGATAGTGGCGACGTCAAGGGTCGGATTTTGGTGCTTGGTATAGACTCTGACAGGAACCCCTACCTCATCGTCAGCCACGAACTGAAGGGTGCTTGCCGATGCCTGGGTGTGATGGGAGACAAGCTTGTGGCGGGCTTGAGCAAGACGGTGGTAGTATACGACTACATCGAGGATTCGACGACATCTGGAAAGCTTGAGAAGCTGACGACATTCCGGCCCTCGACATTTCCCGTTGATCTCGACATATCAGGCAACATGATTGGAGTGGCTGATTTAATGCAGTCCATGACCCTGGTCGAATTTGTACCAGCAAAAGACGGCCGCAAGGCCAAACTAATAGAGAGGGCACGACACTTTGAATACATCTGGGCCACAGCAGTGTGCAGCTTGGGCGAGGAATCCTGGCTGGAGGCGGACGCGCAGGGAAACCTCATGATTTTGGAACGTCAGCCGGACGCGCCGACTGAGCACGATCAGAAGCAGATGCGCACAACGAGCGAGATGCACCTGGGCGAGCAGGTGAATAAGATCCGCCCGCTCCAGATTACGGCGACAGAGAGCGACATTATTGTCCCAAAGGCCTTCCTCGCAACGGTAAGCAACCCTTTCGGCGACAACTGATTGGTCTTCAACCGCTAATGAACGCACGCAGGTCGACGGTTCTCTCTATGTCCTTGCCAATATCAGTGCTGAGTACCAGAGCATCCTGCTGCCCTTCCAGGAACGACTGGCTGGGATCGTGCGCTACCTCGGCCAAGCCGCGCCCGAAGACAACGAGGGACCCTCGTTTAGCCAATGGCGGGGATTCAGAAACGCAAAGAGGATGGCGGGAGCGCCGTTCAGATTTGTGGACGGAGAGCTGATTGAGCGGTTCTTGGACTTGGATGAACTTAGACAAGAAGCTGTTGTGGAGGGATTGGGACCGTCTGTCGAAGCGATGCGGAACATGGTTGAAGAGCTCAGAAGGATGCACTAGCTGACGATTGTATGATAATCAAGACACAACCGACCTGGTGGACGCACGTACACTTGAGGATGCTTGATGAAGTAGGTATGCAAATATCGAGTTGAAATACTCCTTTTGGAGAAAGGCTATGCCTATGGCGCTTGAGTATGCAAGTTATGGAGATATGTCATAGACGGGTACCCGGAAACGCCCGGGTATCTGGCCATAGCACGCCCAATCAAAAGCCGTCAATTTCATAGCCTGTGCCTCAGGCATGCACAGAAAGCTTCGGCAATCCTCAAACCACCATCATCACGAACCACCTCTAGGAAAAAAAGAGCGCTTCCGCCCTTGAATCTGCCCATCAACCTCCACTCCACCCCCCCGACAACCCCCCCAATTGACCTCGAACCGTCACGATGGCGCCCCTCGCAAACGCTTCCCGCACCTGCCTGCGCCAGCTCTCGCGGTCCGCGGCGGCTCCCACCCGGGCGCTGAGCACGACGGCCGCCCGCGCCGACTACACCCCCCACAGCTACTCGAGCCCCTTCAAGGGTGCGCAGAAGGGCGATGATATTCCCGACTTCTCCAAGTACATGAGCAAGGGCAGCGGCGCCAAGAACCACCTTTTCTCCTACTTCATGGTCGGCACCATGGGCGCAATCACGGCCGCGGGTGCCAAGTCTACCGTTCAGGGTACGTCACCACGAGCCGAGGCGATGGGCAAGAGACGAACATGACGCCATTGGGCATCAGGACTGGCAAGAGGAGGATCGTGTGACGGAGTTTTACGGGGTTCTGATGGCTGAATCGAGTTCAATTGCTGACGGCGATGCAGAGTTCCTCGTCAACATGTCCGCCTCCGCTGACGTTTTGGCCATGGCCAAGGTCGAGGTCGACCTCAGCGCCATTCCCGAGGGCAAGAACGTGCGTTACATCACCCGTCCCAGGTTTGTGGAGGAGCAAACATCGCTGACTTGCAGCAAAACAGGTCGTCATCAAGTGGCGCGGAAAGCCCGTCTTCGTTCGCCACCGCACTCAGGCCGAGATTGACGAGGCCAACAAGATCAACGTTGCCTCCCTACGTGACCCCCAGAACGACAGCGACCGTGTCAAGCAGCCCGAGTGGCTCGTCATGCTTGGTATGTCGTCCCCTCCCGGCGACACCGAACCCTCGTCTCGTGCTCCCCCCGTGAGCGCGCCTCGCTGACCTTTTCTTCTTCCAGGTGTCTGCACCCACCTGGGTTGTGTCCCCATCGGCGAGGCCGGTGACTACGGCGGTTGGTTCTGCCCCTGCCACGGTTCCCACTACGACATCTCGGGCCGTATCCGCAAGGGCCCTGCCCCTCTCAACCTCGAGGTCCCCGAATACGACTTCCCCGAGGAGGGCAAGCTCGTCATCGGTTAAAGCGAGATTTGCTGGCTTGAAAGGGGGAAGCGGCAGCGGCGACGTCCTTTTGTACGAATATCCTCGGAGAAACGGCGGACGAAGACGGAAAACACATACACAACGACGTATAGATTCTTTTCGATCATCTGCCGGCGGCGCGGGAATCAGCGGTGGAAAGCAACGAGCAGGAAGGGAGAGGATGAGGGGGAGACTGCGTTTTTCCTAGACAATGGCCCGGGCATGCGCTTTGTCATGTTGTATAATCAGTCGAGCGTCCGGGAACAATGAGAGCCTCGAAACACCACCTTTTTTGCGGTCCATGGAGGTGTGAGTCTTGTTCGGCGAGGTACTGACTCAGGGTACAGGATTTGCGATACAGCCACCTACGATTTGGACAATCAGCAAACCTCGACACACTCTGCCTCCAGATCTCGGCTGCCATCAACTGCGTCGATGACAAACAGATGCAGACCCGTGCCGACGACCCCTACCCTTTCTCGATGACGAAGGTACACCCAGGGAACTGGAAAGAGAATGACCATGCAAATGATACAGGCAATTTTCGTCCGAATATCGCACAATGGACATGCTCGTGGCAGCGTTGATTATGAGGATGCTACAGTCAATACCATGCAACTACAAATACTTTCTCGAATTGGAGCCTTCACTTTGGTACTTCGAACCTCCCCATCACGGAAGCATGGGGTTTCCAGCATTGTCTGTCGTGTGATGCTACTGTTCAAGCCATAATGCTTGTCTGTACGCAATCCTCCCCATTTCCAAGTGCAAGCATACGGAGAAACACGAGACGAGGCAGACGCGGGCTGCTCATTGACTTGGTCCATGGTTCAGATGAATGTAGAGTCATGTCTAGCCCGTGATCCCAGAGCCTAGGGCTACCACGCAGCACTGCATTATGCTAATCGGCAGACCAAGTGATCGGACCGATCTCTCCGCAAAACTGCCCATCCCTTAAGGAATCTAGATCTGGTTGATACCGAATCAAACAAGTTTCGCATCGGCTTCCCCCTGGCCGCAAAAGAAGATCATGACGAGGGGGTCACGACCGAGTCTCCTAGCCAGAGCTACCAGAGCTACAATTATCCATAACCGTGCATCATCCACTGCTAGGCGCGTTGGAGGACAGCCTTGGGAACATCACAGCGCGCGGCCGGGGGACCCCTGTCTTGCCAGGGGCCACACTGCGTCTGAGAGCCAATCGCCAGTGTTCCTACGTATGAGACGTTTGACGCGACAGGTGGTGTCTGATTTTCCTCTTGATCGCCATTGACTCTTTTCTTGACATTTGTGCCCAGTGAGCCGTGACCAGGGCGAGCCACGCTTACAACCTGTCAGATCTATTTCGATGGATCTGAAGTAGATTGCTGTGCAAAGAGAGTTTTGATGTGCAGCTGTCTTTGACTGGCGGATCGCTTGGTTGTAACCCAGTTGTACTCCATTTCACTGCCATTTTATTTCGCCTTCACGATGTCTTCAGCTTCGCCGCAACACCAAGAATGTGTGTGTTATTGATATCTGGACAGACCTACACTTCTGGGATCTGTATAAGGGTCCATCAACAATAGCTATCTGGTCCACAGTTTGGCTGGCAGACTCTCCGAACCGAGCGGTGTAGTCTCAGCCAAGACTTTTTATTCTGAATATGGTAGCATTATACAGAGCTCCTGACAGGCCCAGCCCGCTCTCGGATCTTGTCACTACCGAAGTATCCTCCCAAGGCTCATCTCAAACAACTTCATTCGGCCTCTTGCCCCCGGTTTGTTGATGATCGGCATCTTGTTGCCCCTACTGGATGCTGCTTTAGACCCCTTCAACCGAGCTGGGCAGGGTGTGAGATGAGACGGAGGCCAAGCGCTCGACCAAGTGGTTTTCTGTCATCCCAACTCTGGTGGTCGTTGATGCCCATATAAGACGATCTCATCCGCGCCAGGTATGAGGTGGGCTTTTGGACTCATCAGCTCAAAACAGTCTCCTTCTGACCTATTCTTTCTTTCTACGGTTCTGTGAGCCTCCTTTGCTTCCCTTCTCTTCGTCCTGCGATCAACATTCTTTCCAAACCGCTGGGCCGGCCCTTCTTTATTTGTCTACATCGTTTGACAGTCCGTTATTCAGCACCAAAACTCATAGTCCAACTTCCCAAAAAGTCATCATGAAGTGCCAACACACCGCCATCCTTGCTGCCCTCGCTGGGCTCACTGCTGCTGAGGTTCCCCAGGAACACTCGCACGAGAAGTATCTCATCGCCGTCAACGAGCTCCTCCAGCTCAACAACCCCTTCAACATTGCCGACTCCGTCTTTGGTTTCCTCGGTGCCGCCGCCGCTGCCGACGGTGCGGGTGACGTGACCAACACCGACTGTCTGCAGCAGATCACTGCCGACTCGGCGTTCACAGGCGCCAAGACTGCCGGCGACATCGACGGCATGGCTAACGCCCTCATCTTCCGCGCCCTCGAGCGCAACAGTCTCTCCGTGGGCGAGCGCAGCGCTCTGTGCAACGAGACGGCTGAGAACCCGGAGATCGCCGCCATCTCGCAGCACCAGGATCCCGCGTCCGAGGGCGCCGCCGAGGAGAACAAGGCCATCACTCTGGCTCTGGCGCAGCAGCTTGCACTTATCGGAGCTGACCCCCAGCTTGCGCTCGAGTCGGGGACATTCCCCCCTGGCGAGGTGAGTGGCAATACAACGACGTGTTTCGGCAAAGTTGACTGACATTGTTGCAGATTGGGGACCCCACGGCCGCTGGCTTTACGTGCAACGACGCGACTGACCCCGTCGGCTGCATTTTTACTGAGAACCTCCTCGTGCCTGACGCGACCCCTGAGGAGATCGACGCTGCCGTTGCCGAAGTCCTTGCAGAGGGCGACGCCGCTGGCATTGCTGACGGTGGCAACGTGAACGATGCCCTCGTTCCCAGTAAGTACCCGTAAGTTGATTTAGCGATGTAAATTCGTACTGACGTTGTCAAGTCTGCGAAGCCATCGGAGCTGGTGCCGGTGCCGGTGCTGACGCCGGCGTCGTCGCCCCTCCCGCCAACGAGACCGCCGCCGCCGATCCTGCCGCCTCCGAAGCCGTCGCAGCCCCCGTCGAAGAAGAGGAAGCCGCCGCTGGCGACGAGGCCGCCACGGCAACAGAGAGCAACATCCAGACATTCACCGGCACCCTCGGCGGCGCCGCGCCAGCCGTCGTCTCCTCGGCCGCCAACGCCGACCGCCCCTTCTCCGTCGGCGACGCGACCTTCACGACCGCCAACGCAGCCCTCTCGCGCTCCTGCGCCGTGCAGAACAACGCCTGCTTCAACGCCGCCAACGCGGGCCAGCTCGCCGAGGGCACGGCCGCCTGCTCGGCGCAGGAGGACGACTGTCTCGCCGCGGCCCGCCTGCGCAAGGTCCGCCGCAACGCGCGCGCCGTCACCCGCGGCGCCGACGGCCGCATGCGCTTCGCCCGCGCCGCGCGCCTCGTGCGTCGCCAGAGCGACTTTGGCGCGTGCGCCGACCCCAGCATCCAGTTTGCCGAGGGCCTCGACGGCCGGGCGGAGGCGAGCTTTGGGCCGGCGGGCGACTTTGACCACGGCAGCGCCAACAACGTCGACATCATCACAAGCTTCATCTGTGGACAGCTGGGCTCACGGTGCGGCGCCGGCGAGGCCACCGTCGCTGCTTGCGAAGATGGTGCTGCTGCTGCGAGTGGGTTGGAGGGGGAACAGGCTGCTCAGGCTTTCAACTCTGCGCTCGGACTGTAAGGTGGAAAGATTGCCGGCCATTGTTGCAAAGGAGAAGTGAAGTGATATAGGGGAAAGGAGATTAGTCTGAAGAGATCTGTTTTGAACTCGATCGGCTTTGCTGCGATGATTATAATGTGACATGTGGTGCCTTTGCACTATTTAGCTTCGAGGTGACAGGGTTACGATGGGCACGTGTCTTCTACTTGCCACAAAACATATGGAACGAATTTTTCTTCCTGTATGAACTCTAACAACATCTCTTGACATGTCTTCTTCTTTCACCCGCCCTCAGCCAGAGGATGAACAAATTCCGCCATCGTGGTCTCATAATCCGAGTCATGCCGCATTTGATGGATATCCCCGGAACTCCCAAACATCCCCTGTGTACCAGAAACAACCTCATGTCCCCGCTCTCACCATCGTCGTCACCCGCCTTGCCGTCGTCGCACACTTAGTAGCTCCTGCCGAACATGACCCACTTCTTGGCGTGACTGGAGCACTCGGGGTTGAGACACTTGGTCTCGCCCTCGACGAGCCCCTCGGGCTGCTCAAAGGGAATGCAGAGACTCTTCATGCCCATTGTGGGGGCACGCTTGCCCTCGGGAAGAGCCTCATTCTCAGGGCTCGAGTTTGTGGTCATCTCCTTGATGCGGTCCTCGCACTTGCCGTCGAGGCAGAAGGGAATGATGACAACGTTCTTGGCATCAAGAGCGGGGACAACCTCGTCCCAGTTGGTCAGCTTGAGGCGGTGCTCGCGGAAGGACTTCTCAGCCTTGGTGTAGAGGTCGGACTGGATCGTCTCGAGCAGCTCGGGGACCTTGGTGGCCAGGTCGGCGATGGGGATCTGGCCCTTCTCACCAGTGTCGCGACGAGCGTAGCTGACTTGCTCCTTGGCAGCGTCCTTGGGACCGTACTCGAGACGCAGGGGCACACCGCGCAGCTCCCAGTCGTTGAACTTCCAGGCGGGGGTGTAGCCCTCGCGGTGGTCGGACTCGGTGCGCACACCGGCCTTCTTCAGCGTGTGGCGGATGTCCTCGACGCCCTCCTCGAGCTTCTTGCGGTCCTCGGCGGCCAACTTGGCCGTGATGCCTACGGGGATGACAATGGCCTGAATCTTGGCGATGCGAGGGGGCAGAACAAGACCCTTGTCGTCACCGTGGATCATGACCATGACACCGATGACACGAGTCGACAGACCCCACGAGTTTTGCCAGACGTGAATGTGGTTGCCCTTGTTGACGGGGTCCTCCACAGTAATGTCAAACATCTTGCTGAAGTTCTGGCCCAAGCAGTGAGACGTGGCACCCTGGATGCCACGGCCGTTGGATGGGATGTAGCCCTCGACGGTGGTAGTATAGAAACCACCAGCAAACTTCTCGTTCTCCGTCTTGGTTCCGCGAACGACGGGGACAGCGAGGAGCTGCTCGTACACGCCAGCGTAGAGCTCGAGAATCTCAAGAACCTCCTTGCCGGCGAGCTCCTCCGTCAGATGCGCTGTGTGACCCTCTTGCCACAGGAACTCCCTGGTGCGCAGGAAGGGGGTGGTCTGCTTGGCTTCCCAGCGGACGACCGAGTTCCACTGGTTCAGACGGAGAGGGAGGTCGCGATGGCTTCGGATCCACTTGGAGTAGTAGGGGTACATGACGGCTTCGGAGGTAGGGCGGACGGCCACGGGAACCTCGAGGTCCTTGTCGCCACTGTACAAAGGCATGTCAGCAGAGCGTGGGGATTGCGCCGATGGGAAGATTCTTACGCCTTGGTGACCCAGGCCAGCTCAGGGGCGAATCCCTCGACGTGGTCCTTCTCCTTCTCCAGCGACTTGGACGACAGGAAAATGGGGAAGCTCGTCTCCTCGACACCCATGAGCTCGATCTTGTCGGAGAACCACTTGCGAATGGCGCTCCAGATGTACATGGAGGCGGGGCGCAAGATGAAAAAGCCGGCAATCTCGTTGTAGTACTCGACCATCTCGGCCTTGAGGACGACCTCCTGGTACCAAGCCGAGAAGTCCTCGCTCTTGGAGACGGTGATGCCGATGATGTCGTCCGTCTTCTTGCCACCAACGACGGGGAGGGAGGCCTGTTTGGCGGCCTTTGCAGCCTTATCGGCGGCCATCTTGGCCTGCTTCTCAGCCTTCTTGAGAGCGCTCTTGGAGGGACCGGCAGGGGCGGCGGGCTGGTCCCCCTGGGCGGCCTGAGCCTGCTGCTCCTGGGGCTTCTGCTCGGAATCGGCCATTGCAATCAAGGATGGATACGATGGTCGAGTGTTGTCGTTGGAAGAGATAAGAATGGAGAGAGGCGGCAAGAAAAGGGACGCCCAAGGGAGGACTGAGTCACCGGCATACACACGCGATGGAGGGGGGGAGGAAGGGGAATGATTTGGGCAGCGGGAGGTCTACTACGATGTGCCTTGGCCCCTCCCCTCCACTGTACGAGGAGGTCCCTCAATAAAAGTTGCCCCGCACCAGAAACAGAAACACGGCAGGAGCCACCGCACGAAAAAGGACCTGGCCCAAATGATCAGGGCCCCTGGACGCGCCTGCCCGCTGCCCGCTGCCCGCTCAAGGCTGTGCGTCGCATTGAGGGGTACTGTGGCTGGAACCTTTATCGCCCAATCAGCTGTGCCCAATGGGAAGGCGGTGAGTGACAAGCATCAGCCACAGCCCGCCGGCATCAGGAAGAACTGCCCGACCGAAAAAAAGTTGCTGCTGCCAGGCGGCACACAGTCCGTAGCGGCACCAGGAGCTTCCATCGCCGTCCAGGCACAGAGACAGAATCGACCTTGAACCAGGAGATCCCACCCACCCCCCCTTCAGCATAGCACCGGGCATCACGAAAAATCCGAGCTTGCTTCCCCACGACAACCGACGTCGGCAGCCCATTCCATCACCCATTATCGGATTTCCTGCACACCTTGAACGATGGCGTCCATGTTCGAGCAGTCCGGGAGCGGTACCCTGTTCCTCGGCGGCCAGAAGATCTCTGGCAGTGATATCAGAGACCAGAACGGTAGGCTCGCAACTTGCATCTCCGTGATGCCTCTTTCTTTTCCTTTTTTTGCTGACGTTTTTTTCTTTCAGTCCTTGCGACCCAGGCCATTGCGAATGTCGTCAAGAGCTCCTTCGGCCCCAGCGGCCTCGACAAGATGATGGTCGACGACATTGGTGTATGCCTTCCCCTGGCTCGCTGCTGACCAACCCCCCCCCCCTTCCTCCCCTCCCCTGGACTTTGACCTGAGCTGACCTGTCCCCCAGGACGTCACCGTCACCAACGACGGCGCGACCATTCTCAGCCTCCTCGACGTCGAGCACCCTGCCGGCAAGATCCTCGTCGACCTGGCGCAACAACAAGACAAGGAGGTCGGCGATGGAACCACATCGGTCGTGCTCATCGCGGCTGAGCTGCTGCGGAGGGGCAACGAGCTCATGAACAACAAGATTCACCCGACCACCATCATTACTGGTTACAGGCTCGCCCTGCGCGAGGCTGTCAAGTACATGAACGAGAACATCAGCACCAAGGTTGAGAACATCGGCCGCGACTCCCTCATCAACATCGCCAAGACGTCCATGTCCAGCAAGATCATCGGCGCCGATTCCGACTTCTTCGCCAACATGGTCGTTGACGCCATGCAGTCCGTCAAGACGACCAACAACCGCAACGAGAGCAAGTACCCCGTCAAGGCTGTCAACATCCTCAAGGCCCACGGCAAGGGTGTCCTCGAGTCGGTCCTCGTCAAGGGCTACGCCCTCAACTGCACAGTCGCCTCCCAGGCCATGCCCACCAGAATACAAGATGCTAAGATTGCCGTTCTCGACATGAACCTCCAGAAGGAGCGCATGAAGCTCGGCGTCCAGATCACCGTTGACGACCCCCAGCAGCTCGAGCAGATCCGCGCACGCGAGGCTGGCATGGTGATCGACAGGGTGGAGATGATTCTCAAGGCCGGTGCCAATGTCATCTTGACTACCAAGGGTATCGACGACCTCGTGCTGAAGATGTTTGTCGAGCGTGGCGCCATGGGTGTGAGGCGGTGTAAGAAGGAGGATCTGCGTCGTATCGCCAAGGCGACCGGTGCCACCCTTCTCAGCACTCTCTCCGATCTCAACGGCGACGAGAAGTTCGACCCCGCTTACCTCGGCCACGCCGAGGAGGTTGTTCAGGAGCGCATCTCCGACGATGAGTGCATCCTCGTCAAGGGTACCAAGTCCCTGTCCTCGGCATCCATCATTCTGCGCGGCCCCAATGATTTCTCGCTCGACGAGATGGAGCGCTCTGTGCACGACTCTCTGTGCGCCGTCAAGAGGACACTGGAGAGCGGCACGATTGTGCCCGGCGGCGGTGCCGTCGAGACGGCGCTTCACATTTACCTCGAGGAGTTTGCCGGCACAGTGGGTTCGCGTGAGCAGCTGGCGATCGGCGAGTTTGCACAGTCGCTGCTTGTGATTCCCAAGACGCTGGCGGTCAACGCCGCCAAGGATGCGTCGGAGCTCGTGGCACAACTGCGTTCGAGGCACGCGCTCTCACAGCGCATCCAGGAGGGTGAGGGCAACGAGGACGAGAAGTCGGTGGCGCGGAAGAAGGCCTACAAGAACTACGGCCTCGATCTGACCCGCGGTAAGGTCATTGACGAGATCAAGGCCGGCGTGCTGGAGCCGACGATCAGCAAGACGAGGCAACTCAAGAGTGCCGTGGAGGCGTGCATCAGCATTATGCGCATCGACACACTTATCAAGCTGGATCCCGAGCAGCGCGGCGAGGAGGACGATGGCCACGGCCACTAAAGGAGGACAGCGCGCGGCTGCGGTCCGAGGGCTCACAAAGACGAGATGACGAACCGAGACGAGAACGCTACGAGGATGAAAATGGGGTGCACGTGTAGGAACACCTAGAGCTGATTCATAGATGGACCAACTTCGCAATGATACCTTGGTATGCCTGCTCATTGCTTCTCTCTCTCTCTCTCTCTCTTTCTCTTTCTCTCTTTCTCTTGTTACCCAACCTGTTGCCGTTGCGAAGACTCCCCTGCTCATCTGTATGTGTGTACGCGGCGCGCATGCATGCTTCAGCTGTTTGCTACTGATTTCTAGAGGTTGCGATGCTGCCATCTACTGCAAGCGATACTCCCTTTTGCCCCTACACCAACCGCAGACGCACTAACACCAGCCAAACTTCTCGTTGGCAACCCAATCAACCTCGCCATCACCGTACCACATGAGGCACGCGATGCTCGTGTCCTGCCTGTCGACAAACTCGTGTGGCAAACCCGCCCTGTCGATGGCAGCCCGCAGCTTCGCCGTCGGGTTCCACAGCTCGACATTGTTCACCTTCCACGCAGCGGCCTCTTCCCGCGCGAGCCCGAGAATGGCGCCCATGGCCTCGGCCAGGTACGCCTCGTCGGCGGCGTCTTCGTCCTCGATGGAGACACGCAGGATGTGGAACGTGTTGCCCTCGGGCTTCTTGAGGCCGCCGTAGTAGCCGCGCGTCCAGACGGCCCAGACGCGGTTCCCCGGCGCGCCGAAGACGGCGCCGCGGATGGTCGGCGTCTTGCCGAAGATGTGCGTCGTCATAAAGTCCTCGCGCATCAGGTGCCAGAGCGTGGCGTCGAGGTCCGGGATCAGGGCGACGCGCGTGCGGCTGTCGGAGGTGGGACGCGCCAGCTGCGCGCGGAGCAGCTGCTCGTCGAGGGAGCAGAGCACGGCGAGCTCGTGGTAGCCGATGTGCGTCAGGTTGGCGGACGGCGACGGCTTCGTCTCGGTTTCTGGAGACGCCGACGTGGCCGGCGGGAAGGACAGGTGGGCCGACTCGTAGGCGGGCCAGCCGCTCTTGGCGTAAAAGGTCTTGCCAATGTCGGAGAAGAGGATGGAGAAGGCGACCTCGCGGTCGCTGTCGGCGGCGCCGCCGGGGCTGCCGCGGCCGGAGGCGGCCGAGGGTGACGGCGGCGCGGTGGCGAGGGCGCGGCCCTGCCAGGTGGCGAGGTGTGGGCCCAGGAGCTTCATCATCTTGGAGGCGTAGCCGTTGCCGCGGTAGCGGGGCTCGGTGAAGACGGAGGCGATGCCGTGGGTGACGCCCTCGCGGACGGTGCCGTCGGGGCTCGCGACGAGGCAGCGCTTGCGGATGGACTCGCAGGAGGAGAGCACCGGGCGGGCGCCGGGGGCGGCCGAGGGGTCGGTGAGGATCCAGTGCGTGATGCCGCCGTTGCGCGACTGCGGCACCGTCGTCAGGAAGTGCTCACGGCGGTGGTAGACGTCTAGGTCGAGGGCGGCGCCCCAGGTGGGGTGCGTGGCCGTCCACGTCGCCGTGCGCTCGTCCGGCGTGGGAATGGCGAGGGCGAGCTCGGGGGCCTCTGCGTGAGAACCCATGTTGTTTCTACTACTGTGCTTTTTTTTCCCCTGAAAGACTATGGACGGTTGAGGGTTGAAGTGATACTTTTCGGTGATGAGTGAGGAGTGAGGAGTGATGAGGCTGAGTGCGTGAGGCTCTCGGCTTTCTGGTGATGGAACCCTTTTAGGCGAATGAGACGAAGGTGGGCGGGCGAGCGAGCGAGCCAAGCGAAGTCTGGGGTAAATGGGGCTTATAAGCGCCAGACGAGTCAATGAACGAACCCCCCCGAGTTCCATTTTCTTTCTTCCTCTCGTCGTCTTCTGCTTTTCCCCATTTTCCACGCCCTACGCACGCCCTCCAGCTCGAGACTGGCGAGGATGGCGAGAGACGACCCCACCACCCCCCTCAACATTGACCTGACCTGCCTTATCCTGCTTCACTCGGTGCGAATCATGCGTTGTGTCAATGCTTGTTTCTCTGGCGGGTGGTCCCTTGGCCCCCGCGCGTTCCAGGTTTCGACAGAGCCGTCTCGCTTCCTCTGCGACCACGCCCCCTCCCTCTCCTTGACTTTTTGTGTTTTTTTTGGGGACGTCTCACCAGAGCAGGTCAGCAGGCCGCTCTGGAGCCGCGCCGTACCATGTACTTTTACGTCATTGGATCGAGGGGCCATGTCGTGGCTCTGGCGCGCGACAGGCCAAGAGCCGAAACCAAGAAGACAGGCGGTCCGCCGCTTGTTAGGTAATTAGTTCGATGACCCGGATGGAAGGGGGTCCAGAGCGGTCACCAAGTGCGAAGAGGAGAGAAAGAAACAGCCGGCATGCTACAGAGAGTGGTAAGGGCACAGGGGAGCAGCTAGCATGGGCCGCCTGTCACGGGTGCGCCGGCGGCGTTTCCCCTCATGCTCGTGCGGGCGCGGGGTCGTATCGGCGCCGGCTGAGCCGACGGTAGGCGGGGGTTCACTCGGCCGGCGCCATCCGTTCGTGTGAGGGATGCGGGGTTGTTGGACACGTTGGCCGTACAGGCGTTGAGGGCCCCTCGAGCCGATCTGTGGGAGGCCATGCCAGGATGCCATGCCATCCGTCGAGGGCTTGAGGGTGGTGCTACCAAGTGTTGGACGCCCAGAGGGCCAGGCGAGAGCAGTGTGACGTTGTTGTGTCTCTCGATATGCTTTCTCTTATCTGCAGCGCCCGGCGCTGACGCTGTGCGACCTGGTGGCCATGAGCCATGCATCACGATGATCGCGTGTGATTCGTCTGATAGCAGGCATACGTCAGATGTGGTAGTGAAGTGCTGGTGGAGCATGCATCTCTGTTCGATCTGCTTGTAGTCTTGCCAAGAGAATCAATCCTCTGCGATTCGATCCGCTGAGACCCGGGTTCAGCCTCATTCTCCCTCCGTGATCTGTCTGCCCATGATCTGTCTGCCCATGATCCATCTGCCCATGATATCGCCCGCTTACAATTGCCGCCGTCATTTCTCATCATGGTCCCAACTCAAACAGATGCCGTCCTCGGCAGCTACTCGCGCGATGGACTCGGCAGAAACACCTTGTCCGTGCTTCCCTGCTCGTCAGCATCCCGATAGCCCGATGGCGGCTCCATCCCGCCGGCCTCCGCATCGACGCCATGCCAAGATGGAACGACAACGCGCACCGGCGGTTCGTTCGTGTCGGCATCGTGGAAGTACTGGATCGCGTCCCCGCTGGGCGTTGTCATTCTGAGGCGGTACACCTCGTTCGCGGCTCGTCCCATGAGTGCGATGCGCACCACGCTGCCGAGGTCAGCTTTTTTTGTACATTGAAACAACAAGAAAAAGGAAAAAAGCCACGTCATGTGTTGTTGAAACGGCTGCTGCCGCGCAAAGGGGGGGGGGACGAGGGAAGCACACTCACATGGCGATCCCCATGCACAGAACCGGCCACCCCTTGCCCCCGCGGCCGAACCAGTTGGGCGCCCAGTAGCCGCCGAGCATGATGTACAGGTAGAGCGCCAGCAGGACGGCGTGCAGCACGACGAGGAAGGCCTCGGCGGCGGCCGTGACGGCGGGCCGCATGCCGCGCCGCGCCTTGAAGTGGCGCTGCACCACGGCCCACTCGGCCAGGTCGTACGCCAGCGCCACGACGTGCGCCGGCAGCCCGAAGCGCAGGGGCGCGCGCGTGCCTTCGCCGTGCGTCGCGGCGGCGACGGGCATGCCGGCGACGGCGACCATGGTCGCGGCGCAGCGGAGCCCGAGCTTGGCCCAGTGCCAGGCGGGGCTCCAGGGCGTGAGGCGGCGGCGGCGGAACGGCGGCGGGGCCGTTTCGGTGGCGGCGTCGTGGTCGTGGTCGTGGTCGTGGTCGTGGTCGGGGTCGACTGGCAAGGTGGAGGGCCACGGCGCCGCCGCTTGCTTGCTGGACGAGGCCTTGGTCGTGTCGATGAGGGATTGCATCTTGGACGTTGCTGGAGAGAGAGAGACAGGGAGGGAGGGCATAAAACCTGATGGGACGGCCTGACTCGCTGTGGAGGATTGCTAGGTATCTATCAAAGAGGATGGAGGACTGCGATGAGAAGCGGATTGGTGGTGGTGGCAGCCATCATGTTGGACTTATATGGCGGAGAACCTCCGAGAGTCCGGAAGGATTTGGTCCCCGATCAAGCCTGTTGGTGATGGCGACAAGACTGCTCTCAGGAACGTATGTTGACAATCGGCAAACCCTGTTTCGACTGCAAGGCCCGAGACGCTGGCGAGGAACATGTCGAGCGCGTCTGGTGCTCATTGGATCCTATCTCGCTGCCTATGCCTCTGTGTCCTGGGGGCGAGCCGCACGGCCAATCCCCACGGCGCAAATGCTGATGCCTGGTCGCGATTGATCTCCGTGCGCCTGCAGCTTCAGGGGTTGGGTTGGGCGGAATCCTTCTCGCCAAGACAGCCTGTGGTGGATGGGCCTGGACCCTGCCCTTGTGAAGCGGCAACTAGGGGAGAGCCAAGCTTAAATTCGTGGCGATGAAGGGTTGATGGACTCAAAGCTCCACTCGAGGTTGCTGTGTAGGATATCGAGATGTGTCGGAGTTCCGGAGTCAAAAAATGGCTTCTAATGGCGTTGGAACGACCTGTCATACATGGTCTGATATGATGAGTAGCACGAGACGTTGGCAAGGCAACTAGTGAACGTCCATTCGAATCGAAATCAACGGCGCAACTTGGCTCTCATGCGCCTTCTTGTGGGACAATGTGGCCTTGACAAAGTATGTTGTGGGCTGGAGATTGTGGGAAAGGAAGTTCATTTTCTGGAGTATGGTGCGTCTACAACTGATCGAGACCATGATTTGTTCAATGTGGATGCAGACGAGACTGCGCTTCCCGCACATCATTTCGATACTTTCCCTGCGAATTTCGCCATCAGTCGCGAGTTCCAATGTCAATCCAACGTGGCAGATCCAAAGGCGTACCAGATCGATCGCTACGCCGAAATCAGGACCAGATTGACGAACCTGGCGTCAGACTCTTCGGGTACGTGATGCTCTCCGGGGAATCGGAACTTCACAGGTCCGGCAATATGGCCAGGCTTGGAATGAGAATATTTATAGCCGAGGAAGGAGACTCCCATTTCAGACAGCCCGTACTATACCTAGACCAGCCAGGTATTGCGAGGCTTGCAGTGAATATCTTCCCGGGTCTGGCATCTGAGAGAACTTCTCTCTCAGTTGGCCAGCCGAACTCGGCCTTTGAAACTCTTTGTGTAGTATGACAGACACGAACATGAGCCTTCGCAGTAGCAGTCGATGCCTTACTTTGCAATAGTATTCTGAGATCCTCAAATGCAGTTGTCTTTCGGAGTTGTTGCCTTCAGCATGGACCACGGGACTGGCGGAGACATCTCAGGAGATACCAGCCAAATGCCATTCCCAGAGCCGCGGGTTTGAAAATGAGGATAGCGGAGCCCAGGCAGCCGGGGACCGGGCTTTTCGAGGACCATCCAATGCCACGACATACTTGACTACCGATGTAAGGCATGGCCTAGTGACTCAGGTCCAATGCTCATGATTCTCGAGGTGCCGACGCCGAGACCTTTGCCATTCAGATACGTCTTTGCGCTCGACCCATGTATTGGCTGTCTGGTCATGCTGCGGCAATCTCAGACGCAATATCGAGAGCGGTCTGATACATGATGTTGTGTATGAAGACAGTGTGCCAAGTCTGTTCTGAAGCAGATGGCTCATTTCGATGAATACAGAACGAATTACGATCGGAAAACGAAAATTCTTGCTGTGAATTGCAGCAAGGGATGCGCAATGATTACAAGAGCACGATATTGAACATGTCCATTTACTCACTACGGTCAAACCCCAATCAAGAGGCGCATAGTTGGGAATTCGGCTGGATGTATGATTAGAGAACTCGAACACACCTCATTTGTGTCCCCGCCTACTCGTGTCTGACAAGAGCACCAAGACAGCTTTCGGAGGCATCTCGCACAACTGGTGTTGCCCAGTTTGTAAGTGAAAAATCACAATCACGTAGGCACACGACACGAGGATTGATAATCATGAAGCATACGTGCATACAATACAACAGAGCGAGCCTCGATGGATGAATCGAATGGCAACCACGCTATGCGTACGCTCGGCCTGTAGCGGCTTACGCGACGGACAGGACGTACTGCAGACCAGCCCACTGCTCCTCGACGTTGGGACGGATCTGCTCGGGCGGCAGGACAAAGCCGCCGGCGCCAGCGGACGCGGGCCTCAGCTCAATGGTCCAGGCAAACTCGGCCTCGACGGCGCCCGAGTGGAAGTCGGGGGCGCTGCCGGTGGTGGCGTAGAGCTCGCGGCAGCTGGAGCCGTAGACGTACTTGGAGCCGTGGACGGCGAAGACGGCGTCGGCGTAGCACTTGGCGACGTGGACCTGGCGCTCAAAGTTGGGGGGCACGACGGAGCAGTCGTAGCCGTAGGGCTGCAGGGCGTACTGGCCGTAGGAGTGGAAGTCGATGAAGAGCTTGACGCCGTGCTTGGCCTTGACCGTCTCGGTCCAGGCGACGAGCGAGGCAATCTCGGGCGTGTCGGCGGCGGCGAGGCCACGGTAGGTTTCGCCGCAGGGGTTGTCCGAGGCGCCGCCCGGGTAGTGCCAGCCAAAGGGCCAGTTGCGGTTGCCGTCGGTGCCGACGCACGTCGTGTTGGCGCGGGGCTGACGGTTCTTGCGCCAGAGGCGGGTTGACGTCTGGGTGAAGACGAAACCTGGGGGTTGGGTTAGCGGGGTTGGAACGTTGTAGAGCGAGCATGCTGAGACACGCACCGTCGGGGTTCACAAAGGGAATGACGTAGTAGTCAAACTTGTCGACGAGAGCTTGGGTGCCCTTGTCGCCCTCGAGATAACCCGAGATGAGCTTGTAAGCGAGGTACTCGGTCGTCTGCGGCCGTTAGCCTTGGGTTTCGAACGGACGCTGTCGTCGACTCTTCGTTTTCACCCGAACCAGAGTTCCGCCACGTACCAGAGCAGACACCCACTCGCGGGCGTGGACGGTCGAGTGCCACGACACGGCAGGGTTCGCATCCTTGCCGTCCTTGCCCCAGAAGTGAATGCCGTAAATGTCACGGCCCTCGTACGACTTGCCGGCGACGAAAAGCTCCGAGTTGTTGGGGAACGAAGCGTGCAGGTCGTCGAAGAAGTCGCCGTGCTCGGCGTAAGGGTGATAGGCGTCCCACCAGGACAGGTCGGGCAGCGTAGAATCATCATTTTGCCCTGTGTGAAGAGGGAGGGAGAGAGAGTCAGTAACAGCGACAGCGCCAGCCATTCAAAGTTTCAACGGTGCGGACGAATGACGTGGGGGGAAGTCTTTGTCTCGGCCACGCAACAGCTGAAAGAGAAGACGTACTCCGCTGGTAGACGTTGCCCTGGCTCTCAGCCGCAATGTCGGCGCCGAGATCCTCCTGGAGCAGCTCGCTCGCGAGACCGAGGGCCTTGAAGGCGTCGAGGTTCTCGGGGGCGATGGCGACGTCGAGGTGGCCGGGCGCGTGGTGGTCATCCTCGACAATGGCATCGAGGGCCTCGAGCTGGGCCTGGACGGTGGCCGTGTCGCTGCCCGTGGCGACGCGGAAGACCTGGTAGCCGTCGTAGGTGACAAACTCGGTGGCGGCGACGGCGGCGACGAGGACCGCGAGGGTGGCGGTTCGGAACTTCATGGCGAAGCAGGAGAGAGAGAGAGAGAGAGAGCTCCAGGGATACCGGTCAAAGAGAAGGATGAGCCTGCCAAAGGACGCGTAGACCGACAGCCAGCGTAGAGGGTCCTGTTGAAAGAGTATTTATGCAGCACATCAGAGCAGCGTCCATGGCCATCGGTTTCCGAGTTAGGAAGCTACCTGTGCCATCTCCACGTGCGGCATAGTGGTGTGCTGGCGCGGTGCCTTGGCGGAGGGACGGCGGGTGCAACGCTCTGAAGCGGTCGAGTGCGTATGCAACAGTCAGAGACGGCGCAGAGGAAGAGAGGGCGCGTGCTGACGAGCTGACGAACCGGGTATGGTCAAGTCAGCGCCCCCAGACGGACTGGAGGCGTGGCGCATGTCGCGATCCGCCCAGGCCGTCGGTCGATCGTCCGCACAATTCATGGTTGACCGGACCATGGCTTGACAGAAAAGAACATGGTGGATGGGCATCCCCAACAGGGCAGGTCGTAAGGAGGAACGGCGGATCGTCAGTCCACGGGGCGAGCACGCAAGAGCCGGCCCCGCCATGCCGAAGCGACCCGCTTTTCCGCCGGTGCCTCCTGACTATCTGGTCCGGCGCTGCCTGCCTGGTTTGTGGTCGATGGGTAGGCTTCAATGTAGGTTGGGTTCAATGGGTGCGAGGCTGATGCCAATTCCCTTCATGTTCATGGCTCGGAATTGTTGCCGTGAATCGACAGAAGAAATAAATGCCCGACGATAAATGACCGCGGCTGCCAACCTCTTCGTGTCGTCATCCGGCCCATGCTCTGTCGAGAATGGCGCAATGGGCCGTGTCTGTCAACCTTCCCAAAAGGACAAGGCCAGGCTGCATGGGAGGGCGGAGCCGCATGACGAGGGACCGTGTCTGCATGCTCGGTGCTTGCCTGCCGTGCAGAGATCCCATGTTACCAAGAGGCTGGCTGACTTGAGGAGGAAGCCGCCACTGGATTGGGGCCGGATTGAGGGACGATGGGATTGATGCCAGAATCACATGTTTGCACCAGTCATTGAAGACCTCCGTTGACCAAGTCGAATCGTTGGCACCATTGGTATATCTTGTGGCAAGTCTGACATGACTGCATTCACATGGCGAGTTGCCTTCACATGGCGAGTTGCCTTCACATGGCGAGTTTGTTCATCTCGTGAAGCACTGAAGCACAGAACCACGGCTGGCCAACCTCAGGGCATCGTGGCCAAGCAATGGAAGGCACCGGCCACGATCAATGACTCATCACGCCGCTCGATGCCTCACACCTGCCACCAGCTGCAGCCTTCCCTCTGCGCGCGCCTTCCACGTGCTGGACGCCGTGGCCATGATGACTCGAGGCCGCCGCCGGTCATCGCCATCGACCTGCTCTCCTTGCTGATAAGCTTCGACCTCTGTCCGTTCGCCAGAGGCATCTTCACCTTTTGCATCCTTCATCTCCTCGACCCTCGACCGAGCCATTGGTCTCGCAGGAATCCCCTTCACACCCATCCCCCGTTGGCAATCGCTACCCCGCATCGCCACTATGCCTGGCCTTTACAGCGCTGTGCCCCCTCCATCTGAGGCCCCGCGTCCGGCTGCATCACCAGCTGGTAAGGCAGCCTCGCCGTCGCCAAGGACCCCTTCACGCCAGAACAACCATGCGACACCGCCCGGCGTCATCGATATTGAGGCCTGGACCATCTCCGCCCTCCAATCCCTGAGCGTCAGTCCCATCGCGCGAGGTACCGGTTCGCCACTCACCATCCCGCTGGACGAAGCTCCCAAGCAGACGGAGGACAAGCCCCAGGCTGAAGGGACGAGACGAACAGTCACCATCGCAGTCGATCCGCGTGCCGACCCCATTCGAAGGCCCCTGAGCCGTCGTGACAGCTTGAAGTCGAGAGATGCCGCGCTGAAGGGCAGCGAAGGCAGCCGACAGCGCCGCCGCTGGGAGAATGGTGAGTCCCCATCTGGTCACAGGCCTGACTTGTCTGATGCGAGACACGCCTCGACCCCTTCCTACGCTACCACGTGCTGACAGCGCCTCCCTCCAGACCGCCTCATCGGCGTGCCCAACGCCCAGCCGCCCATCCCCTCCGACTTTGAGCCTCGCCCGACACACCCCATCCACCACGTTCCCTACCACCTCGCCGCCTTCTGGGATCGCGACTCGCCCACGTCGGCCTCTGTCCGCCAGCGCCTCGACACAAAGTCTCTCGCCCAGCAGGCCCGCCGCAAGACGCAGCAGCTCGCCAACGGATCCGCCACCGGCCGCGGCGCCGGCATGGTGCCGCGCGACCTGCGCGATTACACCAAGCGGTCCCCCGCCATCAAGAACTGGGTCCGTTTCCTCGAGGAGCCCGTCCGCAACTTTGTGCGCCAGCAGCGCGGCGACGCCCCCGTAGACGAGGACACGGATGCCGAGGGCCTGGACAGCGAGGACGAGGAGATTGTCTTCGTTGGCCGCAAGAACCAGCCCACGCCTGCTGCTGCCGCTGCTGCCGCTGCCAAGGCGCAGGGCTGGAAGAAGGCGACGCGCGACGACGGCAGCGGCAACCTCGAGACAGGCGTTGTCTTTGACGAGCTGGGCGACGACGAGAGCGCGTCCTTCAAGTTGGTTCCCCCCCGAGAAGCGGCCCCACGAGGAATCGTTTACTGACTTGGTCTTTTCGCAGGCGCTGGCTCACACACTCCATCTCCGACTACTACGGCCTCGAGTCGCGCTCCGTCACAACAGGGACACCCGCCCGACGCGTCGTCTACATTGGCTCGAAACAACTCGAGACCAACCACAGGGGGCCCAACGCCAGTCACGACCTTCCGCGGCCCCTCTGGGAGATTTGCTGAGGCGCGCGCGCTCTTTTTTCGCGCGAGCACCCTGCGAGGGGCTTCCGATGAGCCCCAGTGTGACATGTCTTGTATATCCCACCCATTTATCTGCCTCTGCATATCGTCGCCGTTGGTGTAGAGCTCCTTTCCTTCTGCGAATACGACGCAATACACGGCCGACTCATGGCCACCTTTGAGATTGGCCTCTCACGTGGCTCTTTGCTTGCTCTTGTGTAGTGCTTCTTGCATGAAAAAATTGACATGTCAAGACGTATGGATATGACATGAACCATTTTGACCAACAGTAATGCGCGCGAGAGTCTGTTTTGCTGTACCAGAGAGGAACTAACCACAGCGTGGCGTCATACTACTGTAGGCCTCGCGTCCCTCCATCTCTCACCTCACCCGTGTACCCATGGAGTCTCCAAAGATGCATCTCGTCCAGGCCTCGAAAGGGGGGCAGTTCAGTCGACGCCTCAGAAGTTGCTAGATCGTGGCTGGGAAAAGCGTCTGTGGAATGAACGGTTAGAGATGGATCAGACATAAGCTCAAGCTAGAGGCGCTCTGGATTTCGAACAGCACCCATGCATGCCTCACCTACTCCTGAGATGAAGCCGGTTCCCTGAGCTTCACTCTCATCCTCATGCTAGACCTAGGCCGCGCCTCCATGCCAATCTCCTGGAACGCCAGATCGCCCACCAGCTTGTCGAGATCCATGTACATCACCCTCTCACTCGTGCCCTCGACCACCGTCTCGAAGTCAAACCACCGCGCCGTCAGCAGCAGCATGACCCGCAGCTCATCCATGGCCAGATCCTGCGCAATGCACGCACGGGGCCCCCTCTCAAACGCCCGCCACGCATACCGGTGCGTCGCCGCCCCCTCCTCGCCGAGGAAGCGCTCCGGGCGGAAGACCTTGGGATCGCCCCAGAGCGAGGCGTCCATGTGCGACGTGTGCGCGCACGGCACGACCATGACGCCCTCGACGGGGTACGCGCGCCCCTGCCACGAGAGCGACGTCGTGCCCGGCGGCGCCGCGCGGATGGTAAAGCCGATGGGGAAGAAGCGCAGCGTCTCCTTGATGACGGCGTTGGTGTACTCGAGCCTGTTGGTCCGCTTGGGGTCCTCTTCGATCAGGGCGACCGTCGCGTCGAGGCCCGGCGCGAAGACCTCGTCGTGCTCCCTGCGCAGACGCGCCATGGCTTCGGGGTGCACGCTCAGGAGCATCGCTGCAAAGGTGAACGTGTCCGTCGTTGTGCCGTGGCCGCCGAGCAGCAGTGCTTTCAGGCTGGATTCGTTAGCTCGCTCGATATTCATTGCTGCTGTCCTTTCCCCCGTTTTACAAGAGGCAACAAAATAAGGGGCAACGAATGCTCACTTAGTCACGGCGTCCTCGAAGAACCTCTCGTCAAGAGGCACACCCGGCAGCGCCTGGATACGGTCCAAAACAATGCGGTCCATGATGCTTCGCGCCTGCCGCCTTGAAGGCAGCGCCTTTTCATCCAAGAACGTCTTATGCCTCTCCGTCATCGACGCGGCGAGCGTATCGTGCACCCGCCTCCTCAGCGCCTCGAGCTCGGCCTGCGCGCGCCGCCTCGTAAGCGGGTTCCAGCTGCCGAGCACCGTCGTCGCCGGGCTGATGGACGCGCGCAGATCGTGCAGCAACGGCGACCCTTCCCTCTGCGCCTCGAGCGAGTACCCAAAGACAATCTTGCCGACAACGTCAAAGACCATCTTGGCGCTCTCCTCCTCCATCGAAAAGGCGGCGTCATCGTCACGGGCCAGGGCGCGCAGCCGCGCGTGGAAGACGAGCACCTGCTCGGCAATCATGCCGAGCATGGGCTTGACGTACGTCGGTGTGAAGCCCGAGCCGACCATGCGATGGTTCGCCTTCCAGCGCTCGCCGTTGGACGCCGCGATGCTGTCCTTGCCGGTGAAGGGGCGCAGAAAGTTCTCAATGGTCGGGTGCTTGGGGTATGAGCTCACCGAGAGCACCTGCATGGCGGCGTCCGGGTCCGTGATGACCATCTGCGGCTCCATGAAGGGCCACGTGTCTATGTAAAAGATGCCCGGCAGCGCAAACTTGTGCGACATGTATGTGTAAAAGTGCTGCGGGTGCGTGTTGGCCGGGAACCGCGCCATGACGTCCTGGAAGACGCCGATGTGGCCGAACAGGAGTGAGTGGCCTGGCGGTTGAGGCTGTTTGTTTTTGACACCCCCTCGCAGTCAGTTCATCGTCGAGCTGGGTCGGGCGCGGAACGGGCCCGGTGTGGTGAAATTGAGGCTGGACGTGGGCGACTTACGAGATTTCTGAAGAACAGGCGTGCGCGCACGAGCTTGAAGACGCCAAACACCAGGGCCGCCACGGCGGCGCTGAAGGCCAGAAGCGAGTTGGAAACACCAAACATTGTGAGCGCTTATGTCGCGGCACACTGTCGGGAGACTCTGTCGACTCGATTGCCCGTCGCGACAAGCACGAAAGCGAAAAAGAGAAACCCTCCTGGCGGACGACAAGCCCGCGGTCGAAACTCGACGAAATCCCTCGTCAACGCCGCAAGCCACCATGCAGGAAGGCCCCTCCTCACCCTGGCTACCTACCCACCAGCAAGCACATGCTTTTTTTGGTGAGTGGTGCGGCAACACGCTGAAGACTCATGCAGGCTAGAGGGACGATCTGATAAGATCATCTGATTAGATCATCCCTCAGTGGTCTCGCGAGATTACATAGCGTCAGTTTAGCTTTCGGCTAACCCCCAATTCGTGCTCGAGACCGCCAGGAGAGGTGGGAAGCCGGCATTTCGTAGCCGGACAGGCACTGCAGAAATATCCAAGGGAGAAGAGCTGGGCGCAAGGCGAGGGATTGTAAGGTAAAGCAAGGTAGGCTACCCCGCTCTGAGGGCATCCAACAGTTGGGTACGGTTCTGCTGACTCCGCAAGGTAACAGGATCCTTCTTATATCTATAGAAAACATCAGCGCTCGACACTCTCTCCTGTGTCCACCAAAATCAAGGCATCGTGCGCCGTTTCTGTTCAACCACGCGCTAGTGTCCTGTCGTCGTGATGTAGCACGCTGTCATGCCTGGAGTAGTAAGATGCGCATTGTATTCGATTGATTCGAAAGGAGTTTCGCGGCGGGCCAAGGACGGCAATTGCTCATCTCTTCGGGGTCTCTCATGAGGCGAGCAATCGACACCCTCTTCTTGCTTGGGACGGCCATCCTCCCTCTACGTAGTCCCTCGTAACGGTTGGCCCCCTCTGCGCTGTTACTCCTCTGTCAAGCAACAGGCGCCCCGCAGCTATCCTTGCATGGTAATGGTGGTTGCTTCCTGCTCTTGTACCGCTGTCAGATTCACTCAACAAGATCTTGTTGTGAATGGCCGATAAGGTGAAGGAAGGGTGAGCCGTCTTCTGTAGCTGGGCTCTGCCGTTGCGCACTATTTAGGCTGCCAAGCTGGCCACATGCTGGGTCTCTCACCCTCACTCACCTGCACTACACTGGCCATTGTATCGTTAGCTCATCCAGGCACGAGTCAGATTGAGAGAGGAACTGGCAACTTGAATCAATTTCAAAGCCTGTGCAGAGCTTTCTAAGGCCCGGCGACATGCAAATTAAATAGAGGCCTGTAGGGCCTTAGAAAAGAAGTGTGTCAGACCACCAGAGAAAGCCAAGAACTGTCCTGTTGACCCGTTTGTCAACTCCATTACAACACCGAGAGATGGTCCCGGCCAAACTCTCGTTCAGCTTTATACATGAGAAGAGGATAGACAAAGGAAAGAAACAAAGGGAAACAGAAAGCCATCACATCGTTGCCACGATGAACATGTCCTAAGCACCGATGCCGAAGCCGATGCCGAAGGCGACACAAGTCTTGCCCTCGCACCTGGTGAAGGGAGGACAGCCGAATCCGAGGATGCCGCCGCAACGCTGTCCAGCGCCGGCAGGCTGTTGTGTGTTGCCGCCGCTGCTACTGCCACCAGCGGTGGCGCCTCCACCGGCATTGGCACCAGCGTTGACGCCAGATCCGCCGGCATTGGCACCGGCGTTGACACCACCGCTGGCACCTCCGTTGGCTCCGGCACTGGCACCACCACCACCATTCGCTCCAGCGTTGACACCACCGCTGGCACCTCCATTGGCACCAGCGTTGGCACCTGATCCGCCGGCGTTGGCCCCAGCATTGACACCACCACTGGCACCTCCATTGGCTCCGGCACTGGCACCACCAGTACCAGCGTTACCGCCAGCGGTGACACCGCCTCCAGCGTTGGCTCCGGCGTTGACGCCGCCGGTAGCACCTCCGTTGGCACCGGCGTTGGCACCGCCAGTAGCACCTCCGTTGGCGCCGGCGTTGGCACCGCCGGTAGCGCCGCCATTGGCTCCGGCATTGACACCACCTCCAGCGTTGGCACCGCCAGTAGCACCACCATTGGCTCCAGCGTTGACACCGCCGCCGACGTTGCCACCGGCATTGACACCGCCAGTGGCACCTCCGTTAGCTCCGGCATTGACACCGCCAGTGGCGCCTCCGTTGGCGCCGGCGTTGACACCACCAGTGCCGCCATTAGCTCCAGCATTTACACCGCCGCCGACGTTGGCGCCGGCATTGACACCGCCTGCACCAACGTTGGCACCGGCATTAGCTCCGGCGTTGACACCACCGGTGCCACCGTTGGCGCCAGCGTTGACACTGCCTCCGGCTCCGACTGTGCCGCCGGGCACGGTCACAGAACCCTCACCACCAGCGCTGACGCCGGTCGAGGGTCCTGTGTTGGTGCCGCTAAAGGGGTTGAAGGTACACCTGCTGCGCGTGGCATCCTCGCAGCGCTGGAAAGGTCCGCAACGAATGTTGCCGCAGAGAATGCCGGTGCCGAGGGTAACGCCCGTCTCGCCTGGGAGGCCGCAGACTTTGCCGCCAAAGTTGAATGGACCGAAGTTGATGCAGATCTGGACGCCCGGGCAGACCTTATCGCCACACTGAGTGTTCTGCGCGGGCGTTGTCGTGCCAGCGTCGCCAGCGAGACCGCACGAGCTGGTGGCGGCATTCAGACATGTTTGACCGGTGGGGCAGGTAGCACTGCCGCACTTGGTTCCTGAAGGGGTCTCGCCGCCGCCGCCGCCGCCGCCGGTTGGCGGTGTAGTTGTACCACCATTGCCGCCCGTGTTGCCGCCGATAGTAGGTCGGTTGAAACAGATATAGGAGCCGGGAAGAGCGACTGACTCAATGCAGATCTCGGCTGACGAGCACGCGCGACCCGTGTTGCCGCAGTTGGTGCCCGCGTTACCACCCTGGGACCCGGGAGCGAGGGCTACACAGACAAAAGCGTTGCCGATGGGGCTCTGGATGCAGATCTGGGCGTTCGTGCAACGACCGCTTCCGCAGGTTTCGCCGGTGACGGGCGGGGTGACGCCGGCCACACAGGTGCCGCCTTCAGAGCACTGCAGGGGGCTCAAGCAGGGTCGGGTAGTGCTGCAAGGGTCGTTGAGGTTGCCGGGCGTCTCGGCCGGTGTCTCGCACGTCTTTCCACTGCCGCAGACGAGGGGCGCGCGGCACAGACGGGTCTCGCTGCAGGTCTCGCCGGGACCGCCCGGCGTGTTGACGACAGGCGCCTCGCAGACGTTGCTGTTGCAGAGAAGCGGGCTCAGGCAGGGCGCGGTAGGGCTGCAAGACTCACCGACAGCACCTGGGGTCACCGTCGGCGTCTCGCACGTGCTGGACTCACCACAGACGAGAGGAGCCAAGCAGGGTTTCCGTGCGCTGCAGGCAGCGCCAGCGCCTCCGGGCACGTCGGTGGGAGCGTCCTCGCAGACGTTGGACGAGCCGCAGACGAGAGGCGAGGCGCAAAGCTGGCTGGGACCGCAGGGTTGACCACTGCCAGCCGGGGGAGGCGTGGCACAGATATCCCCCTCGCCGCAGACAAGGGGCGCGGCACAGGGTTGAAGGGTGCCGCAGGTGGCGCCGAGATCACCAGGAGGCGGGGCTGCGCAGACGTTGCCAGTGCCGCAGACGAGAGGGGTCTCGCAAGGCTGGTTGTCGCCGCAGGTGGCGCCGAGCTTGCCAGGGACGACGGGAGGCAGGGCACATTTGCTGTCGGTGCAGACGAGGCCAGTCGCGCAGTCGCTGACAACAGTGCATGCGTCGCCGACAGCTCCAGGCACATTGGCAGCAGGGGCAGTCGTGCACTTGTTCTCGCTACCACAGATGAGGGGCGAGATACAGGGCTTGGCGGTGCTGCACTCGTCGTTCAGACCACCTTGTCCCTGTCCGCCAGTGGCGGGAATGCAGACTTCGCCCTCACAGAGGAAGGGGCTCAGGCAGGGAAGTGTGAGGCTGCAAGCTTCTCCAACGTTGCCGCCGGCGGGAGGGGTAATTGTTGCATCAACACAGACCAGACCCTCGCTGCAGAACAGAGGACTCTCGCACGGCTTCAGAGGACCACAGACATCTCCAGCGCCACCAGGGGTTTGCGGTGAGGGCGCGGCACACTTGTCATCAGTACCGCAGATGAGCGTTGACAGACAGGGCAAGGTCGAGCTGCAGGCGTCGCCGACGTCGCCGGGCGGGGGTGTGTCAATGATAGGATCCGTCTCTGGCACGGCGCAGATGTCGCCGGTGCCACAGATGAGCCCTGTCACACAAGGCAGGGTAGCGCTGCAGGGCGCTCCGAGAGGACCAGGTTCAGGTGGGTTGGGAATAGTCGTGATGGGGCCGCAAGTGTTGTCAGAGCCGCAGGTGAGGCCGGGGAGACAGGGCTTCGTCTCGCTGCAAGCTTCGCCAGAGGCGCCGAGCTCAACACCTGGCGTGGCGCAGACATTGGTGGCACCGCAGACAAGAGCTGGGATGCAGGGAAGGGTAGTGCTGCAATCATCGCCAAGCTGTCCAAGATCAGGAACATTCGGTGTCGTCGTTGTCGGGGCCGTACAACGACCGGTCTCGCCACAGGTCAAGGGCGAACGGCAGATAAGCGTTCCATCGCATGTTTCGTCAAGGTTACGCAGGTTCGTGCAAGTGCCCGACTCGCAGGCCAGGGGCAGCGAGCAGATGCTGGTAGCATCACAGCTCTCGCCGAGGTTGCGACCACCAGGAGTAGGGACAACGCAGATGTCGTTGGTGCACTGGAGAGGTGTTGCGCAGGGCGTCTGGTCGTTGCAAGCAGCGCCAGCGCCAGCACCGCCGGTGTCACCACCTCCTCCACCACCGGGAGTTGTGACGGCGGGAAGACAGACGCCAGACTGGCAAGTGAGGGGCGAGCGGCAGGGGGTGTCGTCGTTGCACTGCCCATTCTCGGCGGCGGGCAGCAGACATGTGCCGGCAGGGCCGCACACAAGGGGAAGAAGACAAGGAGATTCGCTGCTGCACTGGCTTCCGGGGCCGCCCGTCTCACCGCCGTTGTTGCCACCGTTGTTTCCGCCATTGCTGTTGGGGTCGATGCATATGTTGAAAAGGCACTCGAAAGCAGAGAAGCAGATGGCGCCCTCGCCACAGGTGCCGCCGAGTCCGATACCACCACCTCCACCAGTGGATGTAGGAGGGAGACAGACGTTGGACTGGCAGGTCAGGGGCGTACGGCACGGCTTATCGTCATCGCAAGCGCCGTCCTGATCCACCGGAGAAATGCAAGTACCGGCAGGGCCGCAGATGAGCGGCAGGGCACATGGCGAGGTGAGGCTGCAGGTGTCGCCAGCATTGCCGCCCGCGGCGGGAGGGAGAGAGTCGACTGCGCAGACACCGGAAAGACAGACGAGCGGCGAACGGCAGGGTGCCTGGTCGCTGCAAACGCCGTCGAGATCAACCGGAGAAATGCAAGTGTTGGCGGGACCACAGATCAGGGGAAGGTTGCAGACGTTCGCAGCGGACCTGCGGAGAATGTCAACGACGGTGGAACAGCTATCGCCAACATCACCACCACCTGGTCCTTCCACAATGACACAGACGCCGGCACGGCAATCGAGAGGTGTTTGGCAGTCGCCAACTGCAGCGCAGAGGTCACCCGGACCGCCGGAGCCGCCATTGTCACCGCCTCCGTTGTTCGGACCAGGGTCGACGGCACACACGCCAGACGCGCAGACCAGAGGTGTGCGGCATGGAGCATCGCTTGAACAGGTAGCATCCAGCTCTCCGGGGAGGATACACACAGAGTTCGGGCTACAAATGAGCGGCACGTTGCAAGGGTTCTCGGTGCTGCAGGCATCACCTGAGTTGCCGCCGGCTCCGGGCCCGGCGCCAGGAATGACGCAAACACCGCCAGAACACTCGTTGGGCGCTTGACAGGGCTGCTCGGTGCTGCAGACATCGCCTGGTAGACCCCCAGCGGGTGTTTCGGCGACAGCACAGGCACCGTTCTGGCACGTAAGAGGGGGCCGGCAGGGCGCCTCGTTCGAGCAGGTATCCGCCAGACCTCCGGGGAGAACGCAGACATTGGACAGACCGCAGAGGAGAGGAACGTTGCAAGGCGTCTCGGGTCCGCAGCTGTCACCGCTGTTGCCGCCGCCTCCGGGGCCCGCGGGGGCGACACAGATGTTGGCGTCGCACTCGTTGGGTGCCAGGCAGGGCTTCTCAGTGCTGCATTCGTCGCCGGGAAGGCCACCAGTGTTACCGCCACCGCCACCGCCGGGCAGTTCGTTGCCGAGACCGGGAACGGTGCAAGTACCGGCTTGGCAGAGCAGAGGCGTCCGGCAAGGGGAGTTTTCGTTGCACTGGTCGCCAGCGCCGCCGAGGTTGGTGCAAGTACCAGCCTCGCAACTCAGAGGCACGCGGCAAAGACTCGTAGCCGAACAGCTGTCGCCAGCATCTCCGAGGTCGGGAGCACCGGGAAGAACACAAATCTCGTTGCGGCATTCAAGAGGCGAGGCGCAGACGGTTGTCTCGCTGCACTGGTCACCAGCGCCAGCACCGCCGCCGCCTCCGCCGCCGCCAGGGGGGAGCTCGTTACCGAGATCCGGGGCGGTACAAGTACCGGACTGGCATAGAAGAGGCGTTCGGCATAGGGCGTTGTCATCACACTGGTCGCCAGCGCCGCCAAGGTTGGCACAGATGCCTCCCACACAGTCCAAGGGGCTGCGGCACGGTGTCGCGCCGGTGCAGGTATCGCCAAGGTCGCCAAGCTCAGGCGCGCCAGGGAGGACACAGACGTCGTTGCGGCACTCGAGAGGCGTTGCGCAAGGGTTGGCTTCGCTACACTGATCGCCAGCTCCGCCGCCGCCGCCGCCGCCATTGTTGGGGCCGGGGTCGACAGCGCATGTTCCAGACTGGCAGGTCAAGGGGGTCCGGCAAGGCTTGTTGTCGGCGCACTCATCGCCAGCGGCGCCAAGGAGAGCACACTTGCCAGATTCGCAGCCGAGGGGACTGCGGCACGGGTTTTCAGCACTGCAATCATCGCCCAGGTTGCCTTCGTCGGGGTTCGTCGTCGGTGCGACGCAAACATCGTTGCGGCATTCGAAGGGGGCAGCGCAGATGGTCTCAGCGTTGCAGGCATCGCCGGGGCCGGCCGGCTCAGTGGGCGGAAGACAGGTACCCTCCTGGCAAGTAAGGGGAGTCCTGCATGGTGTGTCGTCGTCGCACGCATCATTGTTGTTGCCAGGGTTGACGCAGCTGCCCCCCTGGCATTGGAGAGGAAGACGGCAGGGCGACTCGGCGTCACAAGCATCACCGGGGCCTCCCGCATCGCCGCCTCCTGCATTGGGCGCAACACAGACGTTTGACTGACACTCGAGAGGGCTGCGGCAAGGCGTGTCGTCGTTGCACTCAGCACCAGGGCCGGCCAGTAGAGCACACTTGCCATTCTCGCAGGTGAGGGGGGCAAGACAGGGCTCAGCTGCGCTGCGCGAGAGAGCTTTGCAGTCGTCTCCGAGTCCTCCCGGGGCATCTTCGCCACCATCGGATGGTGCGAGGCAGATATCGTTCTGGCACTGAAGAGGAGCCTTGCAAGGAGTTTCTGCGCCGCAGGCCTCGCCAGGACCACCTTCACCAGGGTTTCCAGGTCCGACACAAATGCCGGCTTCGCAAGAGAGGGGCCGGAGGCAAGGCTTGTCCGCGCTGCACTCATCACCAAGATTGCCGTCACCTGGATCCTCTCGCAGCAGGCAGATACCATCCTCGCAGGTGAGGGGAGAGATGCAAGGACCAACATCGTCGCCACAGGGGGCCCCGGGACCGCCGGTCCCGGGACCACCGACAGGGAGACAAATACCAGCCTGGCAGGTCAAGGGAGACTGGCAGGGAGTCAGGTTGCTTCCGCAGTTGGCGCCCTCGGAGCCGTCAGTGGGGCCGCTAGGAATACCGATCTCGGGAGGCGAACAGACGTTGCCCTGGCAGGTGAGTGGTGCCTCGCACATGGGAAGGTTGAGGCCGCAAGCATCGCCTTGTTGACCTTCATCTCCGGGGCCAGCGATTTCGGGAAGACAGATGGCATTCTGGCAGGTAAGGGGAGCCTGGCACTCGGGGAGTCCCTCGCCACAGGCATCACCGTTCTCGCCGCCATCGTCGCCGCCGGAGTTGATAGGAGGCAGACAAATTTCATTCTGGCATTCGAGGCCCGTGTTACAAGCAGGGAGGTTCTCGCCGCAAGCGTCGCCCTGCTCGCCGCCGTTGTTGACGATGGGGTCGATAGCAGGAAGACAGATGTTGTTCTGACACTCAAGCGTGGTCTGGCACGCGGGAAGACCCTCACCACAGGCATCGCCCTGCACGCCACCGCCGTTGCCGCCGTTGACAGGCTCAAGGCAAATATCATTGCGACACTCGAGGTTCGCTTCGCAAGGGGGCAGCTCGGAGCCACAGGCATCGCCGAGGCTGCCTTCACCATCGCCTCCAGAGCCAGGGTTAGGAGGCAAGCAGATAGCGTTCTGGCACTCGAGGGTAGACTGGCAAGGGGGCAAGCCAGCGCCGCAAGCATCTCCAAGCTCGCCTTCGCCTCCATCGCCAGGACCACCAATGGGGGGCAGGCAAACAGCGTTCTGGCACAGAAGGGTAGATTGACAAGGCGGCAGAGCAGGACCGCAAGCATCGCCGACGTTACCGCCATTGTCGCCGCCAGGAGTCGTGATTGGGCCTAGGCAGACGTTGTTTAGGCATCGAAGTGGCGACTTGCAGAGAGGGAGATCGGGGCCGCAAGCGTTGCCAGCTTCACCTCCATCGGTATCGCCGGGTCCGCTGATGGGTGGCGCGCAAATGTTGTTCTGGCAGACGAGAGTGCTCTCACAAGGGGGTAGGTTGGGACCACAGGCATCACCTGTCACGCCGGCATCATCACCACCAGGAGGAATAGTGGAAGGCAAGCAGATGTTGTTCTGGCAGCTCAGAGAGCTCCGGCATGGAGGCAGACCAGGTCCACATGCGTCGTTGACGTCACCCTCGCCGCCAGGCACTCCCAGGACAGCACACTCACCGCCACGACAGAGAAGAGGCTCGCCACAAAGGGGCAGGTTGAGGCCACAGGCGTCACCCTCTTTGCCAGGACCAGTCACAGGGTCGCCGGGACCAGTAACGGGGTCATCAGGGCCAGTCAGAGGCGCGCAGACGCCGCTCTGGCAGACAAGAGGGCTGGTGCACTGAACCAGGTCGGAGCCGCAGTTGTTGTCGTCGACAGAAGGGTCTACGCAAAGGTTGTTGCGACAGATCTGGTTGCCCACGCAAGTCTCGGTGCCGCACTGTGCAGGAGGCAATGCGGTGCAGACACCCGTTAGGCAGAGAGGGCGGTCGTCAGGACAGGCGTTACCAGGAGTTGAGCAGTTATCGGGATCATTGCTCAGGTTGACGCACGTGTTTCCATCGACGCAGATTTCGCCGAGGGCGCAAGCGGTAGTTCCGCACTGGCCAGGAGGATTGGGGCCGTCAGGACGCTGGCAAACACCTGCTGCGCAGACTTCACCGGCGGAGCACTTGTTTCCGGGAGTGCCGCAGTTGTTCAAGTCGGTAGAGGGTTTGATGCAGATGTTGTTGATGCAAATCTCGATATCAGGCAGGCAGGGATCAGCTCCACACTGGGGAAGAGCTGCGCCTCGACAGATGCCCGCAATGCATAGAGGCGAGGCATCTGGGCACTGTCTGTCGACGGTGCCGCAGTTCTGGGGATCGGTGCCAAGGTTGATGCAAGTCTGGTTATCAACGCAAACCTCGCCATCGTCGCAGGGGCCGTTGGCACCACACGCAAGGGGCTCGCCTGGGTTTCCAGAGCCATCTGGCGTGCCAGTAGGTGGAGTGCGTACACAGGAGTCAAGGACGCAGCTGAAGGGAGCCACACAGTCGGAACCGCAAGCTCCAGGACCTTCGACAGGCACGCACTCGCCGTCGAGACACGTCTCAGAAGACGTACATTGGGTAGATGACGACGAGGTCTGTCGAGATTTAAGTCGGGCAGAGTCCCTGAAGCAGTTATCGGGATCCCCGAGAACGCGGCACTCCTTGGCGATACAGAGAGAATCGTCGCCGCAGGAGGGGCTGCACTCAGACTCGTCGGGGCCAGGCTTCCCGCCAGGGATGCCAACGCCGCCCGAACCGCCTGGCTTGCCTGGCTTGCCAGCTTCACCAGGTCCGCCGGGTCCACTAGGGGAGCCGGGTCTGCTAGGGAAGCCGGGTCCGCCAGGGAAGCCAGGTCCGCCAGGGAAGCCGGGTCCGCCAGGGAAGCCGGGTCCGCCAGGGAAACCCGGGATGCCGGCAGAGATGCACTCGGAGTCCAAGCAAAGAGTGCCAGGAGGGCATGTCAGGGCTTTGGGTCCGCACGCATTGGGATCCTCGCCAGTGTCGACGGAGACACAGCTTCCGAGTATGCAGACGTTGTTCGCGGGGCATGGCTCGCTGTTCTCGCAACTCTGTGGGTCACCGGTGACGTCGAGGCAGACTTTACCACCCAGGCAGGCCTGGTGAGGAGCACACTGCTGCGAGCCGCACTGCAGGACGGGCTCAATCTCGGAAGGATAGCACTCCTTATCGTAGCAGAAGTAGCCGTCGCCGCACTTCCCGTCGCAATCGGACGCGTCAGATCCAACGTCGAAGTCAATGCAGCGTCCCCGGCAGCAGAGTGAGCTGGAGGAGCATGATTTGCCGGAGCAGTCTTTGGCGTCTCCGAAGACATCGACGCAGAGATGGCCGGCCTGAACCTTGCCAGGTGGGCAGATTGGCGCGGGCCTCCAGATGGTGTTTGAGGGTCGGTCACCGTGAACGGGCTTGCGATTGCCGTCATGGTGAGGCTTGGAGTTGCCGCCAGCAGCGCCACCAGACCCAGGCTTATCGCCATGGCCGCAACTGGGATCGTACAAGTCGCTGATACAGACGCCAGAAATACAGACGGAGCCAGGCTCGCAGTGTGCAACTGGTTCACCGCAAGTGGTGTTATCTGTGCTGATGTGAATAGGAATGATTTCGCCATCGTAGCAGATGCTGCCAGGAGCGACGTCATCAGATGTCTCCCCGGCTCCTAAGTCCAGGGGCAAGCATTCGGAAAAGACGCAGAGACTTCCAGAGTCGCATGCGGTTTCGTTGGAGCCGCAGTGGGTTGAGTCAGTACCAATGATGAGGTGCTCGTAGGCGCACTCGGTGTCCTTCGAGCCACAGCCATTGGATCCGATAGTGATGGGTGTACATGAATTTTCGTAGCAAGCCCAGCCAGGGTTGCAAGCAGTCTTATTGGAGCCTTCAGCTCCGCAGCTCGTGCCGTCGAATCCAGTGTCGATGGGCTGCACGACGCCGTTGACGCAGACCTGGTTGCTGCCACAGTCTTCTTTGGCAGGGCCACACTGGAGAGGGCTCGTGAGGACCTGGATCGAGCGGCAGACATCTTCGTCACACCACTGACCAGGCAGGCACTTTTTGCCAGCACAACTAAGCGGGTCTGAGCCGAAGACGAGGTCCTGACATGTATCGAGTACGGAAAGCTGTCCGGGTCCGCAGCCATAGCGGTCGGGGTCGATGTTGATTATGACCGAAGAACATGTGTCATCATGTTCGCCACGGGTGAGGAGCAGGTTGTTGTCGTTGTTGGCCGCTCCATTGTCTTTGATCAGGGCGCGGGCATCAGCAAGAGGCAAACCCGCGATGGATGACAAGGCCGCCAGACCAAGCCAGCTGATGTGGTTGCTCATGTTGTCGAGGAGCTGCGTCGATGCTCTGTTGTTGGTTGGAGTCGGAGAGAAACGCTGGGATGGAAAGAAAGATACGCCATGCCTCTATATAGAGCCAGGAACAACCCAATATCGAGTTGGTGATCGCAGCCGGCCATTTCCTCATGCGGCGTTTCTCATGAGGCGTTTTCCATGACTACCTTTGCATATGCCACAGGCCCAGGCCCAGAACCCGGGGATGTCTATCCTCGGGGGAGCACTGACCTGCACCCACAAGTCGGCAGAGGAATGTTAGCGAGGAATCGAACCGTTCGAGCCCTTCGAGGCTGGCCATGACTGCATTCGGAAAGAAAACACGTTGAAGTTATCCCGAGGTACAGCTGTGTTGGCCCCTGTCCATCGCAGGCAAAGGGTCGGTGCTTCGGGGAGTGGCAGCTATTGCGCCCTTCTCATCCTGTCGTTTGCGGCCGATGTTGAACAAATCTTTATCTGTTGAAGAAGAAGAACCCAAACAATGCAAGCCCTATACTCAAGACATGTTAGTGACTAGTCTCGGTAGATTGATAAGACCAGCGAGCTCCGTTCTCTGCCGCAAGCCCGAAAGCGGTGGCGCTACAAAGAGTAGGAGCAGAGAAGTCAGATTGGATAGTATCGTTGCCACACTGCAGCCACCGTTGGATACACATGCTCGGCTTGGGTACTGAACCATCAGCTGCTGGGCTAGGCGCCGCTTGGCACTCGAGGACTCGGCTGTTCCAAGACACTGGTGTCACCTCCGGGAAATGCCTGATCCAGTACAACCTGTCCGCATTCTATTGTCGTGATCCGGTTGACTGCCCAGCAAGGAGGGTTGTGAACATGATTTTGGGTCCAAGTCGTACAAGAAGAGCGGCAGGCTTGGGCAGGAGGCCGCTGCATTAGGTAGAGCGGCGGTGTTGGGGATGTTGTAAGCTGTGATACCATCATGGAGTCGCTCATGTTGAGCGGGGTATGTGGTTGGCCCTGACGGTTTCAATGCGTCCATTGATGGCCTAGATGCCAATCGCCGAGATGCCAATCGCTGGATGCCAGGGAGAGATAGTCGGAGTTCCAATCACAGGTGATTGATCTCGGACGCATCGTTCGCGGTGGTTTGGCTGTCCCTGACTTGTCGTTGGACGCAAGCCTTGAGCCCAGAACCCGGGTGAGCAGGCAGGCAAGGCAGGTTAGGGGTCCAGGGGTTCCTTCCCCACCACAATTCATTGGGAAGGGGCGACTTGAAGAAATGAGGAGCCGAACTGTGGGGCGTCTGCCAATGAGCGACAGACATAACACAATGGACCCATTACAACTCGGAGCAACCCGCATGCCAGAGGAGCTGACTCATCGAGAACAGCAGAGCTGCCTCGTCGGGAACAACAGAGCTGCCTGGCGTGCTCTAATGGATGACAATCCGTTCTGTTTCAGCGTCGAATTTGCTCAGTGAGACATGCATTTCTGCCAATTCTGCCACTGGCACTGCACTGCAAGCCGGATGATTGTCTTCCGGCTGCCAGCATCCAGAAACAGGACAACAAGGGTTCTCCGAGTCTCGAGGGTCCAAACTTTTCTGTCTCGACACCATGCTCCACGGACCGTGTCGATCACAACATCCACTGGCTGTCTCCTATCCCAAGGACTACAGCCATACATACAACCCTCAACTGCATCCATGCTGGCTCAGCAGCACCATACTATCCAGTATGCCTTGGGGCTGTTGCCTTTGTTTCTCTCTCTCTTGACCCTAGAACATGTCTGCGACATCCACAGGTAGTAGGAGCGAGGTGGCGTTCAATGGAAGTTCGCCCCTGCGCCACCCAGCCCGCCCATCCACAATGTGTTTGCGGACGAACCAAAAAGGTCTAGATCAGACCTGTCACTGAACCATCTCGGCCAATTGGCGACTCCACCGCTTTGATCACCATGGTATTGAATACTGCTTCTGAACAACCCGATTCTGCAGCCATGCATTCAGACGATACTCTGAAGGGCGGTCAGGTCCCGTGCCAGACTCCTGTTTCGCCCTGACACGTCGATGATGTTGAGTGCAAGGTGCTGGTCGCAAGTTACGAGGAGACTTCCTGCTCAACTCACAGATTCGAGGACTTCTGATCATGACATCTGGCCGTAGAGTACTGCAAACCATTCGTCTGCGCCTCGGAAACCCTACTTCGAGCTTGCATGAACCCCGCCAGCTCTTCTTCACCAATGTAGGTATTGACGAAGGTGCTGAAAACACCCCCCGCACTTGGCCGGCATCTATCCAGTCCGTCTCGTCCAGTGCTCATCGGGCCGAGTTTTTTCACCATGCTACACAGCAGTGATGAGGGTTGATTGAAAACGTTTAGTGCTTCCCTCTGCCGTCGAAAGCTCGGCCTGGGCTAAGACGCACTGAGGGAGGAACCGTCTCCAGTGCAAAGTGGGTGTCTGGGGTCGGGTGTCTGTGCTGTGAGACCCCTAGCCTGTAGGTCTGCACAAGGCATTTTGGGTGCAGGAGATGTAATGACAGGTCACAATTCTCTTGTCTGTTCGGAATCTGTATCTCGATCCACCGGTTTATCGGACACATCTTTGCAGACTTGACCACGCTAGATCACTCCCTCCTATCGTCAGGTAACGGATCACCTCGCCACTCCCTTGAGTCTTGGCAATCACTCTTGCTCTTGATATTGACCACCTCATCGCCGTCGGGCCTTGGCATTTCTCGCATATAGTACAAGCTGTCCATAACGAGCTTCACGACAGGCATTCCTCTGGCTTGGGCGTTTCCGTTGCAGGCCGAGATCTCGGACCTCGGGTTTGATGGGATCTCCTTCTCCTTTTGCCCAAGAGTGTTTGCGGTCAATGCATGTCGTGTACACCTCAATGAATCCAGGAACGATGTGGTTCCTGGCGTAGCGATCTCAAGCGTTCATACTCGATGGCTTGCTTGGACTACATCAATACAGATCCGGTGCTTGACGATAGAAATGTTGCATCTTGGGCCTTCGTGGCGTCGGGATTGAGTTCAGCCACACATCTCCAGGGTCCAATGTGCCGAGACACCAAGATTCCAATACATGAAACCTCGTTAGCACCAACAATGCCGAGCACCTCTAGAATGATTGCAGAATAATAGGACCGGCTTCCGATAGCTGCCGCCTCATCACCCGGGCAGCAGCTGCTGACAAAGTCACCAGTGTCTTGCTTCAATCCTGTACTTTGCTGGTTACCTACCTAAGGTCCCATACCTTTGTCAGGCTCATTCAACGACGCCTCAGTCGAGAGGTCGTGACTGTGCTGTTGATCAAATCGTCTGGATATTACCGTACCCCACGACGCGTAGGGAAAATCACACTGTCTACCCAAGTAGTAGTCTTCCGCTCCATGGGGGGACCGGCCCGGCCAGCCCAATCCGCATGCGATCGACCCGTGCGCTGGTGCACCGTGATCCTACGAGCCTGCAAGCTTGGCCTTGGATTTTCGGAACTCATCCGTCTATTATCTTCAAGAAGATCCTCCTCTACGGTCTTGTCTCGGGTCTGATATCCGACAAGAAGAGCGGCAACAAGAAAAGTCCTGAGAACGGTATTCACGACCACAGCGTGATTCGTTGCCCTCTGGGATGGCCTCGATCTCGGTCTTGAAAATTAGGACCTGTCAAAAACTCAATCGCGGTTGGCCGTTTACGGCATCACTATCAGTTGTCGCGGGCACCACCCGCGTTCCATACTTGTCGAGCATAAGCGTCCTTCGGATCAATCTAGCCGGTTGATAATGCCCGGGCCAGAACGGTCTTGCAACGTATCTTAAGACACACCCATAAGGCATTGTCGTACATGGCTTCCATCTGAATCTCTGAGACATTTGGTCGGCACACCTTCCGCATTCATTGAGCCACCAGCCGCCAACGAATTAGCACATTTCTCAAGCGTTGGGCGCTGTTTCCCCCCACGTGAGGCAGGTCAGGCTGTTGGCGTTTTCTTGCAGACGCATCCAGTTCGGTGAAGAAGAAATTCAGTACTTGGCGCATTGGTCCATGCGGGCTCTTAGCAGAAGAAACCCCAGCTTCGAGGTGGCAGGTTGCTCGCCGCCAAGCGGTTACAGCCTAGCCGGCGCCATTTTCCCACTCGCGATATTCAGGCCTTATTTAGGCCTTCAATGTTTGTTATGCGTGCGGAATCCTCCCATACACCGGTTAGCTGAGATTTCTTCTCGCGAATGTGCAAAGCAGCTGCATTGCCACGGTGTCCCATGGAGTTGTAGTATGCGCAAGCCGTGGAGGTTCTGCTGCCGGCAAATAAGGGGTCTTCCCACGCATCAACACGTTTACGTGTTTTGAACTCGGAACGACACGCGTTTACGCGATCTACATGCGCTGCATTTTTCCTGCCCACGCTCGATGCTGGAAGGGCTGGGCAGACGAACCTTATCGCAAGCCGTGAGGTGCGGGTGGGAACGGGAGACCTGCAGGGTCCGCCGATCAATTGTACCGTGTCTTAGGGAGAATCAGGGGACCAACCAACACGTGATCTGGGATGAAGCACGACGTCTTGATGCTGAAATTTCTTTTGATAGACGTGAGTCGTCACGAAATCTGCACAAATCATGGAGGCTGCAATGAAGCAATGTTCAATGTGGTCGATGTGCTTGGAGGCGTATTTAGTCATGTTCTCGATTTCGACCGCCTCAATGTAGCCAGCCTAATGTCGCTGTTGGTTTATTGACATGACTTTATGGGGGTAAATGATTGGTGTATTAGATGACGATCAAGTGTTGATACTCAAATAAAAGCACCTAGCCTGGACGTTGAAGCCCTCTGTATAAGCAGGTATGTGGCACTTTGCAAATTGAAGTTATTGTGCATGCATAAGTTTCCTGTTTTGTCCAGCAAGCCAGCCGTCCACGTCAGCCTAGTCAACAGGGTAGACAGTCTCCTGGCTCAAAGAGGGCTTAAAGAGGGATCGATTTTCAAACGATGTTTCGTGGTGTGCATTGGTAGATATTGGCAGTCTTTTAGGGTTAAAGCTTCAGAGATATGGCCTCAGTGATTTATGAAACAGCTTGACGCTTACTTCTGAACCAAACTCTGTAACCAAGGTTAAATCAACGTTGTGGTGTTACTGGCTTTGAAATCGATTCCTTCTTGACTGAGGATTCGCGACGTTGGTGCTTCGTGTTCTGAACAAAATCTTGCTGATTGAGCTGCTTTGAGGGTGTGGTGGGTCTTCTAGTATTTATTCATTAGCAGACCGTCAGTCTGTTGTCACTCGATCGCTCAAACTCCCAGTCAAAGCCACCGCATCCTAGCTTGCCACCAAATCAAGCCCAGAACGCACTTCCCTGCCATCGCTCAACCTCTCTTATCAGGCAGTTGTGAAGCCACGGGACAGGGGACCAGCTTGGGAGCTTGGGGCCACGAGACAATGTATGCATGGGCTGCGAAGGGCCAGATTTTAAATATATTCCTGCCCGTACCTAAAATTAACCGCGGAAGACATCCTCACTGTGCTCAATGACGTGCTCTGACATCCACATTCCCACAAGTGCTATACTCCCTCCACAATATCGCGCAGTACTTTGGCAGAACCTGAGATCACATCTATGAGCTTTGTCTCATGAGATCAGACAACAGACGAAATTTCTATTCATGTCATTTATGCAAGTGGCATACTCTTTTGGTTAGCAGGACAGGCGCGAGAACTTGTGATGGTATGGGTATAACTCCGAAAGTAAAAGCAAGGGACAATGCTTCAAACGGGTGGTAGAACATACTTTGCGGGTGATATAGATTATGGTTGATACAGCCTCTGCATAGTGTAAGACTGTAGCAGCAACTCAGGTCCGGGCCAGATCTTGCCTCTCCCCCAAAACTCTCCTCTCACAACCCGCGCCGCTGTCCTTGTGTTGATCTCATGAGGTCCAAGTCTCATGCATTCATGGCACCATCTAATCAAGGCTTCACAAGATCAAGCAAGGCGCAGAGTTTTTGAAGCAGCATGCGTTGTTCATTGAGTTACGGCTGGAAGAGCTGAAAGCATCACAGATGGGGATAGACACGCTCTCGATCCATGCTAGAAACGTCCCTTGCTAAATATGAGGACTAGTCAACCTTGATAAAGAACTGGAGTGACAATCACTCTGAAAGGACGTGAATCACAGACGCACATTAATATTGAGAACTAAGAATCTGGTTATGGGGATGCGTTCCGCTTTCTGCGCGCATGGCGGCTGGAACTTGGCTCCGAAAAAGGAGCCTAGGGACCAGCCGCATGAAAATACCCATCGTCCAGCTTGGCGGCAGTATGGCCTGTCCATAATCTCGGGAAAATAGGCGACAGAGAATCTATGCGTCTTTTGGTGAGCCCCCCTTCGAGAATACGGGATGTGTTGTCGGCATTGACGCAACAACGATAACAATGCATTACAAATCTCGAATAATACAGGTCAATAACACTAGATCTTACGCTGCCATACAACGTCTTGCTGCACAAAGGTGCGCATAAGCTAAAGGAAATAAAAGAAACAGACCATGAGGTCAACAATTAAGTACAATTCTGAAGCAACTAGCTATACAGCAAAATAAATCTTATCCATCGTTAAGTCATACAAACATGATACAGGAAGTCGTCCGATCCAATCAAGGCACACACGGCCGGGTTCAGGAGGGCGTCAACATGACGACGATCCAGTCGACCACGCCTGCCCCATCTTTCAGGGGGGTCCAGTAGCTCATCACGCCATCTGCCTTCGGCGTCTCAACCCCCACAAAGCTCGCGAACCCAGATCGGCTTCCCGGTCGGCTGTGCTTCTTCTCCCTGGGCGCCTCCCTGGTCTCATCTTTGGGGCGGCCAGTGAACCCACCGACGAGGCTCTGCTTGCGCCGATGATTGGGGCGATGTTTCGCAATGTCAAGGACAGCTTGCCTGCCGTCCCTCAGCACGCGCTCGCGAACAGTATTGCGGAAACTCTTCGTGACGGATGGCGACTGTGCGTGCTCAGCTAGCACGGTGAAAATGTCCTGCCGGGTGACGGCTTGTACAGTTTGGTCGATGCCTAAAAAAGCCAGGGCATCCTGTGATGCAAACGCGATGTCAAGTCGCCATGATTTCTCCTTATCAGAACCGGGCGACGGGACTCGGGAAGACCGAGCATGCTGCAAGACGATGTAGCGCGAATAGAGATCCTCCGAAGTCGGCAATATGTTCAGATTCAACGTGCTTGCTGACGAAAGCGTGGGTGAGTCCGGTGCTTGCTTGTATGCCTGAGATGTGGGGGCCTTCTTGAATTGTTTGAAGAAGCCCTTTGTCGCATTGCTTCCGCTGCGTTGACGCACGCTCGATCGCCTGTCTGCTTTGCAGTCCCGGGTACTGAGTCGACGTCCGAGGGAAGGATCCTGCATGAGCCTGCTGTATTCAACTTGATCCAGATCCGCAGGGTCGTGGCTTAAAACGCGAAGAATGTTGTCTTGGCTGCCAATTGTCTCAGACACGTTGATGTGCCCGCCGAGGTAATGCCGCACCGTCCCGTCCGTGGTAGTCAGGGGAAGCAGATACAGAAGGTTCCAAAAAGGCCAGCTGTCTCGTCTGTAGTTGAGCATGAGCTCGCAAAATGCTTCTCCCCGAGAGACAGCCTCCCGCATCCGTCTCAGGGCAGTCCTGTCAGTATGCGAACCATGGAGGAAGTCGTAGCGCCGACCGACTGCCTCTTGTCTTCCGTAGCCCGTGACCGTGAGGAAGCCGTCGGAGGCTGAGATGACAGAGCTGTCCGCAGCCTGTGCACTCATGAGACAGAATGCGTCGCCGAGGCCGGGATATCCATTTGTACGTAGCCCTTCCTCGCAGGTGAAAGCCGAGCCTGCACAGGAGGCCAGCTGGTGCCGGACAAAAGATGGGTACAGGTCTTTCCAGACCCTGCGCTCCACGCAGAACTTGGACTCGGCGAAGATGCTCTCGAGCCCAGGCAAAACAGCCGTGTTGAGATGCTTCATGTCACTGTTGAGAGACTTGGCAACAGGAAATGGCAAGTTGGTTGGTGAGGGCACAGTCGCCACCTCTGCGATGAACTGTTCAAGGGAGCTTGAGTAAGATTGCAGACGCATGAGAAACTCCACATCCGTCTCACATCCACGAGTTTGAGCGAATCGCAAAAGTCGCCGGCAGATCCGGGGATTGGCAAGAGCTGATTGGAAAGTGTCATCGCTCCAAAAGTCGGGAATAGGGAGAGGTTGCTCGGATGTTCCAGTGGTGAGAAGCGCGGGGGTGCCAGCGGCGGGCTTGCTTGGTTCGTTTTTAATCGCCACGCCGTCGATGCTTCCCCAGACTACACGACCGAATGTGGGTGATCTGGGTGAGCCATCCGAGTTGTAGTCTGTGTAGCGCCGGAGAGCGTCCTCGTTGGTGTGTAGTGAAAGGCCCGAGTTGCTTCTCAGCCGCATGGCGAGCTTATTCGGGCGCCCACTTCGCGGGGTCGGCGGGGGGGAGACGACCATAGGTCGCGGGCGGGCGTGGCTGGCTCTCCGCGTGTCAATGAAAAGCCCGGGCGGTGCCCGAGAACCACCAGGGCCGGGTCGAGGGGATGATCTCTCTCGTGGAGGTGTAGGAGGGTCGTAATGAGAGCCCATGTCTGGGTCTCGGCGTAAAGCCGCGAAGTAGATGAAAAGAGCGTGGTGACGAAATAAAGAAAGGTGAAAGAGCGGTATGATCAGCAAAGTCGTGCCGACATTGAGGTTTGCTGAAGTCCTATGGGGTTCGAGTGTATCCGGACGTTACCGAGAAGAGTCCATACTGTTTCCGTGTCGCCGGATCGATCGAGACAAATGAGAAAGCAGGTCGGTGGGAAGGGTGCACGACATTGAGAGTGAGCACTTCGATGAGAATGAGGGGCGGACTCGTCCATGTTATGTAACGTAACTGGCCGACCTGAAGAGGAGGGGTCACGACTCGTGCCATGCTCGATTGGAGAGCGTAGCCCGTGTCGAGCATGGGCGAGGACTGACCTGTCGAGGACATGTCAACGGGCCGCGACGAACGTGGAGCTACTAGCACGGCGCTATCGGGTCGTCAGGTGGTGGAGTGGATCGTTCTGAGGGTCGGTGCGACAGTTGCCTGCGTCGTTAGTCCAGGGGTAACCCCAACACGGGGGCTGTCATTACAGGCTGGGTGTTTGGGAGGAGCGGAGCGGTGTACGACCAGGCGGCTTAGGTCGTCACAGGACGCTCAGCCGACTGAAGGAGAAAAAAGGACTCGAGCCGCTCGTAGGCTCGAGCCACCTTGCGTAGGCTCGACCTTTGTCGTGCTGCAAAGGTCAAGCTGCAGTGGCCACTGGCGCGACGCCGGGCTCCCAGCGATGCCTTCACTTGTCGTGTTGGTGGTGCCAGCTGCACAGATGCTGTCGACTCTGTTGCTCCGTTGACCGCTGAATCGAACGCAAGCTACGGACTGTTGGTCGATCGTCCAGGTGGAGGTTGTCCTTCTGGACCCATGATTCGCAATTGCTTATGGCCGTCGGTCTCGCGCGTTGGTCGCCGAACGACTCCATGTCTCAGCCCCTGCCATCCACAGGCCCCAGGCAAGACTCCGCCAGGCCATGCCAGAATCGCAAGATTTCGTTGTCTGGGGGTGGTGAGTGATGAGCGGTGGGAATGGCACAGAGAGAACCGAGCACCGATCGATGGGCAAATGGGCAAAGACCGATTGGGACGCACCACGCAGGGGTTGCCTTGGTAGACCTTGGGGCTGATCGACAGAAGAGGACTCTGGCGATCTCCCGCCACGGTATGCTAGTTGAGATAGCGCTGCGCACAGGTCGTTCGGGCCATACAGGCTTGGCGCGAAGCCGACGCTGAACACAAGAGAGAGAGAGAGATAAGACTAAATCGAGAGTAGTGGCTGGCTTGCGACTCAACGCTGGCGTCTGACTTCCTCAACGTACCATGTGTGTGTGGTCTGGAGGAGGTAAACGGTGCGCACTGCAATGCACCGATTTGTCTGCCAACACGAGGAGACCATCATGACATGCACGCCGCTTGAAAGTCAAGTTTGCCGAGAGATTGCATTCGATGGAACACGGCCGGGGGTTCGGGTGGTTCGGATACTGATGCATTGGATGAACTGGTCGTGTCTGAGACGGTGATGTTGCAATGAATTCATGCCACGGGAAGAAGGGGAGGACCGCACTGATCCCCTCCTTCCACGAAGCACGGGACTCCTCGCGCCTGGGGAGGCCAGTGGGGATGCCAGAAGCCTCTGAAGACCTTGACGGCGAAACCTCGGTTGACTTACCTCATCATCGGTCAAGGCCGGACCCCACCTTGCCCACCCTGTCAACGATCCTTCACCGAACCTTGTGTGTGTCTTAGGTAAGCTTTCTTCTGCCTGTTCCAGATTCTTGACGCACACGCGCACACGCGTGCAAACCAAACGAAGTTGCCCGTCTCTGCTCAGCCTTGCAATACGGCTACGACGATGATGGGAAGCTCTCATCTCGACGCGCACCATTGAAGCCAAACACTGGATCCCCGTATCCTCCATCGAACAAAGGCGCAGCTTCATATCATGCATGGTTCAACGGTGACAGGCCCTCATGATCATCTTCAGCAAATAGCAGCGCTCTTTGCAGGCTCGTGTCCCCACTCACCAGGCCGCGACACACACATCACCTGACAAACAATATCTATCGCCTCACTCATTTATGCTCGTCACCACCAACAATTGAAGCGTCAGAATGGACCACCAAAACTCGCCATCGGTCGATCTGCTCGTCGAGAACCTGTCTGGCGTCCAGGATCTCGTCAAGTCCACGCATCAAATTTTGCTCTCTAGACAGGACCATCTTAATCTGCCTATCAAGACTTTCCTTCGCGCCGCGTCGGGGAAGCTGCACACAGCATTAATGCTGATCGAAGACCTGAAGACCCCGAGCCAGAAACATTTGGAGTCGCCTGGCAACCCGGGGTGGACGGCCGATCTCGCCCACGTAGAGGCCTGCAAACAAGCCCTCTCTGGCTGGCAGGTGTCCACCCAACAGCCCGCCCAGGACGTCTTGAAAACGCTCCAAGCACTCTGCATCCACCTCGACATTGCCCAACAGGCGCAGACCTTCGTTGCTTTTGTCAAGTGTCTCTCAGTCCAGTTCCAGGAGCACCTAGACAGCGCCAGCATACCTGTTCAGGGCCCCCAGACAGAGCAGGAGTCGGCAGACTCTTTGGAGGAAGTCAAGGCGTCTCTGGACCTGATATTGAGCTCCAGATTCGACCAAAAGGTTGGTTGTCTGTACGACTATAGGCAGTTGGTCCTGAGAAGGAATACTGACTTTCCTTCCTACTCCAAAGGCTGTATAACCTGGTTAGGCTACGCGGAACAGTACTGGCCGCAGCTCGGGGATCGAATCTTGCGCTTGTTCCATGCGGACAAGGCATGCAACTTCCAGCACTGGATCTTGGAGTACTGCCAGCAGAGCTACCCCGAGATCTATGGCCTCGGGACTAGTACAGCGCCAGAACGATCCCTGTTGGTCCTCATCTCCACCATCATCGAATCTTCTGTCTCTCGGCTCCACGTCGCTGCTGCCCTCGGTCTCGCACAGGTATGCAAGCATTTGATCGGACAACATGTCGACGAGAACCGGCCAAGCCCACTCGGGACGCCATACTACTGTGCTCTTATAGGGCCGATGGCATTGCTAGCCCAAAAGGACAGTCCTGTGAACATGGTTCAGTGGCCATGTCCCAGCATCGCTCAGATGGACACTCTCTATGCGTTCGAGAATAGCATGTGCTGGACCGACGTCGAGTCTGACAGTGACCTGGCCCCGCTTTCGTTACCAAACTTGATCTTTCTTGTCTGTCTGCGTCTGGGATCGACTGAACTGTATCAGCACTTCTTCTCTCTTGAGCATCTCGAAAGCTTACCGGAAGTCATCATGGACGCATCTTACAGCCAAGTCCCGTGGGGTGCCCCAGACTCCGAACGCGCGAAAGCATTCCTCAGCACAACTCTGCCTTATCTATTCGACACAGTTCTCCCCGAATTCGAGGAGGTCCATGCATCTGAGGTTCTCAATGGTCTCTGGGATGTCATGAATAAGATGTGTCTTGACATGACGGTCGGCAAAGCGAGGACGCAGGTTGCCCTTATTGAGGATTACGAATTCTTAGACATTGCCAGACGAGCGTTGCGCCACTACGAAGAGCCGGTCGTTCTGAGGCTGATACAGGATCCCCGCTGGAAGCCTGATTCAATCCGGACCTCTGATGGTTCACCGATTTTACATTCGCTCGTCGTGGATGACTCGATAGACATGATTGAAGCAGTCGTCGACTCGGGCGCCGACATACACATCAGAGACGACGAGGGTCAGACGCCCGTCATGCGTTGTGAATCCGTCTCCACTCTTGCCTTCCTGGTCAGCCACGGTGCTCGTCTGAACGACGTCGACAACCAAGGTCAGAACATATGGCATATATGCGCCGCCAATTCCGATCGCGGCATGTTGGAGTGGTTGGTGGAACACGACCCACACATGAGGACCAACTTAGGTGTCTGCATGCGTGGCGGCCGCACGCCAACTGCTCAGGCCATGATCCACGTTCTCTTTGAGCTCACCAAAGTCGATCCTGATGGCCCTACCGACATTTGGGGCGAGGCGCTCCACCGCCGTGCCAACTTTTGTCTCGATAAGCTCCTCTCCTTTTGCAAGACTGAACCCTCCTATCTGCAAGCTTCTGATTATTCTCTGATCCACGTCGCGGCTGAATGGGGGCGTATGGGGCCAATGGAAGCATGCCTACAGTCAGGCAATGTCAAGATGGACGCTCTCGACGGAAATGGAAACTCGGCCCTCCATTTGATCAACTTTGCTGCCGATTCCGAAGCCATCTGTTTCCTGCAGCAACAGTGCGCCAATGCTCCTGTTCAAAACAGCAAGGGTTACACGCCAGCCGAAACGATATTCTTCAATTTCGACAGAGCCTTTTCAGCACTCTCTCTTGAGTCGTGTCTCTCTTCTCATCCCGCATCGAGCACCCACCTGCAATTCGAGGCGTACCTGCTTTTGTTGACCCCAGAAGTCTTGTCATCGGAAGATGCGGCTGGCCGCCAGCTCTGGGAGAGATTCATCGTGGACATTGTTCACGGTTGGTCGACTCGCGTCGCAGGGGGGCGGCGTGCTAATACGCGCGCCTTCCCCTCATTGCTTTGTGCTGCAACATGCCTCGTTGCCAAGGGGGCGCTGGGTTCGTGGAGGAAACGCGCAGGTGCTGACGCGGATCCTCTATTTGGGCTCAAGGAAAGTGAACACTGGAAATCTGACCGATACTGGAGGACCTGTGTGCAGAAGATAGAGGCCGAGGTCAACGATGACTCAGGGTGTTTGCCGGGCAGTGGACTGAAGCGATCACGGTCAGCATCAGACGCAGGTACGCGAAGAGCCAACATGAATGGGGGTGGCAGGCAACGCACCCCACAGTCTGGACGGCCCCGACACGGATCACGACAAGAGAACCTAGAGGATTGAGGCGGATAAAGGCTTATGACCAGAATTCTCTCAATCGACCGCTTAGAAGCGGACACATGAGACGAGCCTGGGTTCTGCAGAATGGACAGAAAGACAATATCGAACATCACGAAACCACAACCCAAGAGCAATCTCATCGCGGAATCGATGACCGACAAATGTTCACGTAATTCAGGCGTCACTCGCACAGATACCAGTGTTATTCAAACGCGGCTACACGCTAGCCCCATATTCATGCCACTTCCAGTGTGAAGTACAAACCCCGATTCTTCACATGCTCCAGCCGCTGGCCGCGCTGCCAGTATCTGCCTGATGTGACAAAATGTTCGGAGCACTGTATGCAAAGTCATCACGTCAGAGTGGGCACGCTCCACGAAGCCCACGTGTTCAGGTTGAAGCTGCCATGGTTCTTCTCCGTCCGGAAGATGCTCGTCGTGCCACCGCCCGACTGCAGCAGGAACTTGTTGATGAACGCTGTCAGTTCGCTTCCCTGCTTGGCCGCTGGGAACGAGCAGTGCGAATTTCCGCCGACCTGGCTGTAGCCAAAGTTGTCCAGGGCACCGAGAGCCTCCCACTGCTTCCTCGCAGCGCCCATGCAGCCGTACGTCGCAGTCCAGCCGAGCCACTCCATGTCCGAGTTCTCCATGACGTACAACGCGCGAGGCGCGACGAGACCGGCGAGCATGTGATGGTCAAAAGGCAGCGCGCGCACGTTGCTCGTGTACGTGTTGAAGGCCGTGCCGAGCCAGACGTTCTCCCCGACAATCTGCGACGCCGTCTGCACGTTCTGGCCGTTCTGCTTCTGCCAGTCGGCGATGCGCCAGCAGGCCGAGCCGCCGGCGCCCGACTCCTGCGGCAGCGTCAGCGCGATGCGCGGCTCGAGCGCGCCCGCCACCATGGCGCCCTTGCCGTTGCGCGAGCAGCCCGTCACGCCGACGCGCACGGCGTTGATGCCCACGGCCGGCGTCGCCTCGAGCGCGTCGATGATGCGCGCCACGCCCCAGGCCCACGCCGTCAGGGCGCCCGCGCTGTGCGAGCTGCCGTACAGGTCGTAGAACTTGCCGCGGCCGCGCGAGGAGCCGCCCTGCTGCTGGGCGACCTCGTCGTTGTTGTAGGTGATGGTGGCGACGCCCGCGGGGACCGGGATGCTGGCAGCACCATACGCTATGATGGCCGGCACGTTCGTGCCGCTGGGCTTGTTGATGGTCACGGCGAAGGAGATGGACCGGCCCTGGTCAGAGACGTTGATCGTCAGTCGGTTGCCCGAGTATGATCCCGTGACGGACTGCGGCTTCCCGGGAAGGGTTCCCAGCTCGTAGGTCTGAATCTGGGCGCTGATCTCGCGCTGGCGGCATGCCCAATCGGCCTTGGTTGTGACAGCGGCACCGTTCTGGAAAACGAACGGGTTGGGCAGGTTCGCGTTTGCGGGACCGAGGCCGCTGGGCAGAGCAGGGCAAGTGCCGGGTGTCACCGGCGGCGGCGGTGCAGTTGGAGGAGTTGTTGTCGGAGGGCTGACAGTCGTCACAGGGGGTGGAGGTGGGACGGGAGTGGTGGGTGGCGGAGGAGGGGGGCCGCCGGGAGCCGTGCCGGGCAGACACTGCGAATACCAAGGGTTGATGACGCTGCAGTAATGTCCCGAGACGCAGGTCGTTGCACCTGTGTGTCCCTGGCCGCCACACTGGGCCCAGGGGCCAGCCTGAGCCGCTGCCGATGCAGCGAAAAGGAGGGTCGCTGCGAGAGTCTTCATGACGGGTGGTCTGGAGCGAGAATAATTGAGAATCCGTTTGCTGGCGAGGCTCTGTCTTCAGCTGTGTATCAATGGAACGTGATCCATCGTCTTTATACTCCAACTGTTATTGTTGGAGGGGCCCTTCTGGTGCCAAGACGTGATAATCCAACGGGCTCTCGGGGCCTTCTCTTCGTGACCGTTACCATTGCTGCTGGAACATGGTTCTCTTCATTTGGATATTCTCTGGTCAGAGACATTGTGGAAGGGAGCCTCTTGTCATTTAGGCTAAAATGGGTTGCCTCCACGAACCTCAGCAGATGCTTGCCATGGGAGCTTGACTCTACGGGTCATTTCGGCGACGAGCTCTAGCGGCGAACAGCATAAACCTCCGGCTTTTGCTGTGACAGGTTTCACGCGACCCGTCAGGACACAGCAAACATCCCGGTGGTGTGCCAGCTTTCATCATGAGGTCTGCGGCGACTTTAGGCAGTACACGAAATACTCCGAATATCAACATGGGTCATCTACCGCCCGGACTGTCCTTTGCAGATCATTGTGTCCCGAAAAACCATCCTGTCCTATATATCCGATCCATTGAGACCAGGGTTGTCCGCTCGACCCCAGATTTCCCCGCTTGCCAACCAGCATGGGACGAAAGAATCCCCCGCGGCTGAGTTCCGGATGCTCCGTAGCCAAGCCTTCAGATATGAGATGGCGCCGGTCCTAGCAAGTCACTATGTCCCTTGGCATCATGCAAACTGCCGTATTGACCGGGGCCGGACGAGCGGCTGCGACGTTGGCGCCAATGGCTGAGCTTGAAGGAGATCCACGGAGCTCGCATTCCGTGACGCCGGTGGGTGACTTTCCGGAACCGGTCGTGAAAGTAATGGTCGCAGTGAAAGTGGCTTGGGCCGTTTTGGGGAGACGATTTATCGACTGCATTCTACCTTATCTGGGTTGTAGTAACCCTGGAGTTTGGTCTGATCACTGCATCATCATGGGTTCTCGAGATTGTGATGCCGCTTATCTTGAGAGCCCGGAGACACGATCAATATATTGATCATGTCAGAGGGCGTGTAACTCCTGTGCACTCTGGGTTTGGTCTTGGCGAAGCTCGGATGGCTCACGAAGCCCGAAGGGTTGCATATCGAATGTGTTCCTGACGTGGACGTCTTGCGTACAAGACACCGTCATATCGCGTGCTCAGAACTTCTCGATCAGCGCCTCGCCCTTGATCCATGCATCGTGTTGTGTTTGTCTTTCTTGTATCTATGTAATTCTACCTATTCAATTCCGAATATGATAAAGTTGTCCTCGCGGGTGCTCACGGTGCCGTTTCCATCTTTCCCTCGAACCGTCGACTGGAGGTTTCCACCCACAGCACAGAGAAGACAAACTGTATCATCTTGAACAAGTAATTGTCTGGCCACTGGCAGCCATGAAACCCGCACCAAGCTCATCCTGGTACTCGGTCAGACGGCCCAAACACGGTTCGAACCTTCGTGGACAAAGATTTGCAGGGTAAAGCTTCTTTCCCTGCAAGCAGAAACCTTTTTCTGAAGCAGCCAGTCGGCCATCTGTGGCTTTGTGTTGGCTAGCATCTCTAGCCCCTGCAGCGATAATCAGGCTGCGAGGTACGATAATCTTGTCAGTCCATTCGTTGTCGCCATTGTAGCGTCGGTCACACAACACTTCTGCGCCTGCGATAGCTTTTGACTCGGCGCTGGGAAATACATTTGCGGTCTTAAAACTTCCGTATTCGAGAGACAAGTGAGCGTGATCGCATGAGCCCACCGTCAACGTTTAGTTTTGAAGTGCTCGCATGATGCGCCAGGTACTTGCGAGCCATGTAGGGTTCCCTACAGAGAAATCTTCGTACCAGAGCCCATTGGGGCGTTCTTTCTCACTCGAAGCCGTTCATTCGTAGAGGATGTGTTTGGTGGCGAAGGAGAGGGGAAGGGATGCCTTAGCCAGGGCATTCATAGCTCGTTACAATCATAGCTCGTCACGACAGCTTTGTCTCTGGGAACCCGGGCACGAGCGTGAGAGTTTGTCTGGCTCCGCGACGAGAGAGATGGTCCTTCGGTTCTCTACCGAGTGCGTCGAGACATAGAAATTGGCGTTAGAAACTAAGTGATTCGGGACACAATATATGCCGTTCAGTTATGGCATCGGCTGTCAGACGAGTAGGAACCAAACTCCTTATGCCCGTTTCCTTGTACATCAACGTGCTCGATACATTGTACGGGGCAATGTCTTGAGCTTGCGTTGTAAAAATACTGCGTGTCTTAACTTCAAGTGTTTCTTTTTTATTTGAAATATTGGTCTCCTTCTGAGTCAAATGGGCTGTTGTTTTCGACTTGAACGCCTGGCCTCTCGCACAGTAGTACATCAAGGTGCCGAAAGAACATTGTTGGACCGCTTTGACTCGACACCCTGCTGGTCGTTTGAGCATCATGGCCAGCCAGGTGCCTTGGACGTAGCGCTCGACAGCTATAAAAAGACAGCTTCGCAGTTTCCGAAACTCCGACTTGCCTCGTTTTCTTATCCGACCTTTCCCACTGTATCGAAGCCTCGAAGCCGGCACACTGCTGGGCTCCTGTCTCGACCCGTGGTTCGTCGAGACAACCCTGTCGACGGGCTGGCTACCGTATCGACAAGCGACGCGGGTTCGTCGGAGTGACAGGAGCAGGCTTTCTTTCTCTAGTCGACCTCAGTCTGTTTATGACTTTTGATCCCGGTGCTCCTTACGACGGCAGCTGAATTTCAGCAGGGTCTGAGCATCATTATCAGTCTGCCGAAGCGGCAAGGAAATATGCGAGAAGAAAAAAAAAAAAGCCGCCAACAAAAACGGCGAAGACAGACGCTGCGTTTCCATATGTTGTCTTGCAGCCACAACGCTTGCGCAGGCCAAAAAGGCTGATTTCATCCACAAACCTCGGCTGGATTTCCATGACGTTCTATTTCTTCCTTGGTGGCGAAAGCGCACAATAGCAACTACCGCGATCAATAATGTTCTCTTGAGGAGTAGCCGAGATCCGGCCAAAGGTCGGCATCGCATGATTTGCGCCGCAGCCGGACCACCAAAAAAAAAAAGAGCCCGCAGCCTCATCATCACACCGCTAACCCTTTGTCGTCCCCGATTCATGAGTCCTCCAGCAGAGGGCTTTCAGGGATAATAAAGTCAGCGAAAAGAGTTGTGAACTTGTGGCTGCCGCAACACGAAAAAAAAGGGAAAAAAAAGTTGAAAATTAATACAAAATGGCACCGAATCTTCAGTTTGCTATCAGAAGAGTCCTGATCACCCAGGATTCAAAGAGCTCCGCGACACCGTGGAGCACATAGCCACCTTCTCAGGGGCCGTCCGACCGACAGCCGACTTTTCACGGAAGTCTCGTACTGTCCAAGGCGCGGCCCTTGGTGGGAGAGGGTTCTTGTTCCCACCCTACGCGAGGCATAGCCTCTCGCATGGCGCTCCGGAAAATGGCACACGAACGAGCGAAGAGATTGGCATCACGCCCGCAGGGCCGAGGGAGAGAGATGGCAGTGCGCGCAGGGTACGGTTAGATGCGTGGGGTGCGAGAGAGGGGTTGGTCTGGGCTCGCTTGGAGGACGCATACTCAGGAGAACCCCCGAGGCTGACGTGCCCCGTTTCGACGAGTGTTACTTCTTGATACCGACGATCTCGGCTAGTGATTGCCTGATCGATGATTTGCTTGATTGATAGCCACGGGAAGATTGCGCCAGGGAATCCCTCAGATAGCAACAAGGATTCGTGTGACAGATCCAATCGGTGTCGGTGATTGGCGAACGGCGAATAATCAACAGTGTGCATGTGAAGTCGGGAGCGCAGTCACACGAGTGCAACCGATGTCGGCAAGTCATCCTTGTTGACTGTGGTATTGGTGATGGAGTTTCCGCACAACGAGCTCGACATTGGAGCGACCCTTGTCCATTGTCTGTCATTCAGTGCAGTGGAGGACCCACGCTTATGTCATCGGAGTGACGTGCAGGGGTCCTCGCTCTGACGATCTGGAGGGGTAACACGGCTCTCCTCGCAATCGCAATCGCATCCTCAGCATCCTCAACCTCACGACGCGCCACCCAATTGCGAAGGCAGAAAAGGAAGAGAGAGCACAACATAAGGGGACCCCCAAGGAAACGAAAAAAAAAGAAAAGCCAAAATGCCAAAGAAACTCTCCAAACACCCCGCCGCCAGCAGCACAACAACCCTCTCCACAACAGCCTCGTCGACCCCGCCCTCAACGCCAGCCATCCTCTCCGACGGCCTGCCGCTGCCGACACTCATCGTCTTCGACCTAGACTATACCCTCTGGCCCTTCTGGATCGACACGCACGTGGCGCCGCCCCTCAAGGCCGACGCCGCGCACACGTCGGCCACGGACCGCCACGGCGACACCTACACCTTCTACCCCGACGTCCCCGCCATCCTCGCGGCGCTGCCGCGGGCCGGCGTCCGCACTGCCGTCGCCTCGCGCACCCACGCGCCGGACCTCGCGCGCGACCTGCTGCGCATGCTGCACATCTCGCCCGTGCCGCCGGGCGACGAGGCCGAGGGGGCCAGCAGCAAGAAGAAGGACAAGCCGAGAAAGGCGGTCGAGTTCTTCGACGGCGGGCTTGAGATGTACCCTAGCACCAAGATACGGCACTTTGAGGCGATACGCAAGAGGACGGGGGTCGCGTATGAAGAGATGCTCTTCTTTGACGACGAGAGCCGGAACCGCGATACCGAGTCGTTGGGCGTCACTATGTACCTCGTGCGCGACGGCACGGGGTGGGTGGAGATTGAGAAGGGCATTCTTGAGTGGCGCAAACGACGGGGAATTGCATGACGTTCCTGGCACGTACTGGTAGACACAAGTGAACGATAGTACAGCACTTGGACCACGACTTGTAGACAATGTAGTATGTATTGGGGTAGGGGGGGGGGGGGGGGCGATTGGCCCGGATAATAATCATCATAGCCATGAAAGGCGAGAGCGAGCGCCTATGTACAGAACACTACTTCGTGACAAAGCTCATGCAGTGAAGAAGAGAGAAGAAAAAAATGTAAAAAGGATTCCAGCCACCCCACGCCTTCCCTCGGTGTATGCTCCGACAACACGCCGCAAGCAGGTATCTAAATTTTGGAAACACAATTCGCTGACATTCCGTAACCAAGCCTCAGCCCAACGCACATTTCGACGGTGGGAGTGCCGCCGTAGACCAGATACACACGTTTATGCCGCCGCCGTAGACGGCGCAAGCGGCGGCGCCATCTCGGGCTGGTGCCTTTTTTCGTCTGTAACAGAGAGGCCCTCGACGCCGGCTGCCACATCGCTGATGACGGGCGCACCGTTCTGCCTCGGCGTTGACGCCTCCTCCTCGTCAGCAGCAGGCCACGTCTTGGCGACGGAGCAGATGACCTCGTCGCGCAGGGCGCCACTGGAGGCGCCGAGGCCTACGCACTCGAGACGCGTGCCGTCGGCCGTTTCGCGCCAGATCATGGGCCCCGAGCCAAAGCCCGTGTGGCCGTTCTCCCAGCGCAGGTTGCCGTCCCAGGCGGGGTCGTTGACGGGCATGTCGCCAAACTGGTAGGCGAGGCGACCGCCGTACTTGGTGGGTATGTTGGCCGGGTCGATGTAGGCCTCGAGCGTGGGCTTCACCTCGGCCTCGCTGAGGATGAAAATCTTGGAGACGGTGATGGGGTCGAACCAGCGCTTGACCCAGCCCCAGACGGTGGTGAAGAAGGACGGGGCGCCAATGACGAAGATACGATCGAGCGTCTCGGGGTAGTGGGCCGTGGCGAGCTGGCTCGCGGCCTGCATGTGGTTCTTGAGGTTCCAGAACTGGCGCAGCGAGACGCCGTGAATGTCGACAATGTTGGTGCTCATGGTGATCGGGGTGCCGGGGAACTCGCGGTCCTGCAGCTGGGTGCAGAAGGGCATGTTGAAACGCGTCAGGTTCTCGTAGAGGGCGAAGAGGCGCACAAGGCCCTGGGGCGTGCGGCCGTCGGACTTGGCCTGCGAGATGGCCTTGCCGTCCTTGCCCTGCTTCTCGTAGTCGGCGACGGCCTTGGAGTCGAGGGTGCGGATCTCAAAGACGTAGAGGGGGATGCCGCGGCGGTCGCGGCGACCGGTCCACTGCGGGTAGAGGCGGCGTGAGGCGTCGTAGGCTGGCAGCTCGATCGTCTTGTAGAGGAGGTCAATATCGTTGGCGGTACGCCACGTTTCCGTCTCGGCGAACTGGGTGAGGGCGTCGGCGGGGTGCCAGCGGCGGGCGCGCAGGTAGCGGCTGGGGCTCGTGTCAGTGTGTTGCGGCACATGGGACAGAGGGCGCGAGAGAGAGGACTCACAGCAGCGTGGGGTCATCGTGCGAGGCTGGTGGGCCTGGCGTGTAGAGGCCGCGTTCCTGCAGCAGCTTCTTGAAGGCGACGAGCTGGGCGTCCTGGTGCTCGGTCAAGTGGCCGAGATGGCCAGCCGGGTAGGCGCCGTCGACTGTGGACACATTGGAGGGGATGGGCTGGATGGGTTGGGCGAGGTTGGCTTCGCTCATGGTGGGCGAGCTGTGTGTGACGCGGCAATGTTGAGGGTGGGTGAATAAGGGACCTTTGGGGCGGCGGGTAGGTATGCACGTTGTGTGGGACGGCGAGGGGTAGGTGTCGCCGATCGGAGAAGAGGTCGTCCAGATCAGATGGGGTGAATGGTCGTGCAGATGGTTGTGTTTGCTTCCTGTTAGCAGCAAGCAAGAGTAGGAGATCTGATGATGATGAAATAAAAAAAAAAGGGCGGAAGAGAGGCCCGGCGCGTCGGCAGCAACAAAGGTGTGTGGTTGGCGGTCCGGTTGATTACGCTGCCGTGGAGAGGTCAGGTAAGGTAAGAAACAGGCAGGGTAGCTCTGCTTTCCGGGAGGCGGGTTGGTGAAGTCATTGGGTCATCCGTCATCGTTGACCATCGAAAGCAACGCAGAAAAAAGAGGCCAGCCCTGTCCAGTCAGACGGGGCCCGGATGACTCGGGGACTAGGACGGGACCGCCGCATCCCTGATCCTGGAGCTGGGGCCTTGCTGCTTCTAGCGATGGTGTCATGCGCCCCTCGTCTGCCTTATCAGGGCCTGCCGTGACAGATGGCCCAACAGCCTGACAGGTGCGTGCTGGTGTCTCCGTATGGTACATGTACTCTAGTGGTCGACTTGACTGGCTGTGTGGTGGTATGGTGGTGGAGGCTCTGGCGGGCAGATCGCTTTCTCGCCTTGTGATGGCAGGCCAGGTGCGCCACCTGACAGCGGGTTTTGGCCGAGCGTTCCATCGGCTCGAGCTTCGTTTCGGCACTTCATCGTCAACTTGGAATGCAGAGTTTTGAGCTGGTCATGAGCCCCAGCCGAAGCATCCTCATGTTGTGTTTCCGGAGCCAGCGGCACTTAATGCTGTCGCAGCAAGCGTCACTCGATGCTGTAGCGGCATAGAATGGAAGTCGGTGGAATTCCTTCCCTCGCCGAACCGCTGACTAAATCGTCATGACTAGGAGATTAGTGGCGCTGCCCGCTGGAGCCACCGCTGACCTTTAGCGCTCTAGCGCCGGGAAGACACCCACGGCACACACACCTCAGTTCGCCGTGGGAGTTTTGCAGTGCGGCGCCTTTACCCCCCACCCTTTTCTCGTTTCTTTTCTCACGCTGACATCAGAGACATGGAAGTTTTTTTCTCTCTGTTCTTTTTTGGACGACTTGCTCCTGCCACACCGCTTGGAACCCTCCAGGTTCTCGCTCCTTCCGCCTGACAATAATGGAGGCAGGAACCTGTAGGCTGGAGGCAGGAACTTGTAGGCTGCAGGCAGGAAGGTCCAGACCCTGTTCGATGCACAATTGGAACATTGGCATATGACAATGCTTTTCGATGTCTTGACCCCATCTCGTGGCCTCCATCCGTCAATCACAGAACTTGGTCGAGCTATACCAGTTAGCATGTTAAACACACCCGGCCCATCTTCGACGGCGTCTCGTCACCCCGTCTCCGACTCGGACTTTCGCGGCACCCAAATCTCCGTCGCTGGCCCCGCCCCCGCCGCGGATCCCTCTTGTTTCCTCCAGACCCGGAAAACTCGTCAACCGGGCTTTCCCGGTTCCGTCCGAGTCTATCCTCATGACATACATTCATTCACAACAGTGACTTGGGCGTCGTCTCCGTATCAACAAGCACCTCTCCCTGCTGACCCCCAAACATGTGCCCCTTTTGACCGTCACACTCTCGTCCCGCGAAAGGTGAGCAGACCGGCCGACCAGCCACAAAACTCAAGTCTGCATCTGGAATACTCCAAAGCTTACATGCGTCGCCTTGCGCAACCTGCTGCATATGGCTTCTTTGCATCTGACGTGGCTCATACTGGTTGCTCGGATGCCCGTTCTACGAAAAGCATCGAGCGCCCAATGCAATGCTCGAACCTCGGAAGACTACAATGGCCTCCCACGCATCTCAGATGATGGAAAATCTTTAAGATCCAGAAACATCGCTAACTCGCCGCAATGGGCGTCTGGGTGCTCAGCAACGTAGAGTTGGACACCCTTTTCGAGGATGTGCATCAGACTTCGGAGGCGGCACTTCAGAGATCGACAAAAGGGTTATGATCTCCCCTCAGCTGACCGGGTTGATCGCAGACATGAGAAACCGCCGCGCGTCTTTGAACTCGGCAGTCGGTTATGGCGTCGCAATCAAGATGTAGTCATGAGCGATCAGTCCAGTATAACCTACAAACATGACGACGTTCGCATCTCAAAAGAGATTTTTGAGTCATGCTACGAACAGACAGCATACGCTGTAGCTTGATCATCTCAGCCACATCATTCCGCTGAACAGCACCAACGAGCGAGTGTCCCTGAAACGGAAACGCCCAATCCCAGCAGACAGCACGAGCATCAGACTTCATGTGCCGCCCAGAATCGTGAAGGGCGAGGGCACACAGGCTACAAGCCACCATTCTAATTTAACTGGTCGGAAAGGGCCTGCTCACGATGACGTTAGATTTCTTCCAGTACTAATCAGCCATGGAGACCGCGCAAACTTTCGAAGAAAAACGACTTTCTTACCTCGGCCGATTCTGGACAAGCACCTGGCTCGGAAGGGTGGAGAAGGCGTTGGCAAATGCCAAGAGAGGAGCCGGCGAGGCATTGCCCTCAGAAAAGGGTCCTTTCACGCAAGTCGCGGCCTGGTACTGTTCAAGCGATGTCTCGCAATGCCTCGAGTTTCTCAAGCTCGTAGAGGCGTATCATCCCGGGAACGGCGCAACGACAGATCTGTGGGACTAGTACCTCAGCTTGGCCAACATATTCACAGCACATCAAATACTGAAGGAGACAACTAAAATACTCTCCACAAGACTCGGTAAGCCAAGGTGAAGACCAACGCGACTTTTCCCGGGCAGGAGTGGGAGCCGCCTGGCTTAAGAGATTCAAGACGACGCCGCAGAATGCTTCGGGCATTTTTTCGTCTTTTCTTTTTGGCAAAATGGGCTTGCTTTCTTCGATATCCATGAGTGCAAAGTACTGTGTGTGAACGGCCTGTAGTCTTGTGAGGCGCGAGTGAGAGGTATTAAAAGTTTTCATAGCTACCTTGAGAGATACATGCAGTGACAGGACCAGGTAACAATCTACACTTTCAAGACCACGTACTGAATCGGCCCAGCAGTGATGTCACTATGAAGTGACATTGCTTCCCTGCCAAGGTAGCCTGGCCCACTACTCTTCAATAGAGTATCTTTGCCTCGAGACTATTGCTTACAGGAGTCCCTCAGCACTGTCTGCCATAACCATAGCACTGCCGAACCATTGTTCGTTGCTATCTTTAGGAACCTTGACATTCTGTGACATACAAGCCTGCAAGGGGTTGCACATTCGGCTCGAGCTACACACACTCTTGATATCAAGCAGCAAACATCACTGAGTAGCCGCTTCGGAGGATGCACACGATATTCCCATCACTACCATAGCTGCTCAGGCCGGGTCTGGCCTTACCGCTTGCCACGGAGTTTGGGAAGAGACATTGATACCATGTAGATAGTTAATGCAAACCCCATATTGTACATGCTGTTGGAACATGTAATCAACTGGCCTTTGGTCAGAGAGCGCAAACCACCCTGCGAGTGCAGAAGTCATTGGAAGAAATGGGGGGGCAGCTAGTCTTCTACTGTGTCCAATGCATCGGGACCAGCGATTGCTGTGAGTATTACAAGAAGCCCTGAACCCTACTCTGCCGTGCGGGCGACTGATTCTCTGACGGCCTGCTCCAGACTCTGACGCGTCAGGCCCAATTTCTCATCCCAAAGTCCCCAAGGCCTGTTGTCTCCCAGACCCCTCTTACCCATTGCGCCAGCACGTGTGATATCTACCATAGCCGTAAGATCGCCTTCCGCGATTCTCCTCTCGGCTGAGACAATCATATCGTCCGATACAAGGTGCTCGACGCTCCACTTCTCGCCCTGAACTTCCTCGAGCGTCTTCAAAATGTCCTGCTGAGAGACGTTGAATTCACCAACGAAGACGTACTGATTCTTAGTCTCATTTGGGCGTTCAAGGGATGCGATAATCGCTTTGGAGATATACGGGAGAGTCGAGGATGTGAAGACGGCAGTTCCACCGTCAATGAGACCAGCCGTCTTTGTCGAAATGTTGAACCCTATGAAGCCAATATCGAGGGCCCAGTCGAAGAAAGCACCGGTGACGATGCTCGTCCACGAGATCTGTGATTCCTTTGTCTTGAGATAATCAACGGTAGCGGTCTTCAGAGGCAGGACGACGTGGTTCAATGCCGCAAACGCAGCATCCCGCGACGGGGGGCCGAACTCGCTCGGCAGGAATCTCTTGACACCCGCCGCGATGGCAGCATCGACCAGAATGTTTTGAGCGCCCCCTGCGAGTCCGGTAATCATACTGATGACGACGTCTTGGCCCTCCATGGCGCGCTTCAGTTCCTCCATATCGGCGTAATCTGCCTTGTAAACCTTAACGCCCTCAGGAAAGACCGAGTTAGATCCCTTACGGGTCAAGATGCTGACTTTGTAACGTTCAGCATCAAGGAATGCCTGCAGCACTGGCACACCAAGATTGCCACCAGCCTGAGAAGGACGTCAGCTGGTTCTCATCTCATTGAGCAAGACGGCGCTAGATTGCGGTTGTAGTGGGGGAGAGAAAGCTTACTCCGATCAACAGGACGCTTTCGAAGGATGCCATTATTGTTGATGTCGTTGATCAATTTTCTTTGAAAGGTCTGTAATATTCTTTCTGTGTCTTTTGACTACTTAAAATGTGCCTGAAACCACGAGATAAGACCAGGGAGACTATCTACTTTTAAGTACGCAATATCCTGGTCAGAGTCATTCAGGCCACTGTAGGCTTCCGATATGACGCCGAGGCGATGCTGTCCTATGCCGTCGATCCAGAGACTAAATCGACGGCCACGGCATATTGATTTCCAATCATACCGTGGCATTGCTGTGCCAAAGCACTCAAGCCATTGGAGATCAGACGCGAGTGTGGAGGACTGTTGAGTTTCTAAGCACCACCGTATCGAAAGCCTCCGGGTGCTCTGGCCTTTTCTTGGCGACTCATCTAAACTGATTCGACGCCTTGGAATTATGCCCCGCCGCCCTACATATGGCTCTTAATGGCCTGAATCAGACGCTGTTCACGGTCGAGAGGAGGCAAACGTTGACGACACCAGGTTCTGCCATCTGCGACGGCCAGGCCTCGTCAGCCTAGAGTTTCCATTCATGGTTGAAACATCATCCTCAATGGTATCAACCCGCGCGCAGAAAGACTCGGTCGTTTTTGAAGAGCTGGTCCACCGAGTTTGACGTGCTGAAATCGGAGATTTTTCGAAGATTGCAACCTGTCGAGGCTTGGCCCCCAAGCCTTGGGCCAGAATTGCCGCTCAGGCAGCGTCAAATCCCACGATGATATTTTTCACAATGTTATGACATATCAAGAAATATTGGAGCTGTCTAAGAGTTGCCAACGCCCCTACATAGAGCTTCTTTGACGCAATCTTTAAGAGGTAGCATTAGCCCTGTTGGCGCGACGCAAGGCCCACAGATGACGGGCGTGCTCAGAGTAGCAAGAACGGCGTCATCGAAGGAATTGATCGCACCAGTACAAAAGATTATGGGCTGAGATGGAGCATGTTTCTCATTGTGTGTTTGATCTGCGATGGCTATGGGTGCGTTGTGGGCGAAAGCTCGGGACTGACGTTTTCTTCATGAGGGTTACATTATGTGTATATAGCAAACCTAAAAGGTGGAGTGCTGTGCAGCGATTCACAATGTCCAATCCCAGATGCCAAAAATGCTCTAAGGAACTCAGTAGTCGATTACAATGCGACAGCCGTCCGACAATCAAGCTCGCAGCTCCTCGTGTTGGTCACCCGACAAACATGCGCTTAACAAAACTCAAAATGTTATTGTCATCGCAACATCGATCGACGGCGGATTAGTGATCCAAAACTTTGCAACCCCGCTTTGAACCGTCAAGGGCGGCCCGAGAACACGCCCGGATGTGATGTTACAAAGCTCGAGACGGACGAAAAAGATCCGGCCCGCAAGAACGTATAATAAAGTAGACATTCGCATTCTGAACTGGCTGTTACTTTCAAGATCTGTTTCCGCGGTTAATGCCAAGCACATTGTCAATTAAACACGTACTGCAACTTTTTGCAGATCATCCATCCTTGGAGTCGACTAGAGAAACCGACCAAGTATGACAGCCCAACCCCATAGCGCGCCCCGCGACTTTACCCGTACGCGGCACTCTACATCATATGACCTGATCTCTCCACTGAAGCTGGACTTATCAGGCAGATACGCTGTGGTCACAGGCGCAGCTTGGGACACAGGTGTCGGCTTCGCCACTGCAAAAGCATTCGCCAGGGCGGGTGTTGCAGGAATCGCCGTCGTTGACCTGCATGGTGTATCTGACAACCTTGTCGCAGACCTCAAACAGGTTGCGAAAGAAGCAGGACGAGACCAACCGATTGTGATCAGCTGCACCACGGACATTGCCGATGCGACCAGCGTCAGAGCCGCTTACGACAAGGTGGTCGCTGCCTTTAGCGGGCGCCTTGATGTGCTTGTCAACAACGCCGCGCATATGGAGCCATACGAGCGATTTCTCGATGCGGATCCGGATGTTTACTGGCGCACTTGGCAAGTCAACCTCGGCGGCCTCTTCAACATGGCTCGCGCCTTTCTGCCCATGATGCTTTCAGCCCGCGAATCTGGGGACGGCCTCTGCACAATGGTCAATGTTTCGTCTTCTGGCGCGCTCAGTGCCCGCCCAGCGAGCACGGGATACCGATCCTCCAAGCTTGCAGTTACACGCTGGACAGAGTCAATTCAGCTTGATTACGCTGACCAGGGGCTGCTGGCTTTCTCTATCAATCCAGGAGCTATCAAGACCGAGATCACTAAAGGTGGTCTGCCAGAACATCTACGAAACTCTCTACCAGATAAACCGGAAATTGCAGGTGACACTATCGTATGGTTGGTTGCTGGACGTCACGCTTGGCTGGCAGGGCGATACATCAGCTGTCCATGGGACATGGAAGAGCTATTACAGATGAAATCGGCCATTATCGAAGAGGACAAGCTCAAGCTTAAAATGGCTTTCTAGGAGTCATGTACGTAGCCACGAGATAACTCATAAGTAAGGTCAGGTCGTCTGTTTCAGAAGTCCCAGCCAGAGCTGGAGCTTATAGTAGTTTTCGTCCATTGCTTAATGCTGAACAAACAAGTTGATAGCCAGCGGTGGCTTTCCGGCTGGATGCCACAACCTATGACAATCTTTTGCGGTGTGCTCGGTATCAGCTACCGCAGTTGAGTGGATGGGCCTTCAAGTGAGTTTGGGATAACATAATGAGTATTTTCCATCACACTACATCTATAGCAGTATCGAGAGGCTTTCATCCGGCTTTGCTTAGCTGTTCTGATCCATGCTCTTTCAGCGCTATGGTGATCCCACAAAGATAAATAGACCTTGTAAGTGCCGTGCTACACAAAACTCAAGTGCTTTATCATTCCTTATGAAAGGGAAGTCAGATCAAAGTTCACAGCGATAGCAGTATGAATTTACCATGTTACTTTCCCTGACCCAGTCCGGGCTTTTGACCATCTACTGCATTCCTCCCAGTTCAGTGAGACGAAACTTCAAACATCAAAACAAAGGGTACTTATTGATAATTCATTGGATATGCTCCACTAGACTGTACTTTCAGCTTAGCTCGAACTTGTGGCGGCCTTGATCATCCACGCCCAGCGCTTTGACGTCCTTGCCATCTGAGCTCACCAATGTCCTCTGATCGCCGGACGGCAAAATGACAACCAAAGATTGCCAGGGAGCCTCAAACCCAGACGACTCATCTCTAGTAAACTTCACCTTGATCTCATTGGCAGCCGCGGAATAGGCAATGGTGTACGATGAGATCTTGTTCTTGGTTACGACTGACACGCCATTGTCCTCAAACCACGTTGTCTCGTGCCACTTGCCGTCCTTGGACTCGTGTTGCGGTGGCAAAATCTCGACAGCCCGATAATCATCGAGGGGAAGGTTGGCAACGTTCTCCTTTTCACCAGGCGAAAGAACCTGGACATCACGACCAACCGGGATGGCGCCGCCGACTTTGCCCAGTACGGCGATGCCGGAGCCGTGCCATTCTGCATCGACGTCAACCCACTGGCCTGCCGCGAAGTATTGATAAGGCGCATTGAGATTCAAGAACCCTTCGTCTTCCTCCGAACCCTTGGGGAGGTAAACTCGCGCCTTGCTGACGCCGGACTCGTACACGCCGCCGATCAGGAGCGAGTCTCCAAGGAAGTATTGCGTCTCTCCGTCGGTGAGCACAGAGTTAGTCCACACCTCCGGGTCAGATTCGTAGCCCCAGCCCGTCCAACGCTGAGGAGGTGTTGCGCTCACATGGCTCTCCAGTGCCAGGGAGTAGATGTAAGGAATCAGGGCATAACGCCTCTTGATAGTCTTGCGCACGAGGTGCGTGATAGAAGGGTACATCCAGGGCTCGATTACATCACCGACACTGTTGTCGGTCCCTGTCTTGAAGCAGTTAATGGCAAAGCGAGGAGAGTAGATGCCGAGCTGCACCCAGCGAAGGAGCAGTTCCGGTGACGGCTGAGGCCCTTCGAACCCGCCAATGTCGTGGCCATAACAGTGCAGTAGACTGAGACCAGCGTTTAGGGATAGCGCATTGGCGCCCTTCATGCCGGGCCAGCTGGTCGTGTTGTCTCCACTCCAGGTGCTGCAGGCGTAACGCATCGTCCCCGCCGTAGCGCTTCGGGTAAGGACGAAAGGACGTTCGTCGGGGTTGACTTCAAGCAAAGCGTCGTGCGAAGCCTTCCCGTGGAGTTCGGTGTGCAGGCTGCGGCCCCAGAGGCCGATCTGGGGCCTCTTGTCAAGACCAGGAGGAACTTGCATAGATTTCTGGTCCAGCGCACATTCCCAGTTGTCATCCGTGACTGTGTACTCGTTATTGTCATTCCACATGCAGTCGATACCCTGTTGCGCTAGAGTCTTGACACCCTCGTACCACCAGTTGAAACCTGCTTCGGAAGTGAAGTCAATGTGGCCACCATCGTCACTCTCACCACCACCGGCACTCCACAGCTTGGTTACAGCAGGCTGTTTGGTGCGAGGATCAGTGAAGAGTCCGCCAGCAGCCTTGAGTTTCTGATATTCGGGGTGACTGGCGATGAGGTACGGCTTGACGTTAGCGATCAGACGCATGCCCATCTTGTGGTACTCCTTGATCCAACCTTCAGGATCCGGGAACCGATGGCGGTTCCAAGTGAAGACATTACGCGTCTTGGGTTCCCTCTCAGCCACGGTGTACCCAGAGGACATCTGGTAAGCGGAGCATGGAATGTCGTGTTCCTTCATCTTGCGGGCGAGTTCCAGGAGCGACTCGCTTGCAGGTGGGTCATCCAGCATAGAGTACTTCATGCCGCCAGATAGATAGCCAAAGGCCCAACGAGGGACTAGCAGAGGATATCCTGCGAGGCTGGCATATGTCGAGACGATGTCCTTCAGCGTGTTGCCGACTATCACGTATTCCTCCAAGCCGCCGAAGTCTTGGCGGTAGACCTTGTAGAACCCCCACATGCCGTCCATTTCAGAGCCGACAGAGTACTCTCCGCGAGCATGCGTTGATGAGAAGGTAGCAACACAGCCTTTGGGAGTAGCATTGATGAGGAGAGGAATGTTTTTGTACAAAGGGTCGGTTCGGTGGACGTCATAACCAAAGCTGTCGGTCGCGGAGAGCTGGAAGCGGCGACCTGACAGATTCATGGGCGCAGCCTTCTCGCCCAGGCCGACGTGGAGAGTTCCACGGTTGTAGCGAGTGTAATGAGCAATCCCAGGTCCATCGGCTGTGTAGGAACGGTTTGGCACGTCCTGGAGAAGGGGTTCTTCCTGGCCGTCAAAGTTGATGGCCAAATGAGGGGTCTCGCCAGAATAATTAACTGTTGCGGAGACATTTCCGATGCTTATTGTCTTGCTCTTTTCAGTCGACTGAATCGAGGCTTTCTTCTCCCCAAGTTTGGTCTCAGGGCGGAGTATGCTTGGGTGAGGAGGCAATGGGTGGCTCTCGGAGGTATATGTGGTCCTGAAGACGTCCGGTCGGACAGCCTCGAAGCTGAAGTTGAACGGAGCGCCATTGCTGGATGAGGTCAACCGAATAGAAGGAGAGTCATCCGATTCTGTCGAGGCCTCGACCGTCCAAGAAGAGGGGATGAGTTCGTTCTGGGGCATGGTGGTGCTGTGGCTTCTACTGGTCTCTCGAGTACGAAAAGCAGAGGCCGTAAAGAGAATCGGTTCTACTTCAACAGGAAAAAGAGAGGGCGCAAGCCTGCCTTTTGAACACGACTCGGTTTCTGCTACGCCGGCAGCGCCGAAGCGATTTGTGACATGGTAAGCCATTGATCGTTCAATATGTACACCCGTGCCATGCTGAACCCCAACTTGACCCCGCGCGTAGCGTCAGACATCCCCTCAGGATCCCAGAAAGGAGTCGCATTTCGGCATTTTTCTCCGACAGAGTTCGGACCGCCGTGTGGAGCTGATCGGCTTTTGCTACTTTTCTCCGATCCCAGTTGATAAGGCACCCTGCTAAATGACTATAGGTGAACATGCATCGCAGGGTTGTCGAGGTCTGCTTTTGTTATTGCTAGGTACCCGATTCTTACTCTTGCCATCAAGCAGCCATCCCATCAATAACCTCTGAGCTTGACAATAGGCTCATCGTCCGGCCCCAAAGGCGGGGGAGGGAGCGTCGATTCATCATTAAAGATGAAGTCCATCATATTCTCTATTCCCTGTGCGTCTCCTTCAACAGTGCCTTCCTTCCCTCGGCCAACCCAGCCTTGTGTGGTGTCGCCCTCCAAGTCAATGACTATGGCATTACTGTTCTCGTCGACGAGACATTGTCGGCCTTGACGTCGCCCCAGACGACACCCAGATGATGCAGCTTGGCCACGGTGTCCTTAATCTGCGCCGCCCATTTCTCCCGAAGAGCAAGGGGAGCACGCTCGTCAACAGCCCACGTAAGCCTCTCTTCCGACTTGATGAAGTGGTAAATCAGGCCACGCAGCCTGCCCTTAGAGCCAACTACAATGGCGTACAGCCGTGAAGTAGGGAGTTCAGAAGAGGAGGGGCCGGAGGCGGCGATCTTGTCGTATTTTCCGATTTCGTTTCGGGTAGCTTCGGTCGACACGGACGACTTGTAAAAGAAGAACTGCCCGTGGACAAGCACACGTTGCGGTATGATGCTGAAAATACCGGCGGGGTCATCGTAGGGTACCTCGACGTCGGCAAGGCCGACAATAGGAAAGGATGTCTGCAAAGTACGGGCATCGAATTCTTCAAAGTCCTCTTCTACCAGTCGAGTAACAAGGCCAGGAACCGGCTTCTCTTGGATCACATGGAACTCGCATTCGAAGGATTCCCGGACGGCAAGGTGGGCTAGTGTTAAGATTCCAGCGTGCACTACCGGAGGCGCGAGGCTTTGAAACTGGGGCAAGAAAAAGTCCACGATCCACTCGAGGTAGTCCCAGAGCTCCTCACAGCTATCGTCGCCGTCATTCATGATGGCGAGGGCCTTTTGAAAGGCTGCGGTGGCTGAGGGGGAGTCCTTGAAGTAGTCCGCCCATACGGCGATCCTGAATCGCTTACCATTCATACGGACACCAAGGTCGAAGCCGTCATCTCCCATGGACCAGCTCCCATTCTCATACGAAGGCTCGTCTGTGGTGGCGTCTTCGCAAGGCGAAGACATTTTGTGCCTGTTACGACAGCCAACCGCTTTCGAATTGAACAAGAATGGAGAAGAAAGCGAAGCAAGCGGACGAGGCAGCAAGGCTAGTATGCTGTCAGGTGTTGAGTGGTCAGATGCTGGATTGGAGTGCGAATGGAAGGATGTTTGTTTGAGGAAGAGAGTCTGATAAAGCCAAAAAAAATTGGACCTGCGTCTCAAACATGGCAGCTCAAAGCTCAAAGCTGCCAAAGAGTTGGCCCAGTCCTGGTGTTGTCGTACATGATTGAGTGATGCAATCGAGATGAATCGGTTCATTTTCCGCCAGGAGAGGATTCGGTGTCGAACGTGGGGTAATATGGCGGCCCGGTGGGGGAACGGCAAGGCGGCGCGATGACGATGAGTTGGCTTATCTTGATGGGTAGCGGTGGCATGCATTTCAGTGCTCTTCGCTGTCAGATCGACTTGTTCCTCTTGACAGTCTCCATTTGGCATCGGCAGAAACGAGGGAACGTCGGCCAGGAGATGATGCCCGGCGATTTGGACAAGCTACCTTGCTGGCCCGCTCGCCAATGCGACGGCGGTCAGCGTTCCTTGAGCTCTCCCTGACATGGGCACTGAAGAACATGGCCGCTCAACCGCCTTTGTCACTGTATTCTAGGGGTACAATTCTCCATCTCCAGCCTCCAGGTGCTGGAGCCAGGACCCACATCATCGACCGCGACGCGGGGTAACCTGGTTCGGTTCGGTCTTGTCCGCTGGGCTGAGAATTTCCATCCTCATCCAGACACCACATACCACAGTGCTGTCTCCATGGCGCCGCGCCGGCCACCATGGAAGCTGATGAGCTCACAGATGGGGAATCATCTCGACGGCCTAGAAAGAAGCGCATTCCGGTAAGGCTCTCGCGACTGTTGAGCCATACTCCACGAGCGTAGGCTTTGGAGCACGACATCAGGATGGTGGAGCGAACTGACATGGGTCTTCATAGAAAGCCTGCGGTGCATGTCGCCAATCCAAGGTACGATTCCGTATTGATTCTTCGAAAGTTTTACTAATTGAATATAAGGTGAAATGCGATGGGCAACGCCCCTGCTCACGGTTCGGACCATCCCAACTCGATCATCTCTTTCTGACTGGCTGACGAATGTGACAGATGCCACAGCCTTCGAAAGGTCTGTACGTTCACTGAGCGGCCAAAGGACGCGAACGAAATGTACGTTGAGATCATATTGTCGCCGGACAAAATGCTGTTGGAAATGGAGAAGCGAGCTGACAGGGGCATTTCCGAGTAGAAGGATCGAAGACCTGGAGAGGGAGATCGGGTCGTTGAAGGAAAGACTCGAGAAACGACCGGAAGCGGGCATATGGCAAGCCATTCCAGCATCTCAGTCCTCCCCCTCGGCTACGCAGATGCCCATCCAGTATCGATCGCCAGATCAGGTCAGAGGTCCCGAGAATCCCATCAGCACGCACACGTCTCCCGCAACCGTTATTAATCCCCCAACCCTGAGAAGTTTACCGCGTCAACCAACAGGTTCAAGCTCTGGATCCCCCAATGTGTCGCTCTTACAACCGCCTCTAACGCAGGGGCATAAGAGAAAGCGCACACATTTCGAGATGGGCGCGGTCGCTATACCCGACTTGGTTGAAGCAGGCCTACTTACGGACCAGGATGCCACTTCATATTGGGCAGCCTTCTTCTCTGGATGCGACCGGTTCGTCCCTGTGTTTGATCCCCGATTCGACTCGATGGAATCCATTCGTTCTCGAAGCAGTCTGTTGTTCGGTGCCATCTGCTCCGTAGGCTGCCGAGTGATCAATGGAGCAGACTCGCGTCAATGGCATGTCCTCAGTTTTCAGACCCAACGAATGCTGAACGCTGCGATCACCACACCAACAGAGGCCACACCAGAAACGATACAAGCACTCCTTGTCCGAGCCTGCTATGTGAACGAGCGCTCTCTGTTAATCGCCATCGCGACGCGCATGGCCTTCGAAGTGGGCCTGCCTGAAGCCTACGACGCGATGAGCGCTCACTGCGTAGCCAAGAACACCCCGCGTATGGACACGATTGACGATCCATCGCAGGCCGATGTTGTTCTTATGCGTAAGGCCCGGACGTGGCTCCACCTGTTAGTCATGGGCCACATTCTCCATGTTGATGCTGGTGATCTCCCGGCGTTCCGGTTCCGAGGTGCTGCTCGAAGGTCCAGGATCCTGTTGGAAAGCCCCTGCTCAAACGACATGGATCTCTATTTGTTTTCACAAGTGGAGCTCAACGCCCTCCGGGCAAATATATACAACAGTCTCTCGCAATGCGCCGACGCCGACGAAGAAGATATCATGGAGATGGTGCGAGATGCCAAGATTGATATTGAGGTTTGGTTCAATGATTGGACGCGCATCTATGAGCAGCGTAGGCCCCAGATGCCCTGGCTTCAGCCAAACCTCATCGTTCAGCGTCACTGGGCCGATAGTATGGCACTCTGCCGCGCTGTCCGCGCATCAGGGGTCGAGAATGTGCGCGCCATGTCTCAAACCCAGAAAACGATTCTTCTGATGGCGAAGGCTTCGCTCAAGCAGCATCTCGAAGTCATCCTGATGGAGCCCCGCCACTACCTCTCCGGGCTGCGTTTTGCAATGGATTTCGTCTGGGCGAAGAATGCTTTCTGCTTTCTCTTGCTACTGAAGTTGTCTCTCTTGCTCCCCGATGATGGAGATCAACAATCAAGTCAGGATTTGGTTGAAAAGGGGAGAATCCTTCTAGGCGAACTAAGGAATGCCAATGGTGGCCGTGGTGAAGGGAGCAAGGCAAGTGCGAGCAGCCTGTACCTGCAGCTCGTTCAAGCCAGCATCGAGAAGTATCATCACGCTCTGCGAAAGGACGGTGGTCCACGAACAGGGGAGCCTTCGCTCCCGGCCACTATACAAATGGAGCAAAGCCGAGCCGACGGGCAGACAGAGCTCGAGTCTTTTGTTCCAGAGCAGTTCGTCTTTGAGTGGGACTTCCCGGGTCTGACCTTTTTCTCTTCCCCCCTTACCAAGACCGGGTGGCTCGACGACTTTTTGGCCGGTGGGCTGGACAGCAACGATGAATTCTTCGGCACGGGATGGCCCTCGGTAGACTTTTCATTCTAGACTGGAGAAAACTAAATCTAGTCTCGTTTTTTCAACATGACTGGTGTAAGACTATCGGTACTTGATGCCATATCAGAAGGTTTTGTGACCTTTAGAGTGTTTAACGATAACCTAAGTAGTAGTGGCCTAGGACATATCCATTACAATAGATCGTCGCTTTGATATGTCACTATGGATATCTTTAAAGGCACTGGTGGAACCCTAAAATCACACAAGTAATCAGCAAACGAGTCAACCTCAGCCATCGAATAATCTTACAGTTGTTCTGGACCTGGCAAGTCCAAGGGCTTTCGCACTGTTCATGAATTAGCCACGCTGTCACCAATCGCAAACAGCAACATCAAGAGAATACTTACAACTGTTGGGCCGCTCCAGTTCTGGCCACCGCACTGGCCCCCTGTGTGGTAGTAAAACTGTCAGCATTTCTACTCCAACAGACACCCGGGACAGGGAGTGAGGTTGCTTACAGCGCTTTTGAGGTGCTTGCCCGGAGGCCGTAGTGGTCGGCCGAGCTGTCGTCGTGACGGCGGTAGTGAGGGTGGCAATGGTGGTCGGCACTGGTGGGGCCACTGTCGACGTGGTCGTCGACCTCGTTGTGCTTGTAGGGCCTGCTGTCGATGTCGCGGGGGTCTTGAGGCTGCTATGAGTGACTGAGGATCACTTGAGACGGGCCAAACCTACCGTGAAACCAAACCATTTCAGATCCTCATCGAAAAACACATCAATGCTGTGGCTGACACCGACACCAAGGATTCCCTATGCTTCCTGTCAGCTTGTATCCGAAAGTGATGATTGTCGAGTACAGGGAGGTATACCTCCAGGTTGGGACCGAAGACGTATTTATTGTAGGGGCTCCGCGGGAAGTTAGAAATAGTCTGTTGGGGGGTTGTCGAGTATCCAAAGATACCAGCCCACTGCTTGATGGTCTCGTAGTAGTTCTGGGGAAACACCACCGCGTCCTGGTCACCGTGATAAACCTGCATGCGCGGGCGACGGCCAGTGTAACCAGGCGCCATAGCACGAGCGATGGCGGCCCAGTGCTCCGGAGTTGTGATGGACTGGCCGTTCGCACAAGTGCTGTTCCAGCCCGCTTCGGTGGTGCCGTAAGAGAAGCAGCCGGCGGGGACGCCAGCATAAGCAATACCAGCCTGGAAAAGGTCGGGGTATGTGGCAGCCATAACGTTCTTCATATGATCAGCGTTCAATAATTTCACAGGGAACAGCTCACGAAATCTACCCGTTAATCAGGGTGGCTGGCGGAGAACTCACCGTCATCATAGCTCCGGACGAAATGCCAGTCACAAACACTCGGCTGGCGTCAGCACCATATTGAGCGGTGACGTACTTGACCATGTTGGCGATCGAGTCACTGTTACCGCCAGCTCCTCGAGTCAGCGTCTTCTGCGACGAGACATCCCAGCAGTTGCTTGCAGTGTATGCGGTGCTCGGGTAGATGACGATATAGCCATAAGTCTCAGAGAGACGAGCCCAGTTGGAGCCTTGATAGTAGGCCTGCGCATTGCCTGAGCACCAGTGAATTCCGACGACGATGGCGGGGTTGGGCGCAAGGTTGTTGGGGACCCATAGGTACATCTTGGTATTCGTCGGGTTGGCACCGAAGCCAGTCACCTCGGAGAAAGTCGCTCGAGGAACGATCTCCGCTGCCAGACAGAGCTGGCAGAAGGCGAGGAAAAGCATGTACACGCGTGAAAGCATCGTGGCGAGGCGAATTGATCAGCCCAGGCTTGTCAGTTGATTGGAACAGAGATTCTAAAGTCTGGTACCGAGGATCGGAAAAAAGCCAAGGGGGAACAGGACGTTCATCACTTATAAATGCACATTTTCTCGGAAGCTGAACGTCCATCGTCCAGGATATAGCGATGTGGTGGCTTTTCAACGGTCCTTGTCAGGTAGATCTGCAGGTGGAGGCTATGCACTGGCAGCGGCGCCATAATCCCCGCGGTTCGGACCGTCACCTTCCGCTTCATCGTTGGCACCTACATCAAGAAGTAACGGCCCCGGACTTCTTGTCTTGATTGATAAATCTCCCCGGGTTTCTTTTCATCACGGTGCCACTCGAGGCCGTTGCCTACTCATGCATCGGCGCCAAGCCGCACTAGCGAGGCATGGTACGATACGTAGCCTATTTGAAGTCTGAAGGTTCTACAGTACAGAATAACGAGGCTTTCGATTCCTGTTTTCAGACTTTGCGCATAGAAAGCTGAGGCAATATACTTTCAACCATTGTACCCAGCAGCCCTCATGACACATGCATGGTGCTGCTTTTGAATTATTTGACTGGGCGTCATACGAAGTATTGAAAACACGAGTGGTAGCTCATCCCAGGCTGCGTACTTCGATTATTTGCAGCAATTGTATCATTATAACGACTTGAGCCTCTAAGCTAGTTGGAAAGGGTCATTCTTACCTACTTACGGCTTGCTTCCACGCCATCTGACAGCTCGATTGGCTCGCTTACAGCCAACAACTTTGGCCCTTTCTCGGATCACAAGTCCGGCCAGCAAACTCACTAGACTTGTGGATTGTCATACATCTGATCTTCATCCAATCACCAGCAAGCTTCCTGACCATGTGCCGCCCACTGCCGCCCACGGCACTTCAGCTGTTGTGTTGCACGAGCTGACAGCCCTAAGAGCCTCAAGCTTTTGGCCAATAGCTGAACAAGATTCCGACTTGGCATCATCTGTTCATATTTCACCTCTAAGAACATGACTGTGTTTGTGTTCGAAGGAGAGTCTGTCTCGTTCTGGCCTTCGTTCTGAGACGAATAGCGAATAAATTGGAGGGAAAAGGAACCATGAGGATTGAATTGACAGTTCATAAAACCAACATGCACATCTTGAAACTTCGTAAGGCTTCTAGCGACACCTCTTGCAACTCGTAATAGGAGAGGCGCCGTCGCTTTCTAGCAGACACGATAAGAAATGCCTCTAGCATTGGTCATTATGTAGAGGGGATTGAACAGATATCAAAAGCGCACTTCCGCCAAAATAACATCATCAGCCATCTATCTCCGAACTTGCGCGAATGCGCGTCCTTTGATTGCGTACCTCGGTTGGGACTTCACGAGGGTATCCTGACGCCATCGCAGGCACTGATAGCAGACCGCACGCAATATTTTTTGGGGGCCCCCTCTCTCCACTGATATGGCGCAATGCACTGGAATTCCGATTGAATCCCTGCTCGAAAAGCGGCAATTCGCAGTTGATGCAGGATGTGCAATCATTGCGTTGGGCTAAAGGCTAGAGCAGCCAACCAGGTCTTCGCCCTATGATGCCATTCCCGGTTCTCGGCACTCTGGGAAGTCCTCGCGACATCGTACACCGAGCAGACAACAAACGCCATCGCCTTCGGCAGCTCCTGATATGGGTATAAAGGATCGGATCTTGGCTCGTAGACTATCCCAAGAGGCGTCGAACAGGCTCAATCACAGTGATCAAGTTCTGTAGAACGATGTACACCTCGAAGCTTTCCCTGTGGGCGCTGGCCGGATCCCTTGCCGCCGTTGCAGGCAAGGGTCCATTCCTGGAGTCCTTGAACGACGGCACTTGGGGTATTGGTAACGATTTCTGGAATGTTACACAAGGTCCGGTCTACGCGACAAAGCTCTTCTGGCAGGGTGTCCCTGGCGCAGATCTTGTCGGTTCCGCCGTAGGCCACTACACTGGTTATGGTATGTAATTATTTTCTTGGCCACCAAGTGCCTAAGCCGGAGCTAACAGGGCAGTCGACAGACGGGGAATCCAACCTCCGTTACACCAACGCGACGATTGCTGCACGTGGTACACACTTCATCGACGTCAGCTTCACTGCGCCCGCTGGAGATCTTCACTGGGTCATCTTTGACGACCTCTCCGGCGCGTACCAGTATTTTGTCAACCGTGCCCTGCCGAACATCAGCATTTTGCGAACACTCTGGCGGCTGGCGCCGGAGTACTTCACCCATGGCCGCACTCATCTCAAGGATGAGCCCTTGCCGGATTTCGATCTGTATGCAAAGTCGACCAATGTCCAGGATGAGACCTGGCAGCTTGCAGACGGGTCATACATCACCAAGTACGACTGGTCCAACGCCGTCAGAGACCGCGACTTCTATGGTGTCTACGGATCTCGTGTTGGTTCTTGGTGGATTCACCCTTCCACCGAATACTACAACAGTGACCATCTCAGCCAGACACTCACCGTGCATCGCGAGAGCAAGACCGGCGATGCTGTTCAGCTGAACGTCGTGCAAGATACGTCGCATTTCCGTGTCGGTCAAAAGACAACTCAGCCCGTGGGTAAGGTCTGGGGTCCCTGGCTTTGGTACCTGGTGAGTGATCCGACACACCACTCTCGGTTAACTCAAATTGACTGGGTCAGAACAACGGAAGCATCCCAGATGTCCAGAAGAAGCGTGCCAAGGAGCTGAAGCACTTCCCCTACAAATGGCTTGACGATGCCGCCTACCACCAGAGGGGCGGCATCGAGGGTACTCTGCTACTGTCCGACGGCCGCCCCGCATCGAAGGCTGCCGTCTTCCTCGGTGACAGTGACACGTCAATCCGTCCCTCGATCCAAGGGACCAACTACTACTACACGACTTACACCAACGATAAGGGACGCTTCTCCTTTGATGACGTACGCACTGGCTCCTATGGCCTTATTGCGTACTCGAATGGTAACAGACTGGCCGACGTGTACACCAACTTTACAAAGTCTGGCATTACCGTAACTAAGGACAAGACCCTCATCCTCGGTCGCCAGAAATGGAACGTGGCGGATCGCGCGAAGCGAATCTTCCAAGTCGGCGAATTTGATAAGAAGGCCCTTGGCTTCAAAAACGGGGGCCTGCCTTACCAGCACGGCGTCACTGAGGACAGTCCTGCCAACCTTACATTCGTCGTTGGCAAGTCAAAGACTTCGGACTGGTACTATGCTTCATCGGCCATTGGAAAGTGGACCATCGAGTTTGAAGTCTCGGCTGCGGATATCGCGACCAACAAGACAGCGATACTGAGTGTGTCTCTGGCTGGTTACTCTCAGAGCGGAGCGCTCAACGTCGATGTGAATGGCCAGGACTACGGTACCTTGAGCAAGGACAACCTCACTAGCGATCCGGCGCTTTACCGTTCTGGAAAGACATCTGGAGAGTGGCGGTTCATTCAATACAGAGTTGAACCGGGTGTTCTGGTCGAAGGTGTGAACAAGGTGGGCTTCAGTGTGACGCGTTACACTAAGTGGAGGGGATTCCTTTGGGACAGCATCATTCTCGAATGGGAGTAGTACGGTAGCAAAGTAAAGTAGATGGCCTGTCTAGCCAGTGGAAAGAAATTCTAAGTCAGACCTTTTATTCGTTCTGCTTTAGAGTGCTTTGATTGAGAGACTGAAATTGAGGATGGAGTCAAAGGTCAGTCACCGTCCCCGCCAGATTCCCGTTGCTGAACAAGCGATCCGACAGCGCGAGTGGATAAACAATTCTAATTACGACGACTCTGATGCACTCTTTCAGTGAAATATGAAGTCTACGATTGGTATTCATTCGGACGACTAGCAAGTGTGAGTAACATGCTTCTGTCATGCATGCATACATCCCCTGCGCAGATCTCCTGAAGGGGACAACTATAACGCAGAAACAGGTGAACGGTTAGGGAATTTGCTTGCGTATGACTTGAATTTCCATAAATTTGTGGCGGCAAGGCTTTGAAACACAACACGTATTGAGGGATACTTCAATATGAATAACGAAAATCAAGGGCCTTCTGACCTTGGTGGCCTGACCTCGCCCTCAGTCCACCTTCCAGCAAGCTTCTTCTCGTCATGCCTTCGGTTGACCTCCTCAACGCCCAGGTCCTTCCCTACTGCAAGCAAGTCCCGGTTCCACAGAGCTCTGATATGGCAGAAGGCGCAAAGCAGCCAAAGAGCAACCAGCACGACAGTCAATGCCGAACCAAATGCACGGAGACCAGTGCTCTCGAGAGAATCGCCCAACTGAATGGACGCGATGGCGAGGCCAGCATTCGGAAAAACAAAGGCCCACCACTGCAATGTGAAGTTCATTCGACGGACAACGCGAATAATAGATACGGATGTAAGTGCGGAGAACCATAGGGCGACAAGCCAGACAAACATCGCCGCAGCGACAGAGCAGGACCGCCACACGTCACCGACATCGATATTCGTGACACCCAGAAAGCCGTCGGGCAGAGCAGCCTGCGCTTGCTTTCCAAGGCCGATGAGCCCGCTGCAAGTGTACGCCGCAGGGCCGACGGAGACGTACATGCCTGGCCGAGTCGATGGTGGAGGCATGTTGTTCGCGATGAGGCGAGTGAGATAGACGACGTAGATGAAGATGGCGAGAATCCAGCCGAGGCCCTGGCCCATTATACCTGCGACGATGATTTGCACGGCGCTGTTTTGGTCCTGTGTCTCGGCAATATTTGCGGCCAGGGTCCCAGAGATGAGAAAGGGGTATGCGGGAAGAATCCAAGCTGGGACGGCATCCGAGAGTGCCAACTTCTCAACCTCGAAAATGACGTGATACTCAAATACGGCTACGATAAGAGCACACGCCATATATATCCAGAACACCACCCTTAGAGCCGATACCAGCCACGGCCCCGAGTCCGGGACGCCGTAGACTGTTGCTCCGTTCAGAATCAGGGCAATCGAGACCCAAAATGACCCGAAGAAGAATGACTCGGAGGGATGGTGGAGTGACGTGGTCAGCGCTCGGGGCTTGAAGGTGAAGCGAATGGCGATAAGAACGGTAAAGCAGACGAAGAGGACGAGGGTTGTGATGAAGAATATTTTGCCAATGGCCGTCAAGCCGGGGAACGTATAAGGTTGGACACTGATGAGAGAGGCCAGGGAGCCCGTCGACATTGTTGTAGGAAACCACGCCCAAGTAACGCGCATGGCGCGCTCGCTGAATGACAGAGGCTCTTTGGGACGGTTGAAAAATGGCTTGCGGTCCTTCTGGTCGGCTTTCCGTGAGGAGTCCTTGCCACTCTCGAGATCGGCATCGGCGGAACTGGCCGGCCCATTCAGGGTGTCTTGATCGCGATCTTGTGCGGCAAGTCTGTCCCGTTTAATTGTCTCTCCATAGCCGGTTGTTGTCACATTCGCATCTTCCCGATCGTGCGCCCCGGGATCCTTCTCTGTACCGTCACCGCGAAGCATTTTGAGGGCGAAGAATCGATGCTTTTGCACTGTTGCTGTTCAAGTCCACGCTGGCAAGGATTCGATTTCCGATATCGAATCGTGGCCAATGCTATGGGGACGCCACGCGGTGATATCGAGGGAAGTGGTTGGGACCTGTTCAGATGCGCCACCAAGACGGCCAGTAGGTGAAGGGTTACCATTGCCTTTAAACTTCTCCGCCCGCCATACTGGTTTCTTCCCTGCCATACCAAGCTTGACAAGATTGAAGGGCCTTGAGTCGAGCGACCGCGCGTAGTCTTGGCTAATGACATCGGAGGCCCACAGTTCTGCTGAGAATGCAACGGCCAAGCACTTTGCGTCCCCAGTTTAGGTTGGAGAGGCGCCGGGGATTGGGCTGTATTGACGAGACAATAGCTTGGAAAGGTGACGTCTGCCGCGGTGCCGAGAGTCCGGGTGCCGGCGCCAAGGCGGTTGGGACCCGTCTTTTTGGCTCGGCTTTTTTTGTCATCTGGACGTCAAAATCCCAGGATGTATTGCGACAGTAATCACCATACAACGCCTCCGAAGGCAAAGCTTCTTGATGGTGAGAACTCATCGCTGGGGGCCTTGACTCAGGCCTCTAGTGAACAGGCAGTCAGTTTCCCTGCCACCAAGAAAAATGATCTCAGACACCCAGGACTGTGGTTGTAAGAGCCAGTCTATGATTTTCATGTTGCTCCAACCTGAAATTTGAACGTGGTCGATGGCATCGCACATGTGGCCGCCGCTCGTGCCATGACGCTACGACTTGATAGTCCATGTCCTGACACTGCCCGCACCCATGAGCTATGGGAAACACGTCGCTTTGGAGCCGTCTTTTCAGCTGCTCTTAAAAGCTAGATTGCTGTTGAAAGCCGTCGTTCGCGACGCAGGAGAAAAGCCTGCTAAGTCGTTCGCACTTCAGCCCATCTTTGATTCTTTTGTTCCTTTCATCATTGAGGCATGAGTCGTACCCCAGAGAATTTACAAGGCGACCTCTGAGGCTTCAGTTCTGGACGTAGAGTCAAGCACAAAACTCGTCAGCCGTAATGATTTCCACGTCCACATGACCTGTGTACTTGAATGACAATGTTGACAAGAACAGGTATTTCGAAGAAACTGCCGACGTCGGCTTATAGTTTTCAGCATTGTCAGGTACATATCGAACTAGACCACTTTGCAAACAAGATAGATGCTACAGGCCATTGATAAACATCACTTGAGGACAGAGAAATACATCTTAGAGTTACAATAGAGATAACCTGATTGTTTGTCGTTTCGTTTGTTCAGACATATTCAACACTTGGCTAGCGCGAGATCAGAATAAGGAGCTTTTAAGCACCCATAACTAATACACCGGCCGACTCTCACAAATAACTCAGCACCCTGGGAATCGCAGTCTCTCGAGCCCCCGCCGCGTCCTCCAGGCATTCGTGCCCGCTTGTAGCTCAACACACCCGTATAGCAACCACGCCCACTTCTTCACAAAGCCCGCCGTAAGCTCCCACCCATGGGGCGACCACGGATCGGACCACACAATGGCAGACGCACCATCCTCCAACCCCCTCTTAGCTCCTGCTGCATCCACATAGTCCCGACACAGTTCGTCCTCCTCGGCCGCATCCTCGCCGTGGGCTTGTATCGTCCGCAGGAAATTATCGCGCATCCGCGGGCAGGGAAACAGATCAATCCAGGGGTGGTGTTCCACCGCCAGCTGCAGCACCGTCGGCCACAGATTCGCGGGCACTGCGTCCAGCGACCACGTCCGCGGCCCTTGCATGTTGTACGGCGAGATGGAGTCGTCGTCAAGCCAGCTGTCGTCGAAACCGAGAATCGTCGTGACGCGCGCCATGGCCAGGAAGACGTTGCATCGCACCGTGTCCTCGAGGTGGATCATGTTGGGCGCTCCGAGGAAGTTGTTGCGTGCAAGCTCGGCGAACCTCGTGAGCATTTCGCGGTTCTCCGCCTTGCCCAACATGCAGGCTGGGGCCGGTAACGTTTTGCGTAGTGTTCTAACGGCGTTGCGAGGGATTTCCTGCATGTCGCTGTCGAGACTTGGAGGCTGGGCGGTCGCCTGCTTCTTCGTCTCCTCCTTGAGCTTCTGTCGCCGTGCGCGCTGGTTGATGCGGTTCTGAAGGCGGCGGCGCTTGGCTTGTGCCGTGACGCCTGACCAGTCCTCTTCGACGTTGCAGAGGTGATTCCGCTGGGGCAGAATTGGGATCACGCCAGGCGCCCTTGCGTCGATCATGAAGAGGCCTTCATCGCTGGATGGCGTTGCTGAGCTCGTGTTTGCGGCCATCGTTGTAGATTGCTAGGTATGAGTGACAAGAAGGAAAGGGTCCGGGGATGCCCATGGAAGACCATCCTATCCCACATTCGCATCGCTCAGCGCTTCGTACGGAGTTAGTGAGCGATTCATGCGGGGTTTGGCGCGCTACGGCATGCCCGTCACAGCAATCGGTGTTGCAGTAGCGTCGGTCCATGTCTGTCGGTACGTGCCGAGGGCCAGCCAGGGGCATCAGTTTTGATACGAAATATTGATCAAATTATGAACATCACGGCGTTTCTATATCCAAAGGTCATGCCATCGAATTCCAAGCCTGCTATTTGCCTCATTCAAGCCCCACAACTACAGCCGGTCGGTACTCATCGATGCCTTGCCACGAATTTCTATCTGGTCAGCAACAATCTCATGCTCGAAGGGGAAGCATAACGTACATCATCCTTGGAGGGTGCATCCAACCAAGTCGTCATCTGCAAATGAGTTTGGTGGGCAAAAGTGAGCTTGGTGCTGTAAGGATCCTTGTCAAAGAGGAACGTGTTCGGGAACAGCGGGTTAAAGGCCGCGGCAGCGTGCAAGTCCCCGATATCCTCCTTGGACAGCTCGACCTCGATCGCGGCAGGGATGGCCTTGATATGCTCGACCGACTGCACGCCCACAATGGGGAAAACATAGGTCGACTGGTGGAAGAGGTACGCCAGCGCGACCTGCTGGAAGGTGACGTTCTTCTCCCGGGCCAAGCGCTCGATGACTTCGGACACGGGCACGTCGAAGCTGTTGGGGCCGTAGCCCTTGGGCGCCTTGTCGTCGTCGGCCATGGCCTGGCGCTGTGCCGCCGTCGTCAGCTGTCCGCCGCCCAGCGACGCCCAGGACACGATGCCCATGCCCTGGTCTTCGCACATGGGGATGATCTCGGCCTCCATGTCGCGGAACGCCGCATTCCAGCGGCCCTGGTACACGGAGAAGGGCGTCAGCCCGTTGCGGCGCGCAAACTCGTTGGCCTTGACCACGATCCACGCCGGCGTGTCCGATACGCCCAGATACAGCACCTGCCTCGCCATGACGAGGGCGTGCAGGTGCGTCATGACCTCCTCGACCGACGTCGAAAAGTCCCACCAGTGCAAGTACAGCACGTCAATGTAGTCAGTCCGCAGCTTCTTCAGGCTGGCCTTGACCGAGAGGTGCATGCTCTTGGCCGATGCGCCGGTAAAGTTGCTCTGTATCGGCTCGCCCTCGCGGTTGTGGTACCGGTATCCGGACGCAAACTTGGTCGCGATGACCATCTGGTCGCGCACGCCACGCTTCTCCATCCATTCACCAATAAGCTGCTCCGACTCCTCTCCATTGTAGTTGCTTGCCGTGTCGATGAAGTTGCCGCCGAGATCGTAGAAGGCGTCGAGAAGGCCAAACGCGTCGGTGCTCGTGCCAAAGAGCTCGCTCCATGAGTTTCCGATGGAGATGCCGCCCAGGGCGATCGGGCTGACCTTGACGCCGGCTGTAGGGCTCAAGGGGCGATGCCAGCCAAGGGGAGTCTTGGGTTTGGGGGGTGAAGCGAAGAAGGACATTTTTGAGGTGGGTATGGGAGTGTAGTGGGTAGACTCTGAGGGAGGATTCCTGTGGCTATGAAGCAACTCGAATTCCAAAAGTGACCATCTTTATACCTGCCATCAATGTGTCCTGAATGCTTCCCATTGCAACTTGATGCCACCAAAGCGACTTGATGACATTGAAACTCCTTAACTCCGGTCATAACCCCTTCTCCACCCAGGTTCACAAAGCGCTACCCCTCCGATGGCGTTTATAGCATGTCGCTGAACTCACGGCGCTAATGCAACCTGATGACAGCCATGACGTCGGCCAATCAATTTGACCCGCGAGTATTTGTAGCTTGGGCATGCTCAGCAAACGGTGACGATCCGGCCCTGTGTCGAGCTTTATTTCGATCTAGGTGAATACTTTGAGCCGCGGAGACTTCCTCCTCATCTTGTTGGAGCGCTCATCGACGTTCTTGTCCTGCTCTGGGGCGTATCCACAGCTAAAACAGTGAGATTCTCCGCATCAGCCCGTCGACGAAGACGGCATGGCGCGTGAAGCGGAAGTTTCCGGTCCTCTGCCGTAAAGCTCAACTGTAGAATCTATCTGATGGTATGGTGTCTGCTGATAGTAGGGACAAAAGTTTCTTGTCCCAAGCAGAGTCTTGTCGGCGCCGCAGGGCGAACATCCTATGCGCTCTCGTACGCCATCGTCTATCCCATTCTTTGAGCATGATTTCGTGGTCGTGTTGCGACAGTGTTGCATCTGACACCGCGGGAAGAGCCGTGACGTGGACAGCGAGGACCGCTGAGACGACCGAGGTACTGAATCGGACTCGTACACGTGACATATCCGTCTGCATTCATAAGCATCGTGCTCTTCTGAGCCACTACTGGGTTGCCTTGAAAAGCTGACGCGGTCCTTATCTTATTAGCAATCAGAAGGCTCTAGGCTCGTTCAAGGACTGACGGCGACGAAAGAAATGTTCTGGGTAGGCTTGAACGCTTCTGAGGCACCAATGCCACTCAACAGAGGCTTGTTACTATTTTCGTTGAAGAACATGTTGCATAGATACACGGCCATGTGATGTATATATGGTTCGGGGGAAGGGCCCCATAATATGAAGCGACCTGTATGAAGAAGGTGTCTGACAAAGATTGACCTTTGAAGAAATTTGATAAGAGTGTATGGCGATACCTTGGCACTCAAGAACAGTCAGAGTAGAAACGCGCCTGTCAACGTGCATCCCATCGCTGCCCATGATCAGCTTGCAGCACAGAACCTAGTAACGCGACCGAGGAAAAGGGTATACGAAGAAATAGAAAGACCAAGCGACGCTCATGCGTCTCCGGAGCATAACCGCATCCTCCTGCCACCACATATTAATCTTCCCGTCTGGCCTCCGGCTGCTCTCCGACCGAGGTTGACGCTACCGCCCTCGCGTATGGAAAGAGAAAAGAACAAGAAAGAAAAAGGGTCAGAGCTCCTTCGTGGTGTCCGTTCGGCGTCGCCGCGAGCCCTACTCGATGCGGTTCCTCCAGCGCGCAAACACGAGGCGGAAGAAGCTCCCAATGAGCACGACCGAGACGACAGACTGCACGCCGCCGAGGACGATCCAGGCCCTGTCGACGCCCTTGGTCTGACCCCAGCCCTCGTAGCCGCGGTAGATGACGAAGAGGCTGTATGAGGTGAGCGACTGCAGGAGCAGCAGAGCACCGAAGACGGCGAGGTCCGAGGTCGTGATCTGGGGTGTGTTGGACGGGCGCTCGTTGGCCCAAGAGAAGGAGGGCGAGGAGGCGGACAGGGACGAGGCTGTGGGGCATGTGAGTGGGCGGCGCTGGAATGATGTGAGGAGCGCGAGAGGGCGAGCGGTACCTTGGTGGTTCTGCTTCTTCTCATCCATTGTGGCGATCGGTTGTGAGGACTCGTCTGGCGGGGTTAGGAGCGCGGCGCGTGATGTGGAGGATAGGTCTTGAAAGGTCAAGAGCAGCGTCCAGAAACGAAAAACAAAAAAAAAAGGAGCCGAAGACGGTGAGCTATCTCGGGCACGGCAGCTCGTTAGGTTAAGGTTCGCCTTGGGGCTAGGTCGACGGGCTGGCCACGGGGTTTTGAGTTTGGCAGGGCTGGGGGGGCAGATCACGAGGCAGAGCGAAACGGCGGGCTCGCGTGATGATATCTGTTGAACGGCCTTTCTTGCTACCTACTGGTAGCCTACCTAGGTAGGCAAGGTACGGTAGCTTACTCAAGGTAGGACTGAACGGGCTGTCATCTCATCAACGATCGACGGCCGATGGTCGGAAGTGTCGGAAGTACCTGCCTGCACATGCTGCCCATCTTGGCACTGGCACTGCACTTGCGCTTGCCATGGCCATCCGGTACATGGCGCTTCCTGTCCCCATTCATCGTAAGATCCGAATGGTAGGCAGGAAGCATGTGGCAGGAAGCGGGAAGCAGGTGGTAGGCGGGCAGGTGCGGCGGGCAGGCTCGGTTTCGCGGCAGGCGTGTGGGTCAGGCCACCACCCAACATGATCGAGCTACCTACCCTCCAAGTAGTACAGGTTGTTCGACGTCATCAGGTGATGGGCCATGTGGCGTCCAATGAGTCGACGCGCTGGAGGACAAGGCACCCGTGCTTGCCGTGACAGCGCGCGCATTTTGGCTGCGAGGCTAACGGCCGGGCAGGTTCGACGCCCAATGCCGCTCGCGACTTGGTGCCGTGTGGGTTCGTGGTGGTAGGGCTGCGGGGGTTGATTGGGTTCAGCCCCCCCTCTTCAGTGGCCTTCAGCAGCTTCTCAGTTTCTCAGTGGGAGGAAAGCCTGGCCGGCCCCTGTCCCCGGTGAGTGAGTCAGCCCCCTCCTCGGTTCCGACCTGCCATTTGGCGAGCTCCATTTTGCTGTGCAATGCGCGTGGTGTTTTTCAAGGCTATTCGTCTGGCTGCTTGGTAGCGGCCGTAGATCGGACGATGCATTGCGTTTCGTTCAGTCACCAGGAGATTTTCCCGCCGCCGCTCGGGGATAGCGGATTCGCCGAGGGACCCGTTCGCCATCTTCATGCATCGGGTCGGGGGATTCGAATCCGACGTCGTTGGCTGTCAGCATGAGAGATCGACGGAATCGACTGCGGTCCGAGATGCTCCGCGAGCTCACGAGCACGGGCGCCGTCGAACTAGACATCCTCTTGCAGGAGTGCGTTTGGGCGAGTCGCTCAGTCCGACCAGTCCGAATCAATCCCAGAACCCTACATCTCCTGGGCCACCCTCTGTTTACACGATACCATCAAGTTCAACTCCAACGCCTCGCGGACCATGTTGTGGGTTTCTATACCCGAACTGCCGGTCGTGGGAAACGATACAGCGCAGCCGTTGCAGCATCGATGGATGGCGACGTGAACTCTCCGAGGACGAACAGATGGACCAAGACGAACGCAGCATCGCGGGCTGCTTGTTCGTGACCCGTGGTCGTTATCGTCGTCGCCACTCTTCAAGCCCGTCACCACGCCCTGAACACGTCCCTGGTTGGTCACGTCAGCGCCGTGTTGAGTGAGGCTGTCGCACAGGACACCGAAGTCGGCCAGATACCAGGGGAAGCGGCAGAAGATGTGGGACAATCCGTTTTGCACGCCGTGTACAACAATGTCGGGAAAAAAGCACGCTGGCGAGCTTTGGTATTGTCTGGCTCGGTACATATCCAGGATCAGCACCGGCTTGTTGGACTGAGTCCGTCGTGGTCTCTGCCGTCATCGCCTGCATGGTCATTGTTTGGTGACCCGTGAACATACCCGAGGGAAGAGGGGCTCACCAACGCACCATTGTGTTGATCTGGCGTGCCGTGCCAGTGGATATAAAGATCGTTCGGCAATATGTCGTTTCCATCGCCCTTGCGAACTACGAGCTTGCCCTTCTATCGCTGTAGCTCACAACGACCTCGCCCCCGAGTTCACTGGCCACGTTGACAAGCTGACCGGGTGAGTACGGCCAACTTTGCCAGGCCCTTCTGGTTCTCTTCCTCCCAACGGAAGATTGCGGCCGCCACATCTTCCACCATTGGCAGCGACTGGAGCAGACCATTGTAATAGTAGGCACGAGCTTGGGCGTCTGTAATGTTCAGAGTTGCTTCACGACTTCTCTGACCTCGATCGGCTTGCGCACAGTCCTGGTCGTGATCTCGATGGTCGACCTGAGGGGCACCATCTTGCCCTCTCTGCGGATCGTCAACTTCGTCACGGCAACTTTGGTGGCAGGCATGCTAGCAGTCGGAGACGTGGAGAGAGACGACAAGGCGCCGGATAGACCTCAGTCCAGGTCTTCCCTGCCACCAGAAGAAGAAGGGGTCGGCGCCGTGGCAAGGTAGCTGTACATTTCATGACGGACGACAAAACCCAAACCTCATAACTGTTAGGAAATGATTTGGCGATGCCCGATGATGCCGCTGACTTGGCTGTCGGTGTACGTCTTTTCGAAATTGTGACCGAAGCCCTTGTGCTCACTGGGCCGATTAGCTCGGTCGTTTTGGTTCCCTAGCGAGCAAATAACTCAGGTGTGCCAATGACCTCGATCGTCATATAAAGGGCGTCAGTGCATTTGTTGCTGTACTGGGATCGGCAAATGGAGGGAGCTTGCGGATCACGTTTCGGTCGGTTACGATATCCTTTATTTTCAGGTCTAAAATGGGATTCGTGATAAGCAACGCGTAAATAAAGGCTCTAGGCGACTAGCGGGATAGCGAGCTGCACCCTAAGAGGTTTGAATCAGGCCAAAGTCTTTCTGCAACGGTTGATGTGACGTCGGCCTTGGAGGGGTCCATAAGGTGGGCTACCGGGGACAGCGATCGCAGGTGTTGCTTTGAGTGCTTCGATCCAGTTCCAGGACAACAAGTGTTTGACGTCAGTTATGCTAGCCGTGTGCAGGGGGGAAGTGGTAAGGTTCGCCACATATCGGCGAGTACTCAACTACCATGGTAGCAGACTGATGCAAGTCGTTTGCCGACTTGTGTTGCCTATGTTGTGAAGCAAAGTAGCTCTGGTCGCTGTTACCAACCGAATTTAGGACGGCAGCACAACCAAGTTGCATGTGTAACGTGCTCAACGGTTCCCCTTCTTCCCACTTACATGCAGCCAGTGTAGGCTACTGGATATGTAAGAAAAGCTTGAGTACCTTGACGGAGTACTGGAAGTGAGAACTGGCGTCAGAAGTAGGTCTGTGACCCTCCGAGTCATCTTCCCAACAGAGGTAGATAGCCATAGAGTCTGCTTGCATTGATTGCGCGTCGTTGGTGCCGTCACTGGTTTCCCCCTTGGGAAGTCCAACTAGCACGTGTGACGGACATATCCGACAGCCAGGAATACGTGGCGAGCAGTTGGCTTAGCAGTCTTCCTACGGAGCTGAATATCACATTTATGCATATCCTATTGGCCCCTGACGAAAGGTTGGCCAACGAGTGGAAGGAGGTGCACACCATCTCCGCCTTCCAATACCATTCCAAATGTCGTTTCTGTGCCAGAAGAGAATGGCGGGAGTTGTGGCGGCACCTGATGATGGAGCGGCACGGAGGGCAAAACCTCCAGCGACAGGCTTTGGTGTGACTCGGCGGAGGGTCAGCTATTCTGAGGATGAGCCATATTCAGTTGTTGTCTGGCCTTTATCGAGCCAAAACAGAGATACAACATGAACAAGAACCTAATACTGTCAGATTCATGGTAGCCACGCCATAATAGGTTCATCAAGTATTACTAACAAACACGAAGCACTTGACTAGGTCTGTAAGATACGGCGTCACTACACGGCAGCGCCATGTGTCATTAAGAAGAGGAGCTCGGGGTCCACCTTGGCCGATAATTGTTAGCATGTACTTGGAAGAAGCGCAACCGGGCCTCCGGAGAACCTGCAGCCGGGGGCTCCGGCTGGTGGAGGCGCCGCAAGACAATGGCCCGGCCGGCAGATACAGATGCTGCCCACGGCAATTGGACGGCTTGCGCCGCGCAGCCTCTTGAGCGGAAATTCTTACGGGCCGTGCCACCTTACTGCCGCCTGCCAAGTCCGGCGCAGCGTGAGACGCGGGGTCAGCGGCGAAGAGAGGGAGCTTTCCTCGTGCGCCGAAGGAAGATACGGCAGCCGTTCCTATGCCGTCGAAGTGGCCTCATTACAGCGTGGACGGTAATTCACCGGTATGGGGATTGGGACAGGTACAGTCTTGTACAAGGGGGAACACTTCCATTTCTGACTCTCTGGCCTGTTGAAGAGCAGTCGATATGATTACACAAGTTCTTGTAGGGAAGCATGAAATCGCGGCGGTCGAACCGACGCTGAGAGAAGGCCCATGATGCTTTTTGCGCTGGTGGTCGTATTTCTGGAGATGCCAGTGTTGGCGACGGCGGCGGTCTTGTCAGGTAGCATTTCCCTCGAAAGTGAGAATGCCAAATGAGTCCTCAGGGGCAAATATGGTGAAAGAAGCCGTGAACAGCGTAGTAGACCGCTGGCGATCGCTTCCAGAAGAAGGGGGAGGGGGAGACGCCGAAAGATGCGACGAACATGACAGGCGGCTAAACTCCAGGTCCGCCAACCTTGAGGGCCGTTGACTTGGGACGGCGAACACAGACAAACACATGACACCCACTTTTCACTGCATGCCGACTGGCAGACATCGGTCGAGCTCGAGATAAACAGTACCGATAAGATTGCACAGACGGCGGGCGGCCCCAGCACATGACAGCGACAGGGGTCGAAGTGCGGGCACAGCAAATCGGCACCAAGCAGATTCTGGCAGCTCGATTGCGGTCACCAGGATGTGGGATCTCGTCATTCGCGGGCAACCGTCGGGGTGGCGCTCAAGCGGCAAAACGGGCAGGTGAGCGAGAGGCAGCAGAGGGCCGACGACGGCTTGGAAAGGGGACCCGCGATGAGCCTCACGTCATTATTGGTCGCGATGAGGAGGCGATGGCGAGCTCGCTGGAGGAGTCGACCGACTGGGTTGTCGGTCGGGTGTCGGCTGGTCTACCGGCTGGGCGTTATTTCGACTGACCAGGTGATTGTTCTGGATGATGATGCTGGTTCACGGCTCACTATGAATACCCGAGTATTGGAGAGTAGACAGATTTCTTTGTGAAGAGTCAGATCATCATGAGTGCCACAACACTTAATAATAGGTCGTCTAGAGGTGAATAAATAGATTCGAGGACACTCGGGTAGGCCGGGATAGCAACCCAGCGGAGACGAAGAACAAGCGACCCCAAAGGGCGTGCTGATTGATAAAATGATGATCCACAGACTAGGCATCATGCTTAAAAACAAGGGTATCTCGGCCTCCTCCCCATACCCTGCCTACTGCATAGGAAACAGAGCAGAAGAGGGGAACAACGCCGGCCCAGAACATGGTGATCTCTCATCTCTTGCCCCTTTCGCCACGACGCCCCCAAGCCCTGGCCGGGCTCCCCCCGCCTCATTGCCATGTCGACAGGGCCGGCATGGCGCAAACGCCCACCTTCTCGAGTTGTTCCACGCGGAATAGAGGCGACGCAGGCACAGGGCGGGGAGCGGAGACTAAGCAGTTAGCCATCCGCACATAAGCCTCTGTTGATTTGCCAATGCGATTCTGCCCATGCGTGGTACCATGTGAGCTAACGCGCCAAGCCGTTTCCCTCCTACCCCATCCGTCCATAGCGGCGTGGTATTCTTGGCGATATCCCATGTCGACATCGCCGCCGCCGACCCAACACACACACGCACACACACACAAACAGACAGTCACTACAGACACGCAGGCACCCGCAGAGCAAAACCCAGGACCGGAGGTGGACGGGTGGGCGGGGGACTTTGGATAATCCCACCTTGGGAGCTGCCAGATTGAGCTTCTCGCGCCTGGGTCCTCCCGACAGGCATGAGCGTGCAATGGAGCCCTCCCCTTCACCCCCCCCCCCCCCTCCCGTTTCTAGGCATCACCAGCCAAGCGGAGGGAAGGAGAGCTTTCTCATAAATATCGGAGGATCTGCGCTCCTCGAATCTCGCGCTGCTCTTGCCCCCTCACCCCCTCCGACCACCAGACAAGCCCTCCGCAAGGTCAACCCTCAACCCTCACCATGCGCTACAACACCATTGCTGGCGCGGTCCTGACCGCTGCCTCTGCCGTCATCGGCAAGGAGATTGCCAAGGACGAGGCCCTCGCTGCTGGTAAGAGACTGCCTCTCTTGTGGTGCCTCTGGTGTGGTCAGCTTCTTGTGGGCCTGCGAGACTAACCCTCGACACAGAGTTCTACGACAATGGCGCGCTCCACGAGCACATCATGGCCGAGAAGCTCTCCTTCTGGCAGGGCGAACAGGCCGCCGGTCTGCTCGACTCGACCAAGTGGCCCCGCCTCAACTACACCAAGTGTGTCAACGGCAAGGCCGAGGCCGTCAAGGGGGACCCCCTCCACACCTTCCGGTGCAAGAACATCGACCTCTACGACTTTGTCAACCACGCCGAGCTCGGCTCCCCCGGCTCGGACGTGCAGCTCCGCACCGGCTCGGGCTCGTGGGGCTGGGTCCACGAGGAGTCGGGCCGTGAGTTCGTCGCCAACGGCCAGTACGACGGCACCTCGTTCATCGAGATCCTGCCCGAGGGCAAGATCAAGGTGCTCGGCTTCCTGCCGGCCGTCGTGCCCGCCGCCGCGCGCTCCCTGTGGAAGGAGGTCCGCCGCTACAAGAACTACATTGTCGTCGGCTCCGAGCTCGAGGGCCACGGCGTCCAGATCTTCGACCTCACCAAGCTGCTCGACATTGAGCTCAAGGCCGGCGACAAGCCCGTCCGCTTCGGCAAGGCCGACCTCACCGGTTGGTTCAACGACCTGCCCATCGGCTCGTCTCACAACGTCGTCATCAACGAGGAGGCCGGCTACGGCGCCTCGGTCGGCTCGCGCCCGCGCAACGAGAGCGCCCTCGGCGGCTTCATCTTCTTCGACCTGAAGGACCCCTCCAAGCCCGTCAAGCTCGGCATTGCCAAGGACGACGGCTACGTCCACGACGTGAGTCACCCCGCCCCCCTAGGCTGCTGTGAATGCCGTCTTGCTAACCCCCCTTCGCAGGCTGAGTGCCTCATCTACCGTGGCCCCGACTCGCGCTACGACGGCCGCGACATCTGCTACGCCTACAACGAGGACTCGCTGACCATCTACGACGTCACCGACAAGTCCAAGCCCCTGATCGTCTCGATCACCAGCTACACGGGCGTCCAGTACACCCACCAGGGCGCCGTCCTCGACAAGAAGTGGCAGCAGTACCTGATCCTCGACGACGAGTACGACGAGGTCGGCCGCACCGGCCCCCACGTCGGCCCCGCCATCGACGGCTACCCCGTCACCTACATCTGGGACATCTCGGACCTCGAGGCGCCCAAGCAGACGGGTCTCTACAAGGGCACGGTCCGCTCCGTCGACCACAACCAGTACGTCAACAAGTACGACGGCCTCGTCTACCAGTCCAACTACGGCGCCGGCCTGCGCGTCTACGACGTGTCGTCCATCCCCGACGACCCCACAGGCGACTCGGTCTGCGAGGTCGCCTACTTTGACATTTACCCCGAGGACGACTCGGCCCCCGGCGGCGGCAACCCGGCCTTTGTCGGCTCGTGGTCCTCGTACGCCGAGTTCCCCTCGGGCTACGTCTGGATCAACACCATCGAGCGCGGCGGCTACCTCGTCAAGGTCACCAAGCGCGAAAAGTGCAAGCCCAAGACGTGCAACGCCGACAACTGCCTGCGCGCCCTGCGCGCCAACTCGGTCGCCGGCCGCCTCGAGGAGTCGCAGGAGTTCTGCGCCGGCTTCCTTGACGGCTGGGAGGCTGACGTCAAGGTCGTCCCCAGCTACGCCTCGTCCGCCTGCGGCCAGAACGTCATCTCCCGCGTCTCCTCCGCCTGCTCGTGCCTGCCCACCCCGACCGGCGCCACGACGACCATCACCTCGACCGCCGTCGCCACGACCACTGTCGAGCCCCCCGTCTCGAGCGCCGTCTCGAGCGCCCCCCAGCCCTCCGAGACTGACGACACGTGCGAGGAATAAGCGTGCCGCCCGTGTACAGGATGTGTAGTTTGATGCGAGACTGGCAGCTCTTGTGTGTGTGCCTGGTAGGCCGGTGTGTTAGTCGAGTTAGACGATAATGAAGTACTATACCTATCTGTCAAGACACGCAAGTCTCTGCATCTCTTCCACGCATTCCCTGTGTTGAAGGGAGCTCTTCTTCTGAAGCCAAATGGGTGATCAATTGTGTTCTTGCGGTGTTCCAATACGACGTGATGCTTGTATTCGTAGCTAACAATGGTACAGATATAGTCAGATAGTGAGTAAAGTGACGGGAAACCCAACCTGAAGATATGCTAGCATGGCCAATTTTGTCCTCTTGTCACACCCTGACACCCATCCCCTCCAGAATTTACACAACAACGACACAAGATTTGAGACTAGTCTCCGCGGACAGTCGCGAGGCGATCGTGCTCGATTGGAGATAATTAAGAGGGCTCTTACTCGAGCTTGGCGGCGAGAAGCTGCTGCAGCTGCTTCAGCTGGTCGACGCTCATGGTCACATTAACCAGCTCCGTGGCCTGCAGGCCGTTCGAGGTCGCGACGTCGGGGTTAGGGTAGTACCAGCAAGCAATGGCGATGATGACGTAGACAATCTGTGGGCCAATATCAGCTTCTGCAGGTCATCGGTCCAGCAACCACCAAAATAACATACCACAAGCAGCGCGCCTTCGAGCCAGTTAGACTCGCCGTCGCGAAGGAAGTTGCCGACAACGAGGATCGACAGGACAAGCAGAGCAATCATGAAGATCTCAAAGTTGAGGTCCATGGGCTTCCCCAGGGCCCAGCCGACAATGACGACAAGCGGGCCGTTGAACAGGGCAGTCTGAATCGAGGGGCCGAGGCAGTGGTAGAGAGCCACGTTGATGGCGCCGTCTGGAAAAGTCGTCAGTACTGTTCTGCAGGATCATGGGGGAAAGAAAAACGCACCCCAGGCCTCGTCAATCGCCGTCAGATGCTCAGCGGCCTTCTCGACCAGAGGCAACAGGATCAGACCCAAGAACTGGTCGGGCACGCCAGCCTCCACGACGTGCTCAATCTCCTCGACGAGGAAGATGAGGAGTAGCGTCACGAACACAAGGGCAATGGTAATGGCGATGAGGGCCTCGGTCATGGTGAACTTGGGCTTCTCGGCATCGGCTTCGCGATCCGCATCCCGGTGCTCGTCAGCCTCGATGACCTCGTCGAAGATGCTGTGCTGGCTGCTGGCCTGGTACCAGATGTACAGGAAAAAGGCAACAATGAGGGCGATGGAGGTGGCCTGACTGATGCTCAGCACGTCGTCCTCGAGCTTTCGCTCGGTGAAGGGCTCGTGAGGACCTGGCAGGCCCGGCAGCAGCGGGACGACCTCAGACTTGAGGGCCGAGTAGAAGGCGCTCGGGATGAGGAGACCAAAGGCGGCAACGAGCAGGAGGCCGCTGCCGACCTCGGAGACGATGCTGTGGAACTTCTGTGTGGCCTCGCGCAGGCCGCCAAAGAAGAAGCACAGACCGAGGCAGAGGAGCAGGTTCGTCAGGATGCTGCCGAGAATGGCGGCCTGGATGATGGGGACAAGGTTACCCTCGTCGCCATTGTCTTCGGGGTCGCTCGCGTCGTGCTTGACGATGAGGACGACGAAAAGAATAATCTCAATGATGGATCCGAATGTCGTCTCAATCAGGATGCCGGCGACCTTGGGCAGCTTACGCGCGAACTCCTGGCCTGCAAAGCCCAGCAGGTTGGCAGAAGGGATGACGGCGATGTACGCAATGACAAACTTCCAGATGTGCAGTCCCGGGAAGAACTGCAGGATGAGGGCAACGGGGACGACAGGCCAGAGCACGTTGACGAGCTTCGAAGCGGTGCACGAGCTGCGCCAGAGGACGGCGAGGAAGTGGTTGATGTGGAAACCCTGTCGGCCGCTCTCGCCTTCGTGGGCGATTTCGACGTTGAGGCTGGGAAGCAGAGGCGTCTGCTCGGACCCGCGGCCGTTCGACATGGTGGGCGGTGGTGGTTCGGGGTCTCGTCAATTATCGATGGATCAATTGGGTCGGTCGAGGGCAATGGATCGCAATGGCGGGATCACAAACGCGACATAGGTCACGAGAGAGTGAATCGAGTCGATGGGCGACTGACTGGCGGAGAAGGCAAGAAGCACAGAGCAAGAGAGCAGAGAGGTGCTGCCCGCGCAGTGCACGCGCGGGGAAAGCTCCCCATCGTCTTTAAATGGCAGTGGCGGTGCACGAGTACATCGTGACATGTACCTAACTGCCTCGATCTCCGAACCTCAGGACCACAGGAAGGACCTCAGGTGGCAGGCAGGCAGGCAGGCAAACGCGGGGCTGGTCCTGCCTCGATGTTCCAGTTCCAGCCTCCTCGCATTAGTTGTTCAGGGCAGGTCAGACCAAGGCAGGGGCATCTCGGGCAGGCACCTTGCCCAGGTGGGCATCTTGGGCATGTTCACTGACCAGGCTCTGTCCATGTCAGGGTGCCAAGCCCCGCATTTCAAGCCTATAGCGCGGCCACAGCAGTCCACAGGTGTGACGTGCCTTGAGCTCGAGCAGCAGAGACCCATGCTTGACCTCGCCTCCGCATCTGCCAGGTGAACCCTCCAGCTGAAAAGTCTTGTTTTCCCTCTGCGATTCCTTGCCTCAAGGCGCCTAGTGCCCGCCGCTCACCTGGCATAGCCACCCCCTGTGTCTCCTCCTCCGCGGGAATACCAAGCCTTCGATCCATTTGACGATGCTAACTCGAAATTGATTCATCTGTAAGCTCTCTCTCTACCCCTCTCTCTCGGATGCGTGGCATCATGATGGAGGGATGGGTGGGGATCAATTTTCGTTGATCTGTAACCCGGAATTCGGCTCATGAGCTTATTTTGATGACAATAGTGCTTGGCGATTGACCGGGCCCTCATCCCATCTTTGGAGCCCTGGGTTCGAGAGCATTCGTCAGAGTACCTATACTCGCGTGACACGGTCGGCCAATCGAGGTGCACTTGGGAGTAGTAGTATTCCCCGATCGATTCGATCATCCTCCGAGCGCCCAGCGCGTACAGATAGATGGATGGATATGCCCCTCGTTGTCGGCCGCCCACCAAAAACCATGGCCTCAACGGAGCGCGTTTGGAATGCGCAATGGATCATGGCATTTCCGCCGCAAGCTCGATATAAGCTGCTACGATGCCGTCAGCAGACGCGATGAACCTGGACATGCCAGATCGGGCCACGACACTTCAATCAGACTGACCAGTGGTGGAGCGGGTGCGTGACCATCGTCATCCGGCTTTAGCACGTGTCTGTGAGCTGTCACAACGGCGCATGACATCATCGTCTCTTCACGATTTCCTTCCCGTTAAAACGCACGAGGCTCGCACAACGTTGACACGTCAACTTCACGTCGCTAACAATTCATCAAAGACGAATAATCATATTTTAACGCAAGCAAAATGGTCCTCATCTCCAACATCGTGACCCTTCTGGTCACGGCAGCCAGCGGCTACGCCGTCTACTTCTCGGCTCAGTCCATCCCGAAGCTTCAAAAGTATGAGCAGACAGCCGAGAAGGCTGCCGAATGGAGCAGCACCGCCAAGAAGCAGCTCTGGGATACCCGCTACACCGTCGGCGCCGGCTTCATCTTTGTAGGTTGCGGTCGCATCCTTCGTGATTTCATCTGCACGGCGTGCAGAGTGGCTGACACGCCTCAAAAGTCCCTCTTCTCACTCTACAACGGCCTGAGCTTCGTGCTCTTCACCTCTAGCAAGCTTGTCTTCCGCAACACCGCCTGGGCTCTCGTCCTCGCCGCCGGCTCGTACGGCATCAGCCTCTACATGCGCTCGTACTGGAACACCAAGGCCAAGATTCCCATGCTCGAGGAGTACAATCGCGCCATTGAAGACTCGACGCAGGTGGCCAAGGCACTGGATGTCCTTGTTCTAGGGTGGTTGGTCGTGGCCCCACTGAAGCTCTTCGGCGTTTAGACGTTTATCCATGTAATTTCTTCTGGCGTAGCCGCCTGACGCTTCATTGCGGCTTCGAGACTAGGTCATGATTGTTTCGGGCCATCCCTTTGAACATGAGAACGACCTCAGGTACAACGGTACGGACTGGGTGCTCCAGATATACAATAGCGGAATTGGCGTCTGGGCCAATTCTGTAACATCGCTTGATAGCACTGTATGAGATAAGATTCAAGCAGGCTCTTTACTATGCAATACGAGCATGATAAAGAATGCAACCAATATTCCTTCTTCCCCGGCGCCACCGCCCCACCCCCCCCCCCCACCACGAACCCCCTGTCTCGACCATCGTCGGCTTTCTATAAAAAGGCTCCAAAAGACATGACAACACCAACTTGCCTGCAAACACCGACTATTCGTCAGCAGTGAGGGCGGTTTCCTGGGTACTGTTAACATCCTGCGTAAATTGCAAGCTTTCGGGGCCATGTCTGAAGTATGTCAAGCTTACAGATAAAGCACCCACCCATCGCTCAGCATTGTAGATCATTTGGAAGGATCCGTGGCCCAAGCACCCACGCCGGCGAGCATCTCGGCCTGGCCTGCTGAGCTCGTACTAGCATTCGAGCTCGTGTGAGCATTTTGACGCGGCATCTGCTCCGGGTTGGGCGTTCCCGATGCCACAGCAGCAGTTGTGCTTCGATTTGCACCGACTGTCACGGTGGGATGAACTGGATTGAAGTCGCGAGGTTCGAAGGTTCCTTCGCCTGTCAGCTAAGTCTACCAAAAGGTCTCGGCGTCACTGTAGGGGGTTTCGAGAGTACAAAACTTGCCATTGCTTCGGATAAGTGCGGTGTAAGGCGCAGGTTGCTGGGACGAGCTGTTGCGTGGCATGATGGCACTTGAGGTTGCTACGTAGGTTCAGGAGAACAAGGTTGGGCGACATGAGCTGAGACTTAAAGTGATATGAAGGGAGCAGATGAGCCAGCTTCTCACACCTCGAGACCCTGCTCCTGAGGTGATATTTAAGAATATTTTATTCTCGGCCTCGAGAGCTAGAAGGGTTTAGTTGTAGCCCTCCAGTGGATGTCAGTGCCATAATTGTCACGCAAACAGACATCTCACGGATCAACGACGTGCGTCAATACGACGTTCAACTCGGGTCCTTCATCGGATTTGGAGAGTAAACCATCAATGATTGGCCAGCCAGCTATGTGGGCTCCACGCTGAGGCTCTGAGTCCAGACTCTTGGTGTTGGGCTGCGATATTTGCCGTCTGCCTCCTGTCCCGACTGGTGAAGGTCCATCGAAACAAATGATAAGATAAAATTTGTGGACGGAGCGCTTCAGGATGGAGGAATGTGAGACAACCGGCCGGCCGACGGCCGGGAAGTCGCCATTGACGAGCGCATTCAAGGACTCGATAGAAAGCAGAGCTCCACTTTTTTAAAAAAAGAAAGAAAAGACAGGAACATATCTTTTGACAGCGGGGACAGTCCCATCCGAGTGATCAGCCCAGTAAGACTACCTTTCTTGCCCAATCAACGTGCTTTTCTATCACGAGTCCGATGAAGGTCGTCGCATACCCGTACCTACGCAACATAGGTTAAGGAAACTCACCGGGTGCGACTCCACGATCATTCTGTGCTACCTTGACTGAACATCGTGTTTGGACAAAATTCGCCCTGCCGCCTTTTCGTGGGGGCTTATCTCGATCTTTCTCTTCATGCCATTGGGTAGTTCCCAGACAAACAGCATGCCTTTCAATGGTCCAATGCAGCACCGAAAACAATCGTATTCGACAAGGTAAGAGTTGGCAGTGTCAAAATCCCATTGTAACGGAGGCTTGACTCACGAATAATGGACGACGCCAGGGCTCGACGGTGATTCGCAGGGTTCTTCATCGGAATCGAATGGTATCATGCAATTGTCGGTTGAGGTGCAGCATGCCTACGTCTGCGACAGAACACCAAGCCGAATCTTCCACGTCGGGCCAAGAAGAATCAGGGCCTGCAGCGTGTTCGTCAAGAAGAGCAACGATCAGGGGTCAACCTAGGGAACGTCTATGATCTCTATGATTCATCGACTTCCCCATCGATTGCCTTAACATTTCTCCTACGTATCAGTGGCTCGTAGACCAGCCTCATTAGGTGGTATAATTTTGGGTAAGAAACGGGACTTTTGCTGTTGTACCTTCTATACAAGCGTGCCCCACAAGCAGGGTTTTCGATACCTGACAGGCTAATGAAACTTTGACCTCTGACCATGTAATGGGTACCTTGGGTAGGTAATCAAGTAAAGTACCTAGGTCAGTTAGGTATTTGACGATGTGTTAGAGTTCATGCGACTTATCGGTGGGGCCGCTACGGCTGAATCCGCCGCGGCTGAACCCCCCTGTATGCGGATTGCCTACGTGGAAACGGCTGCTTAACAGCCTGCCTATTGCTTGTAGATCATGCTAACAAGATTCAGACTGAAGTTGTCTCTACATGGCATGATTACTGCTCCGCTTTGCTTGGCAGAGCTCACTCTGATTGCTTGATGATTATGCATGATGCGCTTTTGGGCGAAACCAAGGACGGCACGAAGATCTCGTGATGCAGTGTGTCATTAAAAGGAATTCTGGTATATATTTCCTTAAGGTCCTGTGATCAAGATCAGAGCCCGGGTGTTGTATCATACATTACTCTCAACACCCAATATAAAACCTCGCAGCACTACCAAAGCTGTGGATGGGGATTGTGCGAAGTGCGAAGCGTATAACAACAAGAATATCCGACATCACATAACGCCTGATCAAAACAACCCGGGCCCGGCAGTCACCGACAAACCATCAAATCCACAAGGGACCAGAGAGTTAGGGTCTCGCCCTGAGTATCGTTGGTCTTTCCCTATACTGTTTTCTATTGACCTCAGTGGAACAATATCCGTACATGCTTCATCGTTGAGAATGGCTTCGACCCCCGTACCCCCGGCTCCCCTTGTTCATGATGCAGAGCGAATCGATGGCGTTACAGCCGGAACTGAAGGACAAGAACTCGCGAATGCACACCAAGGACCATGTAGCAAGGTTTGGGTATTGCCAGAGGTACACCGACAGTGAACTAGTGAAATCCATCTGTACTGGTGTGCCTGTCGCTGATTGCATTGTATACAGAAACCTCGCAAGAAGCGCATGAGCAAAGCTCCTTCAGCTACAGGCTCGAAAGTTAAGACTAACGTTACACCTGCTCAGACTAGGGCGCAAGTAAAGCGAAAGCCTTTTCAAAACCTAGAGCTACGTACCAAGACGGCACTTACAAGGCGTTTGCGGGGTTGCATGCGATGTCGTATGTTGCGAATACGTGTAAGAACAACCATGCGAACAGATTAAGTCCCAGCTAACTTGTTCCGAAGTGCGAGCCTAACCAAGAGGCTCCACAGGGCATCTGTCTGACGTGTCAGCACCTACATGCGCCCACGATTCGCAAGATGCCGTGTCTCCGCTGGATAATTACAGATTCATCACTTTATCGTGAGCAGTCTCGGCCTTATCAACTCTTTTCCAAGCGCTGGCAAAGCATGGATATTATTGACATCCAACATTGGGCTTCTGATCGAATTGAGACGATCACCATCTCTCAGATATATCTTGATGCCCCATATGACGTCGAGGTACGAGAGTTTGAGCCTGATGAGGGCGACATGCTTGTTGAGCAGTGGATGGCTTATGGCCGCGTCAAGTCTCACCCTGTCCCAAGATACGCTCTCGCCAACATGTATAAGACCGCGGAGATGCTAGGACGCTTTATCAACCAAAGTGTGGGAACTTACATCGTAGGCACAGTTGGAAACTCCAGTAAACTCATTTGGGACACGTATTATTTTGCGTTCAACTACGTTCAAGAAGCAAAGGTCGGTGAACGTACTCCAGTAGGGGTCAACTCGTTCCGCGCCCCTCTATTGTTTTGCTGATTCTTTTGAACAGACGGACCTAGAGAAAGACCTGATAAGAGCGACCTTCCGGTTTTGGGTAGCGTGTCGTAAGACCAGCAATCCTCATCACATATTCGGGTCCGATAAACTCGGTGGTCAGGTTGTCGATGACGCAACGAGTATGTTCTTCAACGTGGTTCCCATGCCGGTCATCATGATTGCCCAAATGGAATGCATCATGTATACAAAGGTGTTGCGGCCAAGACATAAAGAAGTCTTGCAAAAACTGAGCCTGCTGATGAACGAAAATAAGAGGGAGAACTGGCTGACGATATACCTCACGATGTTCATCCTTCTCCACAACTGCTCACTGATATCTAAACGGGACTGGGAGACAGCGCGACAGTATGATGTCACGGTAACGCTTTGCCCTAGCTACAGAAAAAGGCATGCGCGTGCTGACGATCGGTCGAATTAGAGAGCATACGCCAATCCAACAAGTATAGCAAAACATCACACTGGTGTCAACGTCATGCTTGCTCATTTTCATTACCTCAATAAGGGAGGATTGCCGTTTCTTCACTGCCGCAACGAAGCCGGTCTCAAGGAGCTAGCAACACAGACAAAGCTGGGTCAAATGGAAATTCAGTTCATTACAACAACCTCATATTTTTTCTGGGGGGAGAATCACGGTACGCGTCCCTTTGGACCCTCTAATCTCTACCTGCCAACGTGCTCACTCAATAGCCAGAAGTGTCAAGTCTCAATGCAGTCCGAAAGAGGGTGATCGAACAGAAAGACTACTCTGGACTCAATGACGAGCTCTACTGGGTCTCACAGCTGTATGAAGAGAAATGGACGCCTGGGCCGACGGCTTTCGAGGCAGATAGATCATGGGCAGAACACAGGTTCGAAGGTGCGGGCAAGGAAAAGGCAATCTGGGCGCCACTCGATTGCTTATTTGGCATATCCTGAAGCAAGTTGACAGCAATGATCCAGTTAATGAGCAACAGTTATGAGTTTTAACATAAGTTGAGTATATCTCAACCGAATCTGAAACGAAGGTGAACACATAAAGGGGCAAACATGTTATTTCAGCCACAAATTGTGTGCTACTCTACCCATGGAAGGACTATAGTAGCCGGCAACAATTGTCTAGAACGAAACCCGACTCGTGGCTTTAACAATCGGTGTCCCGAACGAACTCTTGAGAAAAAAGACCGTGGAGGCTCAGAACGGCATCAGCACCCAAGTTTGACAGAAACAGAGAATGAAATGGAAAGATTTCGCGACGTCTCAGTCGCAAGTACCAGCGACACGCAGAACCTTGCCGTCTTTCATGGGTGGAACGATATCCCAGTGTTCTTCCCGCTCATCATCCTCGAAAACACGCGCCCAAGCGAGACGTAGAGATCGTGGGAGTTTCCAGCACATCATCTCATTGTTGAGCCAGATTCGAACAAGGTGACGAGAAGCAGTGGCGGTATTCTCAAAAGCCTCACGGCGGTGCAGGATGCTCATGTTGTTGATGAAGCGAAGATCGCCGCGTTCCATGCGTGGCTTCATCTCGTGCTTACGAGCGATGATATGGACAGCGTCTAAGGCCTCAGCCTGGGCTTCTGTGAGGCCTGGGATGCCGGGGGTGCGGGCATCGAACGGTTCGTGACCTACCAGAAGGCGGCGCGAAAAGGAAATGATCAACTTGCCATGGTGATAGAACAGCAAAGGGCGGCGGTAGAATTTGGGATCTCGACCGAAGCTAGATCGTCACACGTCAGAGGACTACGCGGGATCCGTACCATGCTGAGCAGGGGCTAGCCAAATTGAACGTACGTATCAAATGGCCAGTCAGCGGCAGACAGAACTTCAATCAGGTCGGGCCGAGTCGCAGCGAGCTCATTGTAAACGGTCCAAGAAGACGCGATTACACTGTGTCCACCTGCGTTAGCGAGGCTTTGCGTAAACAAGCAGACGCAGTCCGTGACAGTGTCCGTGTGGAAGGGCTTGTGAGCAGGTTAGGAATTTGTGTAGGCCCTTAAATAGTATGTGGAGCACATGCTAACCTTGTCCTCGCTATATTGAACATCGCGACCTTCATCGTTCCGCTTTATAACGTGCACTGTTGAAGATATAAACCGTCAGTACCATTTCAAGAGCTTTGCTTGTCCTGGGCTTATTTTGTAACAAATATGAGATATGATGGTGAACTTACTCAACATCGAGCCACGTTGGTCTTGCTTCCCCCGCCGCTCACCGATGTAGCTCGAGATGCCAAGGTAAACTATGGTCAGGTCTTCGACCGAGTATTCGTCTGGATCTAGACCACGGACAATGGCAAATCCTCGACCCTCGTAAATATCCGCGCACACCTTGTCGAGACGGAGGCCAAGACTGGGCAATGGAAATGTTCCTCTGGAGACCTCATTGCCATCAAGGCCGTACTCTATACACAGTACATGAATCATCGTGGTAGCATGACGAATGTGAAGGGAGGAATCAAAACCAACCTTTGAAGACACAGAGCGCATCCGCTATCTCCAGCTTGTCCTTGGCTGTGAGGAAATGCACATACTCATGCTCTTTGATTAGGTCCCCAGCGCCCCAAACGAGAGGGCCATCCAAGGCCTCAGGCCACCCTTCAGGCAAGGTGGTAGCTAGGCCTCCAGTGGCATGCCGGATCTTCGACCGTTGCAAGTACGCCGCCTCGTCAACATCGTAACCAATCTTTGCATATGCTTGTGGACTGGTATGCATCACCCCAGCTACTGGGCGCCCAGCGTCGATCCTGAAGCGTGCTCGAAGCCCTGATGAGTAGTATGGTCCGGGGGATGCTCTCTCGGCAACCGGAATGGTTGAGTCGGTGGCAGAGAAAACTGCTGCAGATGTCATGGCAGCGTGGGTCATTTAGACTCTGACTTATCTTGACAAGGTAATTCTGAGAGATGACAATAAGATTTGGAGAAGTGAGAAGTGGAAGAAGATCGAACAGCCTGACAGAATGCAGATCCGGCACTCCCTGCTTTAAGACAATGTAATGAGGCTCAACTCACCAGAAAGAGGAGGAGTCGTGTCACTTGAAACGTCAGCTGCATGTCGGGATCATTTTCACTGCGGAGCAGACCATACAAACACCGGATTCCCACACCATCAACAGAAGGCTAGTCGAAGTTCGCCCTCTGGGATGCTTGCTACGTTCGCCACAATGTGTTACACAACCGTTCACCGGTCATCCAATATTTTCAGAACCAAATCCCGTAGGAAGGCTCTGGAAGCGGGGAAAGGTCTTGGCTAGACTTTCAGGGCCGACCACATCGATTCGGCTCTCCTATCAGCGTGGTCTGCGAATATACGTGGCGCGCTGCAAATAAGCGCGCCCTGGTCTCTGCACCGGGACGTTGTTGTGCACCGGGACGTTGACTCCAGCCTTTCGGTAGCATTTCCAAGGCTACCTCGGCGTCCGGTCACGAGACTCTGCTCTGGTTTACACGAAATTAGATTTTGAGGCCAGGTACATGAGAATGGATCAACGGGAGTGAATGAAAGAAGGTTCTTCTGGTCGCGTCGTGAACTTTGGAAAGGAAAGCGATTCTTTGTTCATCGTTTCATGCAGTCGATCTCTGGAGTGCGCGCTCAGTGATCTGAGCTGATTCATCTGCAATTTTTGTCCAGAAGCACTTGTTCATATTAGTACACTGTTGGTAACAATGTATCTAGATAATAATGACGCTAGAAATCCGATGTAACTATCCAGAACCGAATACGGCAGGCCGAGTTAGCAATGCAACTGCGAGGGAAGTTTCATGCCCAAAGCCCTCACACGCGGTAAAGACCACCACTTGCCTGACTTCAAGTGGGTGGTTGAAGTTAGCGCAAGTGATGGCCACACATCGGGAGACGCAGCCGAATCTAGCCTGAATTGGCAACTAGGCTCTATCATTCACGCCTCTGTACTCCGAATCTCCACCGACGCCTTCTGAGAACTTATGACGCCTTCTGTGAACTTGACCTCTAATCCATTGTACGCAGTATACGCCTTCTATCAGATTGATTTTTCTTCTTTCAGAGCACATTTATTCCTTTCAATCTTCGATTTGTACATTCCAAGAGCTCCCGAGTTTGCTCGAACCTCCTTCCAATTCTTCCGCACTGCTCCCGGCATTCAGCTTTTGTCCTCGACTTCAGGCGCTTCAAGCAGCACAGCATCCAAAAGTACGCTGGTTATCTTCAAAATGTCGTCACGCAAGCCTCTTCTTTTCAACAAGACGGCTGGTTCAATCAATGTCCACGACGATGTTTCACTGCCGCGCTCCTTTCACTGCCAGATGCCAGACTTTGCCGTCACGCCTCTTGTCTCGATGGAATCGTTGGCGAAGAAACTTGACGTCAAAGCCATCTACGTCAAGGACGAGAGCAATCGCCTCGGACTCCCCTCCTTCAAGATTCTGGGTGCCTCCTGGGGCACCTGCCGGGCAATCATCGACCAGTTCGACTTGCCCCTCAACTCATCTTTCCAAGACATCGCCCGCTGTGCACAGCAAAAGTCGATTGTCCTATACACCGCCAGCGCCGGGAATCACGGCCGAGCGTTGGCAGCCACAGCTCGTTTGCTAGGAATCCAGTCCAAGGTATATGTGTTCAAGGCTGTCGGCCCCGCAGCAGCCGAGCACATAGCTTCCGAGGGCGCCGAGGTCGTGGTCAGCCAGCTGGATTACGATGGCGCGATGAGAGAAGCCCATGCTGCATCCAAGACCGACCCTAGCGGACTCTTCGTCCAAGATGCCGCGGTTGATGGCTACACCGACATCCCGAAATGGATTGTTGAGGGCTACGCTACTCTCGTTGCAGAGGTCGATGCCCAGCTTACTTCGCAGGGCCTGAAGCCGGACCTTGTCGTCACCCCTTGTGGCGTTGGGTCGTTGGCGCAGGCTGTCGTTCGACACTGCAAGTCAGGCGATCGGGCATATCGCGTACTAGCGGTCGAGCCAGACACGGCCGCCTGCTTGTACGAGAGTCTGAGGCAGGGCAAAATCGCGTCCGTGGCCACCTCTAAGACCATCATGGAGGGCCTCAACTGCGGCACGGTATCGCTTACGGCTTTCAACGACCTAAGATCGGGCGTCGACGCCTGCGTGACAGTGTCGGACCATGAAGCCCATGAAGCCACTCGTGTTCTCGAGGAGGGAGGCATCAACAGCGGCCCTTGCGGTGGCGCTACCTTGGCAGGCTTGCAACGGCTGGCGGAAAGCGACCAGCGTCCCAGCTGGCTGACCGCCGACTCTGTCGTGGTGGTGCTCAACACCGAAAGCTCACGCCACCACGAGAAGCCCTTGGACGTGGCGGTCGAGGATGCGACAGGCTTGACCCAGATCCTCACAAGGATCGCATCTGCAAACCCCGATCTGTCGAATGATGCTGGATCTGACGAGACCGCCATCGCAGAATACATCTTCTCATGGCTTCGACACCGCGATTTGGAGGCGCACTGGGTCGAGCGCACTGCGGGGCGGCCGTCCATTGTGGGTGTCCTACGTGGCACTGGAGGCGGTAAGTCTCTCATGCTGAACGGCCACATTGACACGGTGAGCCTTTCATCCTATGGCGAGGGTGCGGATCCGCTCAGTGGCCGCCTGCAAGACAACCGCATCTATGGCAGAGGGTCCTTGGACATGAAGGCTGGCGTCGCGTCGTCCATGGCAGTCCTCGCAGCCCTCGCCAAGTCGGGTGCCGAGAAGCTCAGAGGCGACATTCTTCTGGCCGCCGTGTCAGACGAAGAAAACTTCTCCAAAGGAACAGAGGACGTCCTGGCCGCCGGCTGGAAGGCAGATGCAGCACTCATCCCTGAACCAACCAGCCAAGCCATGGTCACGGCGCACAGGGGCTTCGTGTGGGTTGAGATAGATGTGCTGGGCAAGGCTGCGCACGGCTCCGAGCCGCACATCGGCATCGATGCGATCCTGCTGGCCGGCAGTTTGCAAACGGCTCTCCTGGAGTATGGTCGCACGCTTCCCACGCACCCCCTTCTCGGAAAAGCGCACCTCCACGGCGGCAAGCTCGTAGGCGGCGAGGAACCGTCAAGCTACCCGGCAAAATGCACCCTGACCATTGAGTTCCGGACGGTGCCGCCTCAGACACCGTCGTCGATCATGGACGATCTGAATCGTATTCTGGGAGAGGTGGCTGCAAAGACACCTGATTTCCGGTATGCCGCCCCGCGCATGACATTTGCTCGCCCGGGGTCGGCCCTCGAGGATGACCATAGTTTTGTACAAACCGTGAGAACCGTGGTTGGGAACGTGACCGGCCATGTGCCAGCGCCAGCTGCAGCTGGATTCTGGTGCGACGCAGGTCTTTTGAACGAGGCGGGCATCCCATCAATTGTGTATGGGCCAAAGGGTGAGGGGCTGCATGCAGCTGTGGAGTGGGTAGATGTCGACAGTCTGAAGGAGGTGACAAAGGTAATTGAGGATATAACGCGGAGGTACTGTTTGTAGAAACATTTTCCGAGTGACCACATAGATGCCTTTCAAATCCATCATTCAACGTAGAAACAACCCTGGCATCAATCCATTCTTAATGCCAACGCATGCATCGATGTTCCCTTCATACCGCTGCATAGATTGATTCAGCCAGTCCACGCGAAACGAACACAGGTGCGTTTCGGGGGGTCCCTCCGGCTCCTTCCTCACAAGCTTCCAGTAGTTCTGGAACTCTATGATTGGATTCCTGACGATGCTAATTAGCCCCGCGAGCAACCATCCTCACTGGCTGCCCGCTCGAACATGCCGGGTGAAACTCGCCAGATTGGCTTGAGGACGCCGTGAAGAGGATTTCGCATGCGCAGAACAGTCCAGTCAATGCGCGGAAGGTTGAAGAACTCCCGAACGTAGTATTCGGAGACCTCCTTTTCGATGTTCACGAGATCCTCCTTCCGATAGAACTTGATCCCCTTGTCATACAAGTCTGCGGCGCGGTGGCTGTTTCTTATCCATTGCGACGACGGGTGATCGAAGGAAAGCCAGGTTCCAGGCTCTCCAGGATTTGGCGTTGTGATTTCCAAAGCCATCGCGAATCCAGTGAGACTTGAGATGCTCATGTAAGTGTTTGCTTGCGTGAACTCCGCGAAGGAGTCGAATGAGCCCAGGCATCGGAGGGGGACGGACGATGCCAGCAGCGAACATGGTCGCACTGCCGTTTGGGCAGCTGTGCAGCAACAGGCCTTCGACACCCAATCAATGCTGAGTCGCAACCTTCTGTTGGTGATATCTACTGCACCAGAAGTGAGCCAATCGATTTTGTCCGACACTGGGCTCTAGCTAGTGAGAGAGCAGGCCAGGAAAAGTCGTCTCGGAGCTGTACTCCTACCGCACTGCAATTGAAAGCAATCGGTTCACACGAGTGTGTTGAGCTAGTTTGCGCATTCGGTCCATTCCAAGAGTGCCTGGTTTGTACCAGCCTATTTCGGCTTGTTCCGGCAGCAAGTTCAAGAATAGGTCGCCACTTTGGCCAGACGTTTGTGCGAAGCTCGTCCGTCGGTGTTGGTGACGCGACCAATTTCTCGAGAGAAATCTCTTCTACCACATCAGGCTCAGGGCGGAACTTTGACGATATGAGTGCACTTGCGATCTGAACATGACTGATGCGGCGGATGACGGTCTTTGATACATGTCGTCTCGACTCAGGCGCTCTTCATCTAGAGTCTAGTCGGGGGCGATGGCTCAAGACTTGAGTTGGGGATCACGGAGCGGCCTGATCCAGCTCATCCAATAGCCATCCAGGAGCTGATCAGGGAGCCGGGTCTACGCTACTAGCCCGGGCTGGCAACGTTGCATGCGACGGGCGCCGGACTTTACCGAGTCGACATCTGCCGCCGTCAAGGCCTGGCGACACAGAGACGGTTCGTGCTTGGCACTAGGCTCTGGGATGAAGGGAGAGAGTCCATGGTAATAAGGCTGGGACGTCCACGGGTTGTGCGGACAATTTTTTCGACGGCGTCGGATGATTGGCACCGGCAGACTGGATCAACATCATCTGTCAAAGAGAGAAAGAGATTGGCCCTCGGTGTCGGGGAGATTCTCCGACGACGAGGCTTCGCCGAAGGCATCTCGAAGCGAGGACGGGGTGCAGGGGTCATCGACGGAGATTGACGGAATGTGGGCAATCGACAACATGTCCCACATAGCGGTGATGAGACTGTCCAATGAAGAAAAGGAGGGCGATCTGTTTGCAAAGAGGATCCTCTGTCGCGTGGTTCTGGGTCGGGTCTGGGTCGCAAACGGCGGGTTCGTGATGGGACCGATGGGCTTCTAGGGGTCTTGCTCCCTGGTGGGGGTGACAAGAGGGTCAGGCGAGATGTCACCAGCGCCGAATGTGTGGAACACCAAGCTCGATGGGTGTCATGGCTGCAGGTGTGGTTGCCGCGCGGTGGTCCTTGTCATGTTGGCGTGCAGACGCCATCGGATCCTGTCTTTGGATGTGGCCGAGGCAGAGCTGGACAGTGACCGGGGGGAAAAGGCTGGCGGCGGGTGAGCGAGACGAGTATCCCAGAATCCCAGAGCCAAGAGGCAGCTCATGGGAAAGTTTGCGCGGGCGGGTCGCTAGTCGTCCATAGGGAAAGACGCTGAGGCCAAGGGGGACGGCCAGGAAGAATGTGCCAAGGCCCGAACGAAGTCGATGTTGATCTGATAAAAAAAAATCTGCAGAAATCTCTTTGTCCCGCTATTTCCACGCCTAGCTTCTCGAAGTGCGCTCGAAGCTTACGTACCGTCATGGCAACAAGGCTCGTTGCAGACGGATTTGCTAGTGCCTCGTATGTCGGCGAACCGGAGCGACCAAAGCCCGGGTCTAGGAATACGAAAATTGACGGGCTCTGTCGAGACTGCACGATCAAGCAGACCGGGATGGCAGTGGCCCAAATGTCGAGAGTATGGATCACAGTTGTCGATGTCAAGTATTTCCTGGGTTGCCGTAGAGGTGTAGCCGCCGAACCTGAAGCTTCTGATGCCCTGGAGAGAATCGAATGGCGAGGCCTGAAAGCCTCGCCCACCGTGGTAGGTATCCTACCTGCTGGGGGCAGGTACCGTGCATCTCACTGAGGGCAGGTATCTCACTGAAGGCAGGCGCCATTCAGCCAAAGGCTGCAGCACCACTGCCGGCACATCCACTGGCAGGGCAGAGTGGCTGCTGTGGGTGGACGCGCCACTGACGGCAGGGGCTTTTGGGCGTTGGTGGGGAGCGGCCTAGCAGGCAAGCAGGCAAGAGCGAGGAGCGAGTCTCAGTGGCGAGCACCATCCGATCACGGCTGCTAGGGTTCGGCGGCCCCGCTCCATCTTATCAGATGGAGAGAGATCAAGCCACTGACAGGGGTGGCGTGGAGACACCGAGCTCATACCGAGCACCCATTGGCTTGGGAAAACTGTGACAGGATCTGGGCCGACAGAGGAAATCTGCAGAGCAGCACGGCGAGGCACCTGGGCAGGCAATGATTCATTCACAGGGCTGGAAGCGATGAGATGGACTGTGGTTGAAGGTAGGCGAGACGTAGAGAAAGCACTGCAACAAGAGGGATGAGATCTGGAGCGACGTACCTTGACTCTGACCTTTCGCTGCAAGTGACGGTGCCTGATCAGAGGCATTCAAAGACTGTCAAGAGCGCCCCACCAGATGGCGAAGCAGGGACACATCGGGGACGTTAGCGCATCCTTGGCCGTCGCCTCGTCCGGGTCGTTCTGTCCCAAGAAACTTCTCCTCCATCTCCAGGAGGAAAGGATAACCGGTGGGGGGGAGGAGGAGCTTCTGAGGCAAGCTTCTGCACCGAAGCGGGAAGCAGCACCCAGCAACCTGGAAGGCCCCCAGGACTCTTTCCTTCCTGGCGTTCCGTTCCACGTACATAAGTCGCATGCGAACCCCGTCTGAGGATCGTCCCTTCTCTCCTCCTTTCTCTTGGTGTGTGTGCCCTTTTTCTGATAGAGCATCTGGCAGAGCATCTGACAGAGCATCTAGCATTGCTCGCTGTTTGCTGTGACTCGATCTCTCGATTCGCCTTCACCTGCAGTCGATCTTCCTCGGTATGTCGCCCTTCTCCTCCTGGCGCCTCTGGTCGCCCTTCTCTTGGCGCCACTGGCCGCCGCCATGTCCCATCCCCAACCAAGGCCCTCTGCCCCGCCAAACCTTGCTGCCCATGCCCCTCGCACCATGATAGACGACGGCAGCCTACAGTTGGCGTCGTCCAAGTCTCTGTCCAACGTTCTTCGTCTCCTCAGCTCTTCCCACTTGCTAATTCCCACTACAGCATCATCGCCATGGCCGACAAAGCGATGCCCGCGGCGCCTGCGTCGCCCGCGCGCTCCAACTCGAACTCGGGCTCCCACGAGGCCGACGAGAAGGGCAACATCCACGCCCAGCCCCCCTTTGACAACAACGTCCTGGCTTCCGGCCCCGGTGGTGTCGAGCCCCCCAAAAGCCTCGATGAGAAGTCATACGGTGTCGCCCGCATGGAGGCCATCTCCAGCGTCATGACCCGCACCGACCGTCTCTTCATCTTCTTCGGCGTCTTCCTCGTCGCCTACGCCTACGGCCTCGACGGCACCCTTCGTTACGCCTACCAGCCTTTCGCGACCGCCTCTTTCCGCACGCACTCTCTGCTCGCCACCGTCAACGTCCTGCGCTCCGTCATCGCCGCTGCGGCCCAGCCCACGGCCGCCAAGATTGCCGACGTCTTCGGTCGTGTCGAGCTCGTCTGCCTGTCTGTCTTGTTCTACGTCGTCGGCACCATTGTCGAGACAGTGTCCAACAACGTCGAGACGTTCGCGGCCGGCGCCGTCATTTACCAGATTGGCTACACCATGATCATGCTGCTCGTCATGGTCATCATTGCCGACATCACCTCGACCCGCTCGCGTCTTCTCTTCAGCTACATCCCCGCGACCCCCTTCATCATCAACACGTGGGTCAGCGGCGACATTTCGGAGCCCGTCCTTCTCGGCAGCCTGAGCTGGCGCTGGGGCATCGGCATGTGGTGCATCATTTACCCCTTTTGCGCCGTGCCCCTCATCATCTCGCTCACCATCGTCGGTCGTCGCGCCCGCCGCATGGGCCTTCTCGACCAGTACAAGACGTCGTTCCAGATCCTCGGCTTCAAGGCCGGCATGGTCGACCTCTTCTGGCGCCTCGACGTCATCGGCATCATCCTGCTGATCGCCGTCTTCGCCCTGATCCTCGTGCCGCTGACCATTGCCGGCGGCTTCGAGTCGCAGTGGACCCAGGCCAAGGTCATCGCGCCTCTCGTCATCGGCGTCCTCTGCATCCCCGCCTTCGTCGTGTGGCAGATGCGCACCCCGCACCCTCTGGTCCCCTTCCGCCTGATGCGCGACCGCGGCGTCTGGGGCGCCCTCGGAATCGCCCTGTTCCTCAACTTTGCCTGGTACATGCAGGGCAACTACCTGTATACCGTGCTGATTGTCGCCTTTGACATGTCCATCACGGCTGCGACGCGCATCACGTCGCTCTATTCCTTCGTCTCGGTCATCACCGGTTTCATCCTCGGCTTCATCGTCTTCAAGGTCCGCCGCCTCAAAGTCTTCATCGTCGCCGGCACCGTGCTCTTCCTCGTCGCCTTTGGCCTCCTCATCCACTTCCGCGGCTCGCCCTCGGACGCGCAGTCGTCTGGCGTCATCGGCGCCCAGGTCCTCCTCGGCATCGCCGGCGGCATGTTCCCCTATCCGGCACAGGCCTCGCTGCAGACGGCTCTGGACCACGAGAACCTCGCCGTCATGACGGGCCTCTACCTCGCAACCTATAACATTGGTTCCGCCTTTGGCAACACCGTGTCCGGCTCCTTCTGGACCCAGCTGCTGCCCTCTGAGCTGAACAAGAGGTTGGCCCAGTTCGGCAACGAGACGCTCGCGCAGACCATCTACGCCGACCCCTTCACCGTGCTTGCCGAGTACCCCGTTGGCACCCCCGTGCGCACCGAGATTATCGCCTCGTACCAGCACATCCAGCGCCTCCTCTGCATCACGGGCATCTGCCTCTGCGTGCCGCTGATCGCCTTTGCGGCGTGCCTGCGCAACCCCCACCTCAACGACGAGCAGACGCTGGCCGAGGACAAGACGGTTGTGCGCCGGGACGAGGATGCCATTGTTCGCTGAGCTCGGTGGCGTCGACTCTTTTTAGCATGATTACAAGTAGACTTTAATGCGTAATGATTGATAGAGCCTGTGCGGTGAATGCGTGATGGACTTTGCGTGATGGGCAGCCGGTGAACTTATGAGAGGAACAGCCGACGGGGTCTTGGGGTATTGCAGATTGGCGTGTTGCTTCCACTGCTCGGTGTGTGGTCAGACACGCTCGGGACCCTCTGCGTTGATGAGCAACAATATGATCACCTGAACACTGGCTCGCTCGAGGTGAGTTGCTTTTCTCTCGATCAGCGCCTTCGAATGGTAGACCATGTTGACAGGTCATGGCAAAAAGCCATAGTAACAAGCCGCAGTTAACAACCATAGCAACAAGCCATAGCAACAGAACAAGTGCACAGGTCAGATGCAGGCACGCAAACATGAGATGTAAGGTAAGTTGTTATTAGATACTACTCATTATGCCTGGCTCAACGCTTGTGCGTACCAATCTTGGGTATTCTCGTCTCCTCCTGTATATTTGGACGCCAGAAAAGCAAAAATCGCGCAGTATGGATATGATGCGGACAGAAAGACAGAAAAGACGCAGCGCAGACAGCGGGTATGAACGAAGCTGATGCATCACTCTTGAACAGAAACAGGAAGAAACAAGGAAAAGCCTGTGGGCAAGCCGGTCGGCAAGCCTGTCGGCACCACGAGGACAAAGAGGACAAAGGAAAGAAGAGCTCTAGACGTCAAAGTCGCCGCGGCTCGCGCGGCGCGGCGTGAGCATGATGGTCGGCGGGCGCTCGGAGACGGCGTCGTCGAGGACGGCGACGACCTCGTCGTTCTCGGCATAGCGCAGCGGCTCCATGCAGCCAAAGGTGTAGGGCAGGGCGCGCAGGGCCGGGTCGGCGCGCTGCTGGGCGAGGTGCCACTGGATCCAGTACATCTGCTCGTGCTCGCGCAGGTAGCGGCTCCCGTGGAAGCTGTGGAGGACGACCTGGCGCGAGAGGAGGCCGAGCTTGCGGCGGTCATCGGCGCGGGCGTAGAAGCGGCGCGTCAGCCACTCGACGTCGGCGGCGGCGATCTCGTCGGGGAGCACGGGGGCGCGCTCAGCCGGCGGCAGGGCGGCCTGGTCGGTGAAGCGCGCCCAGGGGCCGACCATGGCGAGCATGCTGACCTGGGCGCGGGCGAGGGCGAGGGGGTCATTGGGCGGCACGACCTCGCCGTAGCGCTGGTCCGTCTTCTCCGGGTCGGTCAGCACGAGGGCGGTGGCGCCGACCTCGGTGGCGACGATGGGCACGCCGGCGAGGGCGGCCTCGCCGATGGCCAGCGGCAGGCCCTCGGAGATGGAGCTGTTCATGAAGAGCCAGGCGTCCTTGAGGACCTCCTTGGAGTTGCCGAAACCGGCGAGCACGACGTGGTTGGCCAGCTTGGCGTCGACGATGAGCTTCTCCATCTCGAGGGCGTAGGCGGGCTGGCGGTCCTTGGCGCCGTAGACGACGAGCTTGTAGTCGGTGAAGCCGAAGCGGTTGATGATGATGTCGGCGGCCTGGATGGCGGCCTTGACGCCCTTGATCATCTGCACGTTGGACAGCATGACGACGGTGGGCGTCTCGGTGCGGATCTTGTCGACGGGGTTGTAGGCGTCCATGTTGGAGATGCCGTTGACGATGGGGTCGATCTTGCGGCGGAAGCCGTTGCGGCTGCAGAGGCGCGCGCCGTCGGTGCCGATCTCGGCCTCCCACATGGGGTTGAAGAGGGACGCGCACGGCATGACGACGTCGGTGTGGAAGTAGGCGAGGCGCGTGGCCAGGCCGATGCCGGCCAGCAGCATGGACTGCACCGACACGGGCAGCTCGGACTGGGCCGGCGAGATGTTGAGGCAGCACTCGCGCCAGAGGATGGCGTGGTCCCAGATGCCAAAGGTGACGCCGCGGCGGTACTTGAGCACCATGCCGAAGAGCGAGCTGATGCCGTGGTGCGTGCTCTGGAAGACGCGCGGGCAGCTCTGGGGCACGCCGACGGCGAAGATGAAGAAGTAGGCGAGGTAGATGTTGAGCGACTGGCGGAAGTCGAACATGCTGGGGCGCGCCACGTCGAAGCCCTCGGCCGGCGCCGCCATGTTGGCGTCGTCGTCGTACGGCATGAGCCAGGCGGCGATCCACGCCTGCTCGACCTCGGGCGCCTTCCACGTCTTGGTGTAGTCCTTGTGCTCGTAGTACTTGGCCATGGAGAGCATGGCGTTGCTGAGGCGGACGAGGTGCGGCCGCGCGAGGCGCTTGGTGCGCGCGCCCCGGACGAACTCGGTGAGCAGCGGGATGAACGTCTCGACAATGTCGCGCTGCACCTCGGTGTCGTCGACCTTCTCGTCGACCTCGGACTCGAGCAGGTCGTCGATGATGCCGTGGTGGGCGGTGCCGCCGTCGAGGCCCCAGAGCGGCAGCAGCTTGAGCGACTGGACGTTCTTCTCGATCTGGAAGCGCGGCACGCCGTAGTCGTTGGCGCACTCGGCCAGCACGTGGTTGCGGATCGTGCTGTGGCCGTTGACGAGATCGCGCCGGCAGTTGGACACGCCGCCGGGCGCCATGGGCCAGCAGCCAATGTCGTTGAAGATGACCGAGATGCGGTCCTTGGTGTCGCTGTAGCAGTCCTGCGGGCGCGTCGTTACGGGGTTGGCGTCCTTGCCGAGGCCCATGACGTAGAGGTCGGCCGTCTTGATCGACAGCAGCGTCACCTCGGACACGTCCGTCTCGATGTCGATGGCCGAGACGATCTGGTCGACGTTGGCGTCGAGCACGCGCAGCGCCTCCTCGAGACGGCCGCTGTCGCGCGCGCGCCAGTAGGCCTTGAGCAGGGGCTCCTCGCGCAGCACGAGCTCGTCGACCCAGCAGGCCGTGACGGCGTCGAGGTCGTTCGTCTTGAGCCACTGGCCCCAGAGCTCGGTGCGGATGCGCCACGTCGGCACGGGCTTGTAGACGCGGACGTTCCACCGGCCGAGCCAGCGCAGGGGGTTGAGACGCGACAGCAGGCTGGGCCTCTTATTCCGGGCGCAGCGGAGCATCTGGCGGATCTGCAGCGGGCTGTGGTAGACGAGCAGGTCGTCCGAGTCGAAGGCGTGGTCCTTGGGCAGCGCCAGCAGCACGGCCTCGTTGGCGAAGAGCGCCGGCGTGTGCGTCAGGGCGGTGCGGCGGCCGTCGTCCTCCTCGAGGAAGGTCGTGATAACGGGGTCGCGGCGGTGCGAGTAGTCGTACTCGGTCGTGTAGGTGCGGCCGGCGATCTTCTTGACGATGAGGCCGATGAACTTGGACGGCACCCAGGTCATGTCGTTGCGGTCGACGGGCGTGCCCCAGTAGATGGACAGCGAGTCGCCGGTGCCGGCGAGGCGGAAGCGCGCGTGGAGCATGGCGGCGCTGCCCTTGGGGCTCGACTTGTAGAAGTACTGAAAGGCAAAGTCGACGCCGTCGACGGTCACGGTGCCGCGGACGATGCGGCCGTGCTTGTCGTAGTAGCCGACGCTGTGGTAATCCTTGTGGACGTGCTCCTTGGTCTCGGGTCGGCGCGCGCTGCTCGCCGGGTCGTAGTGGTACGTCGCCGTGCCGGCACCCGTGTCGTGGCGGCTGACGAGGCGGAACTTGGCGTCGTACTTGGTCGTGAACAGCGGCACGCCCTTGTCGGGCACCTCGGTGAGCTGGCCGTTGTAGACGGCGAGCGACATGCCTTCGTCGTTGTCGTCGCCGGCCGAGGCGAAGCCCGTCTGGAAGGCGCGCGTGAGCTCGACGACGATAGTGTTCTTGACAATCTTGCGACGGGCGCCCTTCTTCGCGAGCCTCGTCAGCTTGACGAGCGTGGGGCGGTGGTAGACGATGAGCCAGTAGACCCAGAGGTTCTTGAGCAGCCAGCAGGCCTTGAGGACGAGCAGGATGACGCGCAGCAGGGGGCCGCGGAAGCGCACGTTCTGCAGGCAGTAGAAGAGCTCGCGCTCCATGTTGGAGCCGGCGCCCGAGATGATGGCGATCCACTTGACGACGAGCGCCGGCACGCGCACGAAGCCGCGCCAGATGGTCTGGACGAGGCCGCGATGGTTCTTGCCGCGGCGGATGACGACGGGGTACAGCTCGGCGGGCGCGTCCTGGGCGGCGAGGACGAGGTCCTGCGAGGGCAGCAGGATCATCTGGTCGAGGCGGTCGCGGCACGCGGCCTGGAGCCGGAGGGTCAGGGCGACGTGGAAGTCGGCCGTCTGGAGATAGACGTTGTGGGCCGCCGCCCAGAGGACGAGCTCCGAGGACATGACGGTCGGCTCGCCGTCGATGCGGTCGAGGATGGCCTCGCGCACAGAAGGCGGCATGGCCTCCCACTGCGCGTCGACGTCGACGTCGAGGCAGAGGTGCTCCATGAGGTTCATCTTGGTCTTGCGCGCGAGGCGGAGGAGGCTCGACGCGTGCTCGGGCCACAGCTCCGACTCGAACCGCTTCGACAGCGCCGTCGTGCCGTGGAGCATGTGCTCGGCCTGGACGGCCTGGGCCGTGGGCAGACGAAGCTCCGCGGCGGCGACGTGGTAGAGGAGGGCCTCGCAGACGACGCTGGCCAGCAGGGGCTGCCACGAGGGCAGACGGCGCTCCGTCTCGCCGGTGAAGCAGACGGCGACGTGGAGGACACCGCGGTCGCTGTAGCTCAGCGAGTGGCAGTCCTCGAGACCGGCATCGCTGAAGTGCTGTCGGCTGAGGACGGCGGCCGTCAGGCGCCCGGACGTCCACATCTCGAGGGCCGTCTCGAGCAGGTCGGCCGACCACGGCGCGTCGCGCGCCGTCTCGTTGGGCTCGGCGACCGTCAGCTGCAGGACCTCGTGCATCTTCTTGGCGAGGCCGGTGCCGTCCTCAAAGTTGACGGTCGCCTGGGTGAAACTCGCGGGGAGGTCGCCCTTGAACAGCGTCGGCGCGGCCTGCTCGTCGAGGCTCGCCATCATGTTGCGCTGGAAGGTGACGGTCGGCTCGTCGTAGGCGTCGCGGCCGCCGCTGCCGCGCGACGCCGCCAGCACGGGCGCCGCCGTCCAGTCCTTCCAGGTGAAGAGCGACGTGCCGGCGGCGGCGAGGGCGCCGGCCAGGTTCTGGCAGAGGACGTCGGTGTAGAGGAACTTGGCCGTCTGAGGCAGGGCGTGGAGCAGGCAGCCGAGGACGAAGCCGACGAGGGCCGAGCAGATGATGATGGTGACGTGGACGCGCACGTTGGTGGTGAAGCACCGGTTGAACTGGAAGATGAGGGCGCAGGTGTAGCCGAAGATATAGCAGTAGTAGAGGATGGTCGTCTCCTTGCTGTCGACGAGCAGCCACATGAAGAGGGTGGCGAAGCCGAAGACGACGAGCAGCTTGCCCATGATGTCGACCCAGGCCTTGCCGAGGGCCGCCTTGCGCTGGCGCTCGGCCTCCTCGGCCACGCGCTTGGCGTGCTCGAGGTCGCGCAGCTTCTCCTCGGACAGCTTGTCGCGGACGCCCCAGTACTTGTAGAGGGCCGTGTCGAGGGTCATGGCGCCGAGGCAGAAGTAGATGATGGCGAAGCAGAAGCCGTAGCGGGCGCGGTCGTCGGTGTAGATGCTGGGGTAGGGACGGCGGGCGCTCATGACCATCATGATCCAGCGGTCGAGGAGCGCGACGAGGAAGAGGCCGAGGTTCTGGCCGAGGTCGTAGCGCGCCATGCGGAAGAGGATCATGACGTTGTGGTCCTTGAGGCCGCGCGACAGCTGGCGCTGCTGGTGAATGGCGTCGCCGAGCTTGGTGAACCAGGCCGTCGTGAAGAGGGGCGGGACGTCGCCGCCCTGGCCGGCCTTCTTGAAGAGCCAGTCGACGTAGGGCAGGCCCCTGGCGACGCGGACGACGAGGGGGTCGCTCGCCTGGTCGGTCTTCTTGGCCTCCTTGCCGTGGCGCGTGAAGGCGAGGACGGCTGCCGTGAAGGCGGCCTGGGCATCCTCGGCGGCCTTGGACTTTTTGGGGCCGCCGGCCTTCTCGTCGTCCGAGTCCTCGGGGTCCATCTTGGTGGCGTACCACTTCTCAATCTCGGGCGCCGAGAAGATGGGCACGTGCTGCATCCAGGTCGACCACTCGTAGCAGATGCGACGGTAGCGGTACAGCGACAGGAAGAGGAAGCCGTACATGACGGGCAGGTAGATCTCGAGGTCGTGGCCGTTGACAAAGGTCGACAGGATGGGCGAGAGGAAGAGCAGCGGCATGGTCTGCAGGAACGTGTTGCGGCCCGACGACAGGGGGCTGCCGTTCTGGTGCATGGTGCTCATGACGCCGAGCAGGTTGAGGTAGGTCGACACGTTGAGGAGGTAGGCGGCAAAGACAAAGCCGGCGCCGACCGACTCGCGCAGGCCGAAGCCGATGATGCCGCCGATGGAGATGAGCAGCGCCAGCACGAAGCCGCCCGACAGCCGCTGGACGTGGAAGTAGATCATGTTGTCGTAGGCGTAGTGCGGCAGGTAATAGTTGCCGGTGCTGCCGACCCAGCCGGTGACGCCGGCCGTCAGCAGAAGCGACGTGAGCAGGGCATAGCCGGCGGCCTCGACGTGGTCGGGCTGCATGAAGGCCGTCATGAAGAGACCGCGGCCGACGAGCGTCAGGAGCAGCACGTCGACGATGGCCGGCAGACAGAAGATGGACATGGCGCTGGCGGCGGCGATGCGCTTCTTCCAGACCTGCATCCACTCGTGGGGGGTCAGACGAGCCTGCGCCTCCTCGGCGGCCTCGATGGTGGCGGCCGTCGCCGCGGCCTCGGGCAGGGGGACGGCATCGGTGCTCGAGTACATGGTCATGATCTCGTTGTTCTGGCGATCCACCGCCATGGGCGGGCGGCCGGCGAGGAACCGGTTGTAGCGGTCGTAGATGACGACGCCAATGTCGCGCGGCGGCAGGCCGAAGTAGTTCTCGCACTGGGAGCCGAGGATCCAGAGCTCCGAGAAGACGGCCGCCTGGTCGGGCTGCGACAGGAAGAGGGGGCAGCGATCGGTGGCCTCGAGATAGACATCCTCGAACGCCGAGCGACGGAGAACGCTGAAGAAGAGGAGGGCGAAAAGATCCGCATTGACGTCGACCGCCTTGCCCTGCTCGGCCGTCGGCGCATAGCAGTCGAGGAGAGCCTTGATGACGACGTTCATGAGCTCGCGACGGCCATAGAAGAGCGACTTTTCGACGGCCTCGTCGACCATGTCATAGAGGCGCTCGAGATCGTCCAGCGCAGGCAGCTCGGTGGCACCCTGACGAGTGTGGTGCTCGAGACGCAGCTGGATGAGATCGCGCATGGTCATGCTGCGGTCGAGGACCTTGCGCGCGCACGTGTTGGTCCAGAAGGTCTTGGTCGTGTCGGCGATGAGGTTCGACCGGCAGTACCGCTGGAGGCCCTCCTCGAGGGCGTGAGGCGCGTGCGCCGTCGCCGCGCGCGACGAACGCAGTCGCTGGCGCAGCACGAGGAGCTCGGCGACAGTGGCCCGGTCGACGGCGGCGCGCAGACTCGTCGGCAGGCCGCAGCCGCTCGCATCCTCGAGGCCGACGACCTGCTCGAGCAGCAGCTCCTGCTCGAAGCGCTCGACGCGCGGCCGTCCGCAGTGGGCGAGCCAGGTGTGCAGCACGACCGAGGCGTCCTGGGGCGCCTTTTGCGAGAGGAAAATGTCGACCGAGGCCTCGCCGTCGCCGCGGCGCTTGGCGACGCCCCAGAAGTGCGCCTCGCCCTCGGCGCAGCGGAACCCCGTGGCGAGGCCCTTGAAGACGCGGACGTCGCGCGACACGAGGCCCTTGACGAGGTCGTGCACGCCGAGGTCGCACGACGGGTGGGCGGCGAGGGCCTTGAGCGAGGCCAGCAGCGCCTGCTCCTCGACGCCCTCGATCGTGTGCAGCATGCGCAGCTTGGCGAGGTGCACCTGGGTCTCGACGACGGCATCGTGGTGCTCGGGGCGCGGCTCGGACCCCAGGGGGAAGGCGCCGCGGCTCGACAGCATGGCGCCGTCGCGGTCCGTGTCCCAGAACAGGGCGGCGGCGGCGGCCATGGCCTCGTCGCCGTCGACGAGGGCATCGAGGTAGCGCGGCGGCGCGCGGAAGGCGGCCACCTCGTCCTGGAGCCGGCGCAGCGCCGGCGGCAGCGCCTTGGCCTGCAGCAGCTCCGCGGTGCCGGGGATGACCGTGCTCAGGTCGTCCAGGGGGAGGCTGGCCACGTCGGAAGCTTCTGCCGCCTTTCCATGACCCCTGGGCACCCAGACCCTGCGGGTCTCGGCGGTCCAAACAGTTTGGAGCTGCAGGGAAGAAGTCAGTCGGTGCGCAGCCTTTCGTGATAGTGGGTATAGGCTGATGCGACGAGAAAGCAAGAAAGAGGCACAACAGGGGACTCAGAGCGATCGTTGGCTGGCGTGACAGATGACAGCGCAGATGACGGCAGGACACGTAGGAAGGCCCCAGAAATCGAGACAGAAATAGAGAGGCGACAGGAGGCAGTGCGGGGAGGGGAGGGGAAAAGAATGCAACGTCAGCTGCATATGCATATGCAGCAGGGAAACATGGAACTCGGGATTCAGGGAATCAATGGGCAGAGGATGTCGAGAGGAAAAATCGAAACCCCTCACACGACAAAGCAACGGAAAGGTGGAAAGCAACGGAGAAGCGTACCTGGATGATCTCGGCGCGACGAAGATACTCGAACCCGCCAATGGTGCGGGACGCGCTGGCGACGACGGGACTGGCGGCCATGGCCGCGTCCGAGGGGCCATGCTCGATGACGGCGCCAAAATGCTCGGCGATCTTGACGGCGCGCTTGACGACGGAGGGATGCGGGCGGACGTCCCACTGGTCGAGGAAGGCGACGAAGAACTCGGGGCGGTCCTCGCGCTCCGTGGTGCAGCGGGTCATGGTGTCGCGCAGGCGGCGGGCGATGAAGTAGTCGCGGCGGGTGCCGTCGCGCAGGATGCAGGCGTTCTCCATGATGAGGCCCGAGGCGTGGAAGAAGCTCAGCGCGTCGAGGCCGACAAAGTCGTGGTGGCAGAGCAGCAGCGCCGGCAGCTTGCGCGCGTGCAGCGCCTCGAGGAGCCGCTCAACCTTGGCCGCCTCGGTGTAGGAGGAGCAGCGGACGGCGAAGCCGGCGAGCGTCTGCTCCATGTAGGCCTCGTGCAGCCGGGCCGCCGTCGCCTCGAGGCGCGGCGACGTGAGGTCCTCGTCGCTGAAGCTGTCGACGTCGACGCGCGCGAGGCTCATCTTGGCCGGCACGCTGCGGCTTGAGCGCAGCGACGACGCCGAGCTCGCGAGGCCGCCGGCGGAGGGCGGTGCCGCCGCCTGGCTGCGCAGCGGCACGACGACGAGGTCGTACGGCTGCGTGTCCCCGGAGATGGGGAGGTCAGTGAAGTCATCCAAGACACGGAACGTCTTGGTGGCCCGGAACGACGGCGCCGGGCCTTGGTGTTCGGACACGGGCCGGCTGACATCGCGGGCGTGTCTTGCGTTTCTGGTCGTGTCAGTCAGCGACACATTGTACAGGACAACGAGGTGCATCACACGACTGCCCCCCATTCTCGGAGAGGACCTACTTGGATCGAGCCGCGGCATCGTGCTTCGGCCGCGCTACTCGGTAGAGGAGGAAGAGGAGGATGGGGATGACAATGGCCGTCACACCGACTGTCACATCGAGGACCTGATGCCACTGTGCGAACCGCCTGTCGGCCGGCAAGATGCTGTTGCAGAGCACCTCGAAGCGCGAGCTGCGCTCACAGCCTTCGATGGCAGGGTCGTTGAACCCGGGCTGGAAAAACGACGCCATGACGACTCTATGTGAGGGAGGGGTAGGCTACCTCTCTAGAGGGCCCTCTGTGAAGGGGCGAGAACCAGACAACAGACCGATGCAGCGATGACGTGACCTCGCAAAAATCGCCGATAAGGTGAAGAGGCTCAGGTAGGCGGCGGCGCGTGGGTGAGAGTGAGGGTATCAAACCGCCAAAACGAGCGTCGGTAGAACTGGTGATGGTGTTGGGGAGGCGAGGGGGGGTAAGGATGATGATGAGATGGAAGTAAATCAAGACTATCCAAAACAAAAACGTGTCAGGTCTGCCTCCCAGAAACAAAGAACCAGAATAGTAAAAAAGGTAAGTTTAAAAAAAAATGGGGAGGCAGATCGTGAAAGGGGTTTGAGGTGATGTATGAAGAAGGCCAAACTCCCCGAGATGAGTGACACAGGAGATGGGATGAGGAGGAAGGGGGGGACGTGGCAGAGAGCGAGCAGGGGTGTCTGTGTGTGTGCGTGCGTGCGAGCAAGCTCAGCAACCGAGCGTCAAAGAGGCAAAACGAGACTATCGACAAGTCGGGTCCACGGATTTCTCGCTTCGCCTCAAGCCTCCTCGTGGGCGCCGGGGCCTGGAGCTGGACTACACGGGCAAGACACGCTGAGGGGGAAAAAAAAATCGCTGTGCAGCAAGACTGGCGGGACGGCGGCGATCAGCCTCGTTTGGTGTCAGGTCAGGCCGTCAGTTCAGGTCAGGTCAGGTCGGTGTGGTGGGCTCGTGGGGTTGCGAAACGAAAAGCGTGGAGCCTCGCTATTTCCTCGTTGCTTTCCTCGCTCGTCTTAGACACAAAAACGCACCTCGGCCTGCTATACCTGAGCGAGCGGGCGTCAGTCCGTCTGTTCACTTCTCTCCACCGGGCCGCGGACGGAAGTACCGCTGCGTGGGCCTGCAACAGTCGCTGCTTTCTGACAGCGGCGCAGGATGTCTCGAGGCTCCTCACGTCTGCGCACACCGGAGAGATTGTCTTGGCAGAGTGGATGAGGAAAGAGCGCGTGGCAAACTGATGGTGAATAGTTCTGATGTCGTGGTCGTTAGACAGTCAGCTAGCCCCCCCGTGTGGTTGGAAATGGGGCGTCCCGTACGGTCGAGACCCCGAGACGATGATGAGGTGATGTGGTGTGCTTTCGGCGCCGGGCTCAGCTTCTGCAACTTATTCTACTTCTGCTTCTCTTTCTGCAACGAGAAGACTGCAGGCAGCTGCACGAACGGCATGCACGAAAGGGAAGGGGGGAGGGCAGACGGGCTTGCCAGCTGGAAGGGAAGGTGAGGTGAGGCGCGGCGAGGCAAATGCAAGGCCAGCAAAGCCGGTGAGATGTCAGGATGTTCTGGACCCAAGGTTCCAGGTAGGCCAGATGGAAAACAGGAAATAGAAAGCGAGGAAAGATGTGTCTAGTGGCCACGAGCTGAGCTGAGCTGGGCAGGGCGCCGATGATGCAGAGTAGTGATGCAGAGTCGATCTCAGGGTTGGGTCTTGGGTCTTGGGTCCTGGGTCGTGGGCCTGGGGTCTGGAATGGGGCAAGGGCAAAAGGGTCTGGGTTGTCAAGGGTGGGTAGAGACGAAAGCGAGAGTGAGAGAGGGTGAGGATGCTACCTTGCTACCTACCATGGCCATGACTAGGGTCGTGACAGTGTCATGTATCTTCCCATGTGGGACTTCATCTGGATGCATCTGGGAGGATAGTTTCTCGCTAAAGCACGTCCTCTCTCTCTCCCCCCCCGGGCGTCTCTGTCGCCGCGGCCGTGGCCATGGACATGGGCATGGGCATGGCTGAGTCCGGTGGCTATTGTCCATTGTGTAGTGCCACTGTCTATTGTGCAGTGCCAAGAGGAGACCAACGCATCGATGATGGGCGTCGAGGAAGCATATTGAGCAATATGAGCATAGATGCGCATGGCATAAGCTGCAATTGGGACTGAATACGATGATCGATCCGGGTGTCTGGCCCCCCCGGCCCCATAGGGTCCTTGGATCGCAGAGTCCATGGCAGCCACTGGTTGACGGACATGGCATCACCGGTGGTCCAGGCAGAGAGCCTCATGCCCAAAGCATCGAGGGCCAACTGTAAGAAGCAAGACGACCGGGGGGGGGGGAGGGCGCCAAGAAGGATCGGACGTTTGGGAAGCGGTCGAAGCAGCGCACCGGCTCGACCGGCGGCTGTGGTCCGACCGGGGATCGAGGTCGTGATGATCCAGTTGGGCGTCAGGTGGGGGCAGTGATTGGTGGCATTGGGGGGGTCCAAGTCCGCTTCCGGCAAAAACGACTCAGACACGAGGAACAAAGCAGAGCGAGTGCCAGCAGAGCAGCAGCAGCACGAATAGATGAACACGGCCGAGCTTAGCTCAAGTGGTCCGCCGGAACCTGACTAGAAAACCCCTCGATGGCGCCGCCTGGGGTGATTTGAAGTGCGAGCTAGGAACACCCCCTGAAGCACGCCCTCCCTCCGACGCCGGCAATGAGAAGGGTGCATAGGGTGCCAATCGTGGTGGACCCCCCATTCTTCACCCCCTCATAACCCCCTCATAACCCCCTCATCGTCCCAAAGTATATGCACTGCGGGAGAGGCAATCGGCAGAATGCTGTAGTCAATTTTTGTTCATCGTGCACCCCTTCATTCCACACACCTCTAGACCGCACCCCCCATGGACCGCACCCCCTATAGTAATCTCATCACCCCCCCCTTCGTGACCGTCTCTCATGCTTACCCCCCTAGCTGCTGGGATCCCCCCGGCTCCCCTTCACCTTCACCACCCACGCCCATCAAGGCACAAACACTTTTGGGCTTGGGGGCGTCGACGGTTAGAGGCTCGGTAGATCGTCCGAACGCGAGACGGTAAAACACACACACACACCCCTGCCCTGGCCCAGCCTGACCTGACGGGACACCCCCCCCCTGACACGCCGAGGCGTTCAAGCTTGTGGCTTTTTCTTCTGGGCTGCAGGCTTCAGGCTTCAGGCAGCGCACGGCCGACAGCACGGTCCCGATCACGAATGGGCTCGTGGGAACAGCCCAGCCCTCATATTGGTCCAGGTACCTAGATAGGTAAAGGCCCCCTTGGGTGGTGGTGGTGGGGAGGAGGGCAGATCGTCTCGGGACATTTTCACAGAACGGCGCCAAAACAAATCGCGCCGGTGGAAGAAACAAACAAAACACCGCGGCGGCAGATCACTCTTTTGTTGCGGAGCTGATCATTTCGAGCTCGGTGTTCCGTCTGTGCTGCTGCTGCTGCTGCTGGTGCTGCTGCTCATGGACCCGGAGGTGTGCATCGTTGCCCAGCTCGGCTCGTCATGGCTGTCGCCCATCGCCACGGCCACGGCCCATCATCGGGCGATGCTCATCTGGCGACACACAGCCGGGGCCCATGTGCGCATGGTGCGGATGAATACAATCTGGGCCGTCAGCGCGTTCAGCGCCCTCAGCGCTCAGCTTTCTGCGCGATGCGCTCACCGGCCACCGGCCACCGGTGACCATTACTGCTTCGGGGCATCCGAGGCGTGGTCTTCAATTGTCCGCCCCCAAGAAAGCATCTCGCCCCGAGCATGCATCGTCACCTCACGGCACGCCATTTACCCGCGCCGCCACATGTGGCCCTACTGTACCATACAATGCAGCATGCCCGCTGCGCTCTCCTGCCGTCTTGCGCTGTATGCAATGGGGGCGTGGTATGCCCGAGGGGTAAGTACGTCTCGGCGGCCTGGCACGCACACACATACACACACACACAGAGAGAGAGAGAGAGAGGGAGAGATGGCCCGGCCCAGACCTCATCTCTTGGCGACGACAAGAACAGCTCATGGCGTCATGTAAGCTTCTCCCCGCGCAAGCGCATGGCGCAGACAATAGGTAGCTGGGAGAATTTTCTTTGTCCCTCCTCCGCAGCCGCGCCGGAATCGAAAGCAAGGGAAATCCAGCTCTCCGGTTCTCGATCACGGAATTGTCATCAAATCCTCAAGTCCTCGAGTCGGCTTCCGGGTAGCGTGCGCCCAAACCAGGCTTAGCTTCTCTTCAGTCTCCCCCCCTGTTTGACTATGTTGCCCACTTTGTCTCGATTAGCTGCCGCCCCATGTTCCAAGGGGGGGGGGGGTGGCCTTTGATTTTCGTCTCGTCTTATTGCTGTTCCGAGCTTTCCTCTGCGTGCTACTCTGTAAGTTTGGTACTGATACTTTTTCATTTTGTTGCACAGCGCAAAACAAACCACCCTTCTCCCCCTCCCCCGAAAGCAGCATGCTCGCTTGTCCGAGTGCAATTGAATTGCCTGATCCGCGTCACATGGCGCTCAGCTTAGCAATACCTGAATAAACCTACCTGTCCCTTGGAACATCTTCGGCCCCCACGTAGAGGTACGAACAGGAAGCAAAGAGCCTCCGATGAGGCCCACACACCACAACACCCCCCAAAGAACAACGTCGTTGAAACGGGGGTTCCTCCATAACTGGCACAACCTGCTTCACCCCTCTCCCCTCGCATAGCACTGCCACAGGGGGACATAGAGTAGCGAGCACCACACATGGCCGCCTTGACTCGTCTCGCCAGTGTCTGCGTGCATTCGCCGTGACCATGGTGCCTTGGGAAATGGGCCACCTGGATAGGCTAGCGCAGCTCAGGTAGCTCACCTGGCCCCACGAGGGTCTTGTCAGTAACGTCCGTGAATCCAGAAATCGGGGTCCGGGCCCAGACCCAGGAACAACGCCGCGCCCTGGGATCTGTGGCGTTCCGTCGACAAAGGGCTCTTTCACTTCACGCCCAACACCTGACGGCGCTAAAGCTGGCCCATCGCGGTCCCAAATCTCCACCAGCGACCGACGCTCGTCGGCCTGCGGTGCCTCCTCGCAGCGTGTTTGTAGGTGCCCTCGCTCGCGGCGCCACGCAGACCTATCCATAGAGCTGGGAGAGACATGGCCCAACGGGAGCCAGTCCTCCTAGCCAGGTGCCTTCTGGGGCCGCGCTTTCATTGTTCATTACCACCTTTCTGGTAACACCTGAACCCCTAGGGACCGCTTCTGGTGCTCGCTGGCGCCTGGTCCTTTAGCTCGCGGCATCTTCCTCTTCCACGCGGCGAGTACAGCTCGGAGACAAAGAAAGCTGTTGGCCCTTGAAGCCCACGAAGCCCACGAAGCCCACGACAATGACCCGCCAAGGTGGTATTGCCTATTCACATGTGGCTACCCCGTCTCCAGGGTCCCAGCTGGCTGGGGCTGGACCATCACCCGTTATACCGACTCTTCGCACCGTTCGCAGCCTCACCTGGCGTTAGTTCTCTTGAGGTTAGAGTTTGCTTTCCTTTCCCATGTGCTGCTGCCCTGGAACCATCACCAGGGGGTGTGTGGGAGGGGCGGCCGGACGAGGTACACGCACCGCGGCGACGGGACCTGGGCCCCCCTCCCCGCCGGGCGAGGCGAGACGTTCAGCCCAAGGTCTCTGCCATACATGCCGTGGCGGGCTGGAACCCAATAATCTCGTCATGGAGCTGTACTTGTTCGAGACTGCTCGTTCGGACGGCCCATGTTGACTTCAGGTTCAGCCGGAAGGTGGTGAGGACCCGCTCCCACCGGAGACCACCATGTCGGCGAACCCATCGAGGGCGAGCTTGGACGAAGATGTGCCCATCATCGCCCAGACGTCTCGGCCTTCATAAACCCCCTGATCTCGCCCGTCCATAAGCTTGTTTACCCTTGGAAGATCATCAGTCCAGCACAGACTACTACTCTACCACGACTACTACCACCATCTTTCTTTATATCTCCTCGTGGAAACACACTCCCATCCCACCCTACACACTTATATCCCCAGTCTCCTACTCAAAGGTCTCATCATCATCCCTGGCCTTTACCACCTAGGACATAAGTCTCCTCTCACACCCACAAACAACACTACTACCCCTTTTTCTTCACCCTCTCTCCCGTACGAAGCCCTCACCAGCTTCCTACGCCCCCCCTCCTCCTTCGCCCCACCCTCCTCTTTTTTCTGTTTCTCACAGAAAGACACACACACACACATCACAATGGACAGCCGCCTTGGTTCCGGTGCGGCCTCGCCCGTCTCCCTCTTCTCCAACAACAGCTCTGCCATCACAACACCCGAGCCCGACTCGGACAACGAGGGCTATGCCACGCTCGCGCCCAGCACCAACGCCAACAGGAAGTACATTCTCGTGCTCGGTGGTCTCGGCTTCATCGGTTCGCACACATCGCTCGAGCTCCTCAAGGCCGGCTACAGCGTCATCATCGTCGACGACCTGAGCAACAGCTTCCACGACGTGCTCAGCCGCGTCAGGACAGCGGCCGAGACGTGGTGCAAGGCCAACCGCAAGCCCATGGGCGAGATCCAGTTCCACAAGGTCGACTACCGCAGCAAGGCCATGCACTTCCTCCTCGAGTCGTACTCTGACCTCGTCACGGTGCCCTCGGAGACGGCCGGCGGCGCGCCGCGCCTCACGAGGCAGTCGCGCATCTCGGGCGTCATCCACTTTGCCGCGTTCAAGTCGGTCAGCGACTCGATCGCCAGCCCCATGGCCTACTACCGCAACAACGTCTGCGGGCTCGTCGACCTGCTCGAGCTCCTCGGCAAGCACAACATTGTCAACTTTGTCTTCTCGTCGTCGGCCACCGTGTACGGCACCAAGGCCGACGCCGGCCAGCCGCTGCGCGAGGAGGACCTCGTGCACCACGCGACGACGTACACGGACGCCGCGGGCCGGCAGCAGACGGCCATGCCGGACGTGTCGGGCCTGCAGTCGCCGTACGCGCGCTCCAAGTACTTTGGCGAGGCGATCCTCGCGGACCTCGCCTACTCGGACCCGCGCTGGCGCATCATCGCGCTGCGCTACTTCAACCCCATCGGCTGCGACGCGTCGGGCCTCCTCGGCGAGGACCCCAAGGGCGTGCCGACGAACCTGTTCCCCGTCATCACGCAGGTGCTCACGGGCGACCGGCCCCAGCTCGACGTCTTCGGCACCGACTGGGCGACGCGCGACGGCACGGCGGTGCGCGACTTCATCCACGTCTCGGACCTCGCGCGCGGCCACATTGCCGCCCTCGCCGCCGGCGTCGACGCCCCCTTCCGCACCTTCAACCTCGGCACCGGCAACGGCACCACCGTCAGCGAGGCCGTCGCGAGCCTCGAGGCCGCCGCCGGCCGCGCCATCCCCGCGCGCCTGGCGCCGCGCCGCGAGGGCGACGTCGGCTTCTGCGTCGCCGCCAACGAGCGCGCCACCAAGGAGCTCGGCTGGGTCGCCACCGAGAGCATCGCCCAGTGCGCCCGCGACCTGTGGAACTTTGTCTCCAAGACGCGCGCCGTCCAGGCGTGAGAGCCTTCTGCTCTCGAGCGTTCTGCGTCTCGGCGCGACGACATGCATCTCGGCGCGAACGACATGCATCACGAATTGCACGCACGACGTCAGACGTTGGCGCGAGCGCAGGGTTGCCATGATGCACGAGCGCACGGCCCTCGGCGCTTTTGCTTTTGCCGCAAAACGGTTAGACTAGACTCTGCACTGACAGTGGGTTTGTTTGGATTTCAGGTAATGAACGGGCTGCGCCGGCATCTTCGGCTTTGGTGTCCGGGCTTTTTTTTAGAGGGCCAAAGGGTTGCTATACAGGACCTGGCTCTCAGGGCGTTATGGGGGTAGCTTTTTTTTGGTGTGTCTTGGGATTTTTTATTGTCTCTCTTTGGGGCCTGTTTCATTTCCTATGTTTCTCTCTCGTTGGCGAGCACAAAAAAGGACACACACAGAAAGTTATAATGTGGTAATGACGAACGGGCCGCAAAAAACACCGGCATCTCTTACAAAAAAGGATAACAAGAATGATTACTTAATCTGCTATACGCTTCCAACTCGTCCCCATCTGGTAAACTTCCACTCTTCCATGACTCCTCCCATCGTGACACTTGAGTTTCGCACCATGGCTTGTTCCGACATGAAAGACAAGAAAGAGTAAAAAAAAAAAACCCCCCGCCGACCACGCCAGAGGCAAGGCAATCTGCGCTTCTTTGTTCGTATTCTTTTGTCTGTTCTCCATCTTTTCGGGATCGACCCCACAGCATCCCGAAGAGGCCTGTGAACAATGCCCCTGTCCCCCCTGAACCTGGCCCGCCCTCTCGCTCGGCATCTGACTCGTCCGGGGCGGGCCCAACAAGGCGCGCGCTACTGCATCTGATCTTGAAATAGTCTGGTGGGCGGCCCCTAAGGACGCCAGCGAGGTAGAAGAAGAAGAAGAAGAAGAAGCAGAGAGAGAGAGAGGGAGAAAAAGACGCCGAAGCGGCCGCCATTTCGCGTGACGCCGATTGGACAATCTGTCCCCCTACCTTTCGATGCAATAGTCAGTACCGCGCGATTCGACATGAGGGGCCGTCCGTCATCGGTGAGACGGCGCCGTATGGGCACCTTGTCCCACGATGCGCTCATGTGGAGCAGATGGACACAAATACACCCAAGGTAGGTACCCAAGGTAGGTAAGCAGTCGAGTAATACGGCCTCGTACGGCCATGTCAGCCCGCGTCGACGTCAACCGGCATCAAGGGGTGGCAGAGTTTTCACATGGTGATGAAGCAGTCAAACGAACAATAGGCCATGGCAATCCGGATAAAAGAAATAAAAAAAGAGGTGAAGGGGGAACGTGTCCGCAGATACGAACTCTAGCGCTGGGGTCCATGGCGGTGACGTGCGCGCGAGCAAAGAAACCCCCCTGGATGCCTTGCTTGGGCCTTGGATGTTTCGACATCGGAGCCCCTGGTCCAAACAATTGTCTGGACAAACATCGGATTATTCCTGCATCATGGCAGAGAGAGCCCACGGACGACGCAAATAAGCGAGAGACACGAGGGCCCAAGGGGAGAAAGGAAGGAACAACAAGCTTATTGGGCCCTCATCGTGCGACAGCCGGGGGGGGTGTCCTGGTATTGGGATGGGGGTCTGCAGGTTGGCTTTGGGGGCCAAGTGATGAGGCCAATAATGAGTGAGACCAAGCAATGGGGGCCAAGTGAAGGGGCCAATGATGAGACCAAGCAATGGGGGCCAAGTGAAGGGGGCTCATAGAGGGGGGTCCTCGTACACACTTGAGACACTCGGCCGTATTCCACTTCACCCCCCTCGAACGCACAATGCACAATGCACTGCACTGCACGTCGTCCAGGTTCAGGGGCTCTCTGACCGCCGCCCCCCAGCCCATGGTCCGGCGTTGCTACGTTGCTGCGCAAGGAAGAAGAGCGAGAAAAAGCAAGTTTATTCTATTCACGCTCCACCGCTTGTCGTCTGCACCAGTGTCTCTCCCAGTCGTCCACTGCCCTGCTCAACGGTCGTCAAAGAAAATCCACCAAACAGGCCGCCCCTGGAGGGACGTGGCCACCTAGGCTCAGGCTTAGCCTCAGGCTTAGGCTTTGACTTAACCTCGGACCCAGACCTCCACACCAGGGCCCCTCTCATCCCCCTGCTCACCTGAAGCCCACCAACCTTCTCGCCGTTGCGGTCGGCCCTCGCCCTGCGCTTCGATGCCGAGTGAGTGGATACGGCACGCCAGGGATCCTCCGCCGATCGAGACGAGGAAATCAGGGGACCAGGCGTTGCAGTGGGATCGAGAAGAAACGCACGGGACGCTAAAACGAAATGATCGCCCGTGATCCAATGTCCACCGCTTCGGCTCCGTCAACCCGGCTTGGTCACCTGCCTGCACCACCGATGTCGTAGGTGCATCGAGCTTGGCATCGAGTTCGAAGCCTGCTCCTGCGGGTGAAGCCCGCTCCTGCTGGTGAAGCCTGCTCCGGTGGCCTCCTACCAAGATGCACCAAACAGCCCGACCAATGCCCGTCGGCGCGCAGCGAAGCTGACGGCAGGCCCCTGAACCTGGTCACCACGGCGCGCCATAGTGTCATCAAATAACCCCCGACGGATGAAGGGGGGCCCCTGCTACGGCTCCGACGACAGCGACAAGACAGTGACGGCGACTGGTACTGCTACTGCTCGTGCGCAGTGCCGTTGCTCGAGTTCGTACTGTTGCTGCTGCTGCTACTGCCATTGACTCTGGCCAGCATCTCGAGCTCGCCCTCCCACATGGCGGGCCACCTCGTGTACCCGCCATCGACCTCATCCGTCAGGTACGCGCCACCGAGGCCGAGGTGGCATATGCGCCTCGCCAGCGCGCAAGCCTCATCCGCCTCGTCGTCCACGTTGCCGTCGGCGCTGCTGCTGCTGCTGCTGTTGACCGTGTGCACAATGGCCACCGACTTGGGCCGCAGCGCGTCCGGGATCTGCGGCAGGCCCTCGCCGACAAAGTAGTCGTCCCAGTGCTGAGCCGACTGCTCAAAGACGACGACATAGTCGGCGTCCTCGTACCAGCGCGGCTCGACGACGACGCCCGGGTTGAGCGCCAGCACGGCGTCGCCGCCGGGGGCGCCGCCCGGCGCCGGCCGCTCCCAGGCGTTGCGCGCGTACCGCGTCAGCCGCGCCATGTAGTCCTGGTGGCTCGGGTCCCAGGGCGTCTCGTCGAAGAAGATGCCGTCGACGCGCAGGCTGCCGCTGGCCTCTTCGGCCTCCTCGTCGGCCTCCTCTCCATTGACAGTGGCAGCGCCCCCCCTGACGAGGTCGTCGTTCCACGCACGGTACACGTCCATGTCCCGCTCGACCTCCGACTGGTTGCGCGTGCAGTAGCTCACGTGCACGTAGCCCAGCAGCTGCACGTTGGGCAGCGCGCTGAGCTGATGCAGCGCGGCGACGTAGCTGGCATCGGGCCGCGGGTCGGGGCCTGGACCGTTGTTGGGGTTGACGACGGTCACGAACGTCAGCGACGGGTGCGTGGCGGCCGACCGGACCAGAGGCTCCCAGGCCGTGTCAAAGGGGTAGATGTACAAGGGGATGAAGACGACGGGCCGCATGATTTGATGAGGCTGCTTTTGTTTCTGCTGCTTCTGCTGCTGCTGTGACGCGCTGCTGGGATTGGGCGGATGAGCTGACATGGTGGGCAGCCGACGCGGATCTCTTCCCTGTTTGTTTGTTGTTTACTGTACCCGAGGGTGACGTGGCTTGACGGCCGGAAAATCAATCAACCGTGAAAATGAGAGCTGCTGCCACAATGAAACAATGGGCAGAGGATGGGGTGACCGGCGAGAATGCGATTGTTGAAAAATAGTCGTGGTGGTGTGGTGGTGATGCGACGCGGCGCTGACTGCAACCTAAACGCGTGTTTTCCTTGCGTCGATTGCGGGGGGGAGGAGGATTGCGGGTCTGGCAGGCTGGTGAGCCGGCTGACAGAAGGAGAGGCTGAGTGAGCCCTTTGGATTGAGTGAAGAGAAGAGCGATGAGGAGAAGATGGGTGGCTAGAGAGGGTGCGGAGGTTACATTCGACGTGCATCTGCGGCACGGAAACTAAGTGCCAGGCTTTTTGTTGGTTGACTGGTTGTAAGTGTAGCTCAACGTGCTCTCATCCTCAGTTTCTCTCGTCACCATGAAACTAAGTCGGTTGACCAAGAGAATAAGCGAGCATGGGTATATCGGGTGGTGGTGGTGGTCATCAGCGCCCCGGTATTTGAACTCGCACTCATCGCTCCTCCGACTAGGGGTCCATCCAGTCCACAGCGGCACGAGTCAGATCTGCGCGGCGCCCCTCTTCTGCCCGGTCTGCCGCGCCGACAAGGGGGGGGGCCGCACACAAACACGAGGTGCGAAGGGGGCGGCTGGCGGATGGCTGCGCTTCAACGTGTTGCGTGCTGTGCCGTGCCGTGTGGTGTTTTGGCCCAGAGTCGCGAACCGCTGTCAGCCATCTGGGCTTTTCGTCCCGCGTCGCACAGCGCACAGCGAGGGCGATCGCCTGCCACCAGAAGAACAATGGGAAAAAGGTGCGTCGGTGATCTGACCGCCGAGATGCTGGCTCGGTGACCCTTGGGCCTTGGGGGAGGGGGTTCCAGGCTGTCTCGCCCCTTGTCAGCGCCTACATGGATCGACGGACCTTCATGACCGTCATGCCATCATTGTGGCTTTTTTCGACAAAGAAAGGTGCGTCGGATATTGAATCCTCTTGTGAATAATTATGTTTTAGGTTCTAGGTCGACTGCATGCGTGCATACAACGTACATGTACATAGATTGGTCTTACGCCATCCCCCATGCCCCACGCCGTCGCTTGTCCCGGACGAGACAATTCCCGACGCCGGCAGAACCTGTGGCTCGCTCGACTTGGGAACCAATGTGGCTCGGCTCAGGGGCATGGGTTCGGCATGGCGAGTGAGGGCGCCAAATTGACAGCACCGAGCGTGACATCCGGGGTGACAGGGAACATCGGGTAAAACCAACACGGTAAGGAAAAACAAGAAAAAAACCGACTCCCAATGCTGAACCCTGGCATGAATGACTGAAATAGATTGGTGATTATGTGTAGCCCGGCAGCCGTGGTGCCTCGCCTGTGGCTTCGGTTGGCTGGCCTCGTTCTCGTCCGGACCATGCTGCTGCTGCACAGCTGTATCGACGGCGTCGGGACGAGGGAGTGACAGGACGATGGGGCAGGCTGCTCAGACGTCCAAGGTCGTGTTGAACTTCTCGCCGTCGCAAAACTCGACCCACCCGTCGAGGTTCATCTTCTTGATGACGGTGCTGAAGCCGTCGGTGCCGGCCGCCTCGCCCGTGGGCGTGCACACCCTCTTCGAGGCCGTCGACGACACGCTGGGCGCGTCCTTGGGGTACTCGATGTGGAAGACGGGCTTGTTGTCCTTGATGAAGGGCGCAAACGTCTCGCACTCGGAGAACTGCACGCACTGCTCGTTGACCGAGAAGTGGACGTCCTCGAGAACGTCGGGGATGATGCTGCCGGCGTTCTTCAGGCCCGTCGACATGTTGTACTGCAGGGCCGTCTCGGAGAGGAACTTGACAAAGTCAATGGCGTTCTCCTTGGTCAGGCCGAGGCCGTTGTCATTTTGCTGTGCCTGGTATTAGTCTCGTGCTCGTTCATGAGGCTCCTCGTCCAGCAAACTCACAAAGCCGTCAACATTGTCGGGGTCAATGGCGTCACAGCCGCGGTTGGCAGCGAGCTGGATGCGTTTCTTCATGACGTTGCGGACGCCGTCGCTGGCCACGTCCACCCACTTCTCGCCGGGCCAGCCGTCGAGTTCCTTGCCGAGGTTGTCGTCGCCAAAGTCATCCTTGTCATCGCGCCAGTCCTCCCACGACCCGGCGCTGAAGTAGCAAATGACCTTCTTGCCGGCCTCGCGCAGGCGCGAAAACGTCTCGTCCGAGTTGTCAAAGAGGTCAATATCAAAGGCGTCGACGTCGGGCGTCACGTCGCCGCTCGCGGGCACCTCGATGGGCTTGATGAGCACAATCTGCCACGACGCGCCGGCCTCGGGCTGCCAGAGGGACTCGCGGCTGGTCGAGTTGCCACCGCCGGTGCCGCCTCCACCACCACCGCCGCCGCCATTGTTGTTGCCGTTGTCGTTGTTGTTCTCATCATCATCGCCACCGCCTCGGTTGCTCAGGCCTACACCAAGACCGACGGCGAGAGCAATGGCGACGACTAGGACGACGCCCACGAGCGCGAGCTTCTTCCATAGCGGCCATCGCGGCTTGGCGGTGGCGGCCTTGGGCTCGGCGTGGAGCGAGTCGGCAGAGGCAACGTCTGCAGAGGGCGGCATATTGGGAGGATGGGCGGGGGCAGGGGTGGGAGTGGGATGAGGTGGGTGGGTGAGATGCGAGTGAGACCGGAGGAGGGGAGATTCTGGAGAGGATCGACCGGGCCTTGTGGGGATGATGGACCTGCCGAGCTGGGAGATCTATCGCCGACAGGACAAAGACAGGTCTTTTTTGAGTTGAGAAAGGGCAAACCCAAGATCGATCGATGGTGAGATGGCTGAGGGGCTGATGATCTGAGGGATGATGATGATCCTCAACCGAATGTGAGCGGAGGCAGGAAGCTGACAGAGTCGGCCGATGAAGCTGACGACGCCGGCTGATGCGGGATTTTTTTACCGTAGCAAAAAAAAAAAAAAAAGAGAAGTCTTCTGCAAACCAAAGAACGAGTGGCTGATGGTAGATTTCAATAGTTCCCTCAACGGCAGGCAGGTGAACAGATGGTTCTCGTGGAGCAATGAGCAATTGTGCTGAAGAGGAGCGAGTCGTGGATCAATATGAGTTTGTGTTTGGTGGGAAAAGGGGGGGGGGCCTTTGTCGGCGACATTTTAGGTGCAGCTTGCGTGGCTCGCACAAGCCCAGGCCCAAGGGTCGAGCCTGCCAGAAGGGGGTGGGGGTGGGTGAGGGGTGCTGCTTAGGGGACCTCACACCATTCTTTCAGCGGGTGAAGTCCCCTGAGAGCCTTGCGCTTGGAGCTTTGGGTGTCTGCCTAGGCACCTGACGTTGCCATGCTCGAGGGAGGTACCGAAGTAGATGGGAGGCAAGAACGATCAGTGGTCAGCACCTGCTGGGTGCCTGGGAGTGTGGAGTGTCTGTCGTGCTTTGGGCGCTTGGGACCCGCTTGTCCCGCAGGCCTCCCCTTCCTCAACATCAACAAATCAAGGAGCTTCCCGCAAGCTCAGCCCTCTCTTTAAGACTGTACCCTGCCTGGTAGGTACCCCCAGTCAGCCTGAGCGGTGCTGGCCCGCCTGAGCCTGGTACCTACCAAGCCTCCTTACATAGGTACCTCACCAGGCCAGGAGGGCTGGGGCCTCGGCCTTGGCGGCTCCCCAAAACGGGTCCCTAGGGCTCTCCCCCACGATCGCCCATTTCCCCTTTCGGCCGTGTTCACACCGCTGAGGACCATGAGGATCCTATTTCAGGCGAGGGCCCTGACGATCTGGCCCCAGCCAAGTGCATACACCTAACCCACATTCGGTAAGCTGCTCTGACGCTGCTCTCACCGGCGCTATGGCGTGCACAAGCAGGAGGCTCTCGAACCTCGCCATGTACCTCTACCGGTGAGTGTCTCTCTCTCGCTCTTTCTCGTCGTCGATGCTCGCCAGACCAGACCAAACTGGACCAAGCGCCTGTACTGCTCACCCCCCCCCCCCCCCTCCTCCACTCTGCAGACCTACTCCCCAGCAGGTGTAATCTGATCCGAGGCCACGGGAGCCTCTTTTCCGATTTCTGGCTTAGTGGAAGCACCTAGCTTCTCTGTGTGAACCTTTGTCCTCAAGCTTTTTTTTCCTCGCCATTTCTCATTTTGGTGGCGCCACCAAACGACTTGGTCCAAACCTACTTAACTTGCTCATCTCATCTCTCCTCAAAAAGGAAAAGGTGCTCCTGACAAGGCAAGTAGTGGGAGAGGAAGGGGGGCGTGTGCAACAGAAAAAAAAGAAGACAACCGACAACAGGCCATCAACCAGGGGAGTTAATTACGTGGCCGGTAAAAAAATACACTCTGCCTGCTTACCGCCTAAATGGCCTTCAGAGTGAACCGGCCAGCGAACCAGCCGGTCAACTGGCCAGGGAGCTAGCCAGAATGACGAGATGCCATCATTCAATTTGCGAAGCTGACATGAACCCTTGAAAATGGCCTGACGGAGCCCACGATCACCAGACCACCCTACTCTCTTACGTTGTTGGCGGAGGATTTGGGTGCTTCTTCGTCTTTTTTTTTTCTTCCTTGCACCCGCGCATTACTCAGACAGCCAGACAGAACCAGGTGTGCCAAGATCAATAATCAAATTGACGTGCTCCGCATGAGACTCTCTAGATCCTTGCTTTTTTTTGTACCGTTCTGCCGTTCTGCATACGAACCAGGGGCCCTGTCCAGTGTTTATTTTGTCTTGACCTGTGCCACGTAGTCATGCATGTGCATCAAACCCCCTGCCTGCACCCCTAATGACCCCCAATGGCCCCAGTTGGCCCCCTGAGTGATCGACGCCTGCACAGCGTTCACCCCCGCACACGCACCCCCGGGGGTTTCATCCCGTGTGGGTCGATGGAGAGGGGGATCAAAAGGGGGGTTTTTCTTAAGCTGACACCACCTGAAGTGGGCTACTGGTAGCGCTTCCACTGGTGTCGAATCGTCGCAACTTTTCCGTCTCATGCTGCCATTGCGCCAACACGAGGTCCGAAAAGAAGAGGGAGGGGGGCGTGCGTGTCTCTCTCGCTCTCTGTCTCTCTCTCTCTCTCTCTCATCCACACAAAGGGCACAGTGGCATTGAGCACGGCAGGATCGGACCACTCACTGCCCGAGGGCCCTCCCGCCGAAGATTTGGTTTCTGGTTCCTGGTGCGCTTTGTGCCCACCACCTCCACCACCACCACCAACCACGGCATTTTCGTCTCGTCTCGCTCTCGCTCGTCTGGTCTCGTCTCGTCTCGGTGTGAGCCGTCTGCCACCAGCGCATCTGTCAGCGGCACACACGCTGAGGGTGTGTGGCGCGCCCGCCACCCGTCTCCATTGTGCGTCTGCTGTGTGCGTGCCCATCCTTGAGGCTGCGAATCCGAAGCCCGCCCTGGCGCACGCTGGAGTCAGTCGGTCAGGCACCTGCAGGTTTATTGATCGCGTGGCAGACGGGCAAAGGAAGAACGCAAGGAGGAGGCGAAAATTGCAATCCTTCCGCCGCAATCGGTGAGGACCTCTTGTCATGTTCGTGTTCAACAATCATCGGATGGAAAATTCCGATGTGGCTTTTTTTTTTCCTTTCCTGCTTCCTTTCTCCTGTCGTCCTCTAGTTTCCTCTGGTCGGTCAAAGTTTGTTGAGCTGACCGCCAGACCGCTGGTTGTTGACGCCGAGCTTCCAGAGGTCAGGCTATATCGCGGCAGCTGATCTTTCCATCTCTGATCCTCCCAAAAAGCTGGTTGACATGAATGAGGGCAATCCAAGGCGAGGCTGATCGGCCATGGATGGGGCCAGGATAGGTAGATCACATCAACCAAACCAGATCAGATCAGCCAGGCCCGAACGAGAAGAGACCATGCCTGAAGCGATATCGATGAGGCGAGAACTCAGACCATTATGGGAAACTGGTGGCCGCTTGGCAGCGCGTAGATTGAACAAAGACCCCGTCGTCCCGGGCCTCTGGGACTCCGGGGAAGGTTTTGCTCTGCATCGAGACCTGAGCCTGGGCCCAGCCGGGGGATGGATGGGATCACCAAATCCGTCGCCTTCATGCCCCAGAGCTTTCCGGCATCTGCAACCCCAGAGTTCTGGATCAGGAACGACATGGACAAACAAAGGGAAGAATGGCGAAGGCTAAAAACTGAGGAACAAAGATCCAGACCCTGAGATGCTTCCCGACATCGACGCAAATGTCATAGCTCTGCGCAAAAATTCAAATCCTGCGTGGGAGCTGGACCCCGAAAGACGACGGGGCTAGCTATCCACGTCTACCCACATGGTCCGGTGGCCGAAGACCGCTCATCCGTCCCGATGCAGTAAAGCATCACGGCGGCGCGCCCACCAGCTCTACCCAAGCGTGAATCGAGCCTTGCTGACGCCTCGCTGCTCTGGCTGCTCTCACTGCTCTCGCTCTCGCCCCAGAGGCCAGGCTCTCCGGGGGCTGAGACATGGCTGACCATCTACCCTTTGACCCTGGATCCCCACACCCTAAACTTGGTTCTTTTCCGTCCAGGCCGTCCCTCCAGCTGGCAGCCCTAAGTCCCAAAAGAGATGCTCAAGGTGGGCTCGTCAAGCTTTGCGGTGCCGTGAGGCGTGGCGGTCTCGACTCTTTTCTCTATTTCGCCCTGGCCGATGCTGGGCCTGGCTCTCAATGGTGTCGATGGCGGGCTTGTCAATGGGCTGTCAGTGGCTCTCACGACCATGCAGGCGGGTTGGAGGACGCACATGGCTGGCTGACGGGTGGCCCCTCGAGATCTACAGCTGAGAATAGTACCTCTCTCCTGAGCATCCAACCTCGTGTTCGATTCGAGTACTTATTGCTCGGGCCCTCACGTCTCCATCTGCCATCTCTTGTCCCCCTCATCATCACACAGCAGCAACAACAACAAGAAGAAGAGCCTTCTCTTCTCCACCTGACTCCTACAAGACCTTGTCATCACCCCCATTTCTTGACACTTGTTTGTTCTCTCATTTCCCTCATCCCTGATCCACCTGCATCCAACTACCAGACGACTCACCTGAGCCTGTCGACTCCTACTTCGGCCCCCCTTCTTCACACCCAACACCTTTCCGTTTTCAGCCCAACCGCAGGACACCATGCGTTGCCAGATCGGCCTCGTCTCTGTCCTGGGCATGCTGGCTTCGGCCCACCCTGCCCCTGCTCTCGATGCCAGGCAGGCGTCTGGCTCTGCCGTGGCCTCCCCTGCCCCCTCTGACACCAACAACAACCCCCAGGAGTCTGCCGTGCCTGTCATCACCACTGCCACCGGCACCGTCGCCACGGCTGCCCCCGTCCAGGCCACCGACGCCCCTGCTTCGGACGGCTCGGACAGCGATGCCGCTGGTGTCGCCGGCACCGTTCTCATCCTCGCTCGTGACGAGTACAGCGCCTCTCTCGGCAGCGCTGGCCTCGTCGGCTACGGCATCAACTATGAGCACTACATCGTGCCCAAGGAGGGCCGTGACCTGCCCAAGCTCAACTCGACTCTGAAGCACGGCAACTACGGTGGCATCATCGTCACCGACGCCCTCGCCTACGAGTACGATGACGGTTGGCACAGCGCCTTCTCCTCTGAGCAGTGGGCTGCCATCCACTCCTACCAGGCCGACTTCCGCGTCCGCATGGTCCGCATCAACGAGTACCCCGGCCCCCAGTTCGGTGTCACCACTGTCGGCGGCGGCTGCTGCGGCGCCGGTGTTGAGCAGCTCATCAGCTTCACTGACGTTTCCGCCTTCCCCACTGCCAACATCAAGAAGTGAGTGCCCCACGCGCAGCACAACCCCTGCTCCTCTCGTTGAAGCATCTTTGACTAACATGATTCCAGGAACGCCGGTGTCACCAGCCAGGGCCTCTGGCACTACCCCGCGTCCATCACGGACACGGCCACCACCAAGCAGGTCGCCAAGTTCGGCACCGGTGGCACGTACACCTCGGAGACCGTCGCCGCTGTCATCAACAAGATCGACGGCCGCGAGCAGTTTGTCTGGTTCACCTCGTGGGCCCCTGACTGGTCGTCCACCTCCAACTACCTGCAGCACGCTCACATCCACTGGATGACCCGCGGTGCTTTCCTTGGCAAGCGCAAGACGCACCTGAGCGCCCAGATCGATGATGTCCAGCTCGGCACCGACCTGTACTACCCTGCCGGCGGTCACTACAAGAGCACCACAGCTGATCTCAACGGTCACGTCTCTTGGCAGAAGAACCTCAACACTCGCCTGCCCCAGGGTTCCTCCTTCTGGCTCGAGTTTGCCCACAACGGCAACGGCGACATCGAGGCCGCCACCACCCGCTCCGGCTCGGAGAACTACTGCGACCCCGACACGGCCGTCTACCAGGATGACTTCCCTGCCACTGCTCTTGAGTTCCAGAAGCCCCTCGGCACCGGCCAGGACTACTGGCCCGACATGTTCACCACCTACAACTGGACCAAGGCCTGTGCCGACCGCGACAGCTTTGCCGTCTGGTTCCAGAAGGCTGCCAACCGTGACGCCTTTGGCCATCTCTCGCACACCTTCTCCCACATGTCGCTGAACAACGCCACCTACGCCGACGTCAAGCGCGAGATCCAGTTCAACCAGGCCTGGATGAAGCAGATGGGCATCGACCAGGCCACGCGCTTCTCTGCCCACGGCCTCGTCCCCCCTGCCATCACCGGCATGCACAACGGCGACGCCATCAAGGCCTGGATCGACAACGGCATCACCAACGTTGTCGGTGACAACACGCGCAACCCCCTGCGCAACCTCGGCAACAAGTACCACCCCCTGACGAGCACTGTCGCCGACAACGGCTACGCCGGCCTCAACATCATCCCTCGTTTCGCCACCACCATTTACTACAACTGCGACACGGCCGAGTGCACGCTCCGCGAGTGGAAGGAGACCTCGGCCGGCACTGGCGACTTCAAAACGCTCCTTGACAACGCCCGTGCCACCAACACGCGCTACCTCATGAGCCTGCAGTCCGACCCCTACATGTTCCACCAGGCCAACCTCCGCTTCAACGATCAGCCCACCATCACCGTCGGCACCAAGACGGCCAAGATGTCCCTCGTCATGGCCTGGGTCGAGACCATTGCCCAGGAGATGACCCGCCTCACCAACTGGCCCATCACCACCCTCAAGCATGACGACATCGGCAAGTACTTCATCGACCGCAAGACCCTCGACGCCTGCAAGCCCAAGGTCTCCTACGGCTACGCCGCCGACGGCAACTCGATCAAGTCCATCACCGTTACCGCCAACGGCAACTCCTGCGCCGTCCCCGTCCCCGTCACCATCCCCTCCGGCTCCGTCACCGCTGCCGGCGGCTCTGCCACCGCCGACGTCGTCGGCTCCGAGCCCCCCATCCAGTGGGTCACCCTCAGCGGCTCGCCCGTCACCCTCACCCTCGGCACCGCCGTCAGCATTGCTGCCTAAGCGGGAGGAGTTGAGCGACTACCTTGCACATTTTGCACACACATATTTCAGCATTTAGAGAACGGGACATGAGGGGGCGTTTAGGGTCATGATTTTGGGGAGTTTTTCTCTTTTCCGGTTTTCGAGTTTCAGGGACACTCGGGTTCGAAAAGAGTGATCTAGCATAATGTCTATCCTTAAGAATAATTTGTTATCCATCATATTTGCTCAGTCTCCTCGTGCTTCGCTTACTTGTGGTCTGATTTCCATTGGTTCGAATGTCGGTGAAGCGCGCAGTCACAGCCTCGATTGTTTTCTCGTGATGACTACCGGCGTTGCTGTTCAAGGGCCGTACTTGCATGACGAATCTGATTGATGCGCTCGTTTGTGATTTGGCAGACAACGAAGGGTGTTCCCCTGTGTAAGACATACTTTGGGCTGTAGGGAACGATGGAAGCTGCTTGCGGCAGGGCATCATGGATGGATATAACCTCACGGGTAAGGGGCCACGATTATCGCCGGTACATCACAGAATGAGTTGAGTGTTTTAAGTAGAGCAGATTGAGTTATTGTCAATTTCTATCGCCGGATAGATTCAGTCAAGATCGGTTGAGATCGCGGTTGTGGATGAGATGTCTCCATGGTCGTAGGATGGAGCAATCAGTACCACCGCAACACTGCCAATACGTGCCCCATGCCTTAAAGCTGTGTCATGAGATGAGGTAGAGAATGAAGTTCAACGGCACCTTTTGGGCTTGACGCGAAGAGGTTTCTTATTCAGACCGCTCGGAGTGGCGTCTGGTGTTCGCGCCCGTCGGCGTGATGCTACCGCCGGTTGCGGCCAGGATGAGTTGGACCGACACCAAAACGGCAATTGCGTCAAGCTTCGATGGAGACAAGTAAAATTCTTACTCCGTAAGAAAACTCAGGTATGCTGCGACATGATATGTTCGGCTCAAGAAGCCACGTATTGGGGTTCCCGGGACAGAATTTTCGTGTCTATTACTAGAAAGACAATCGAGCTTATACTCAGGGTTATCTCACCTTGAAGTGTTTCATGGGCATTTTTCACCCATCGAAGTCCTGCAGTTTTTCTTCCATGCTCGGTCGTCTGAAATATCAACCGAGCTTCATTTCATCTTCGCTCAAAACAATAGGAGAATCAAGCATTAATTAGTCCACGGATGTACACAGTGTCAAATGGTGCGATTCCTGGTGGATGAAAATGAAACGCAACACTTCCTTTTCAATTGAAGCAAGTTTGAATATTTAACAGCGAATGGTGCGGTGTGGTCTATGAGATCAGCTATACTGGCCATGATATTGCTCGACGGCGACTGGCGATACCATACGGCCAAGCCTTGTCTCAAATCACGTGACATGAGCGCATTCCGCAGACCCTCGTGGTGGTTTTGTCAACGACAGCCGCGCATACACGGCATAGCTTTTCTCCTGGTGGCGCAATCTCCGTGGAATTCATTCACGGATAGCTTGATTGATCAGGTACCACGTCTGGGTCATCACGACGGTGTTGCGAGACTGATTGGCCATCACTTACGCATGCTGACATTCATCAAGCGCCGTGGCAGGCATGTCACATGCCAAAGCACCACCAGCTCCTGGGCGTGGTCAACTGGCTACCTTATTCGCTACGTTCTCCTAATAACAGCTTTGTTTTCCTTCTCTTACGGCACATGAACAGGCACGAACCGATCATGAAAAGCAATATCGGGAGATTGCCCAGTCGTCGGCGTGATTGGACCGGCCAGTTCAGAGCCTGGAACTGGGCTAGTGCGAACATTGCGATCGGAGCCTGCCCTTGCGAACCTCTGGCAGAAGGAATGAAACACGGCATCGGCGGCGGACCTTGTACCCTTCACAGGCTCCGAGAGGGATCGGTGCTTGCGATTAAAGTTTTGCAAAACTGTAACATCTCGAAGTGGATGACGACTATATGGTGGTCAGAGTCATGACGCGTACTAGGACGATAGTGGGATAATGTCAGGGGCGTGATTGGGTCTTCGACGTCGCCCACTGAGCTGGTTTGAGAAAAGCTCGGTGAGTAAATGAGTGCGGGATACGGCATGAGAACTGAGCCAGACGTGGGTCTGGCTTGTGAAGGATTTCAGCTTGGCATTTGCGACGCTCCCGGGCTGTGTAAGCGCTTGCGATAACCACAGCGCTCAGGTACACAGATATCCTGCGAATCGTGCAGTCTCCGTAAACCAAAAAAAAATTGGACGCTTTCTTCTCGTACGTGAGTAGACAAAGTTGACATACTCCATCGCGGCCTCAAGGCTGCTGGTCATCAGGTGCCGCCAGCACGATGACTGATGTAGCAGGCTCAGTGTGTAAGGTAGTCAACGATCGTTCCATGTGTACTGCGCTGCCTCATGGGTTCGTTGCCATCTGCCTGATGTTGCGTTACCTCATTCAGTTTGACCCTATTGTGAGGCCTGGCGTAGGTAGCCTGCCGTACCGACTCTCGGCATTCACCTACTTGATGATCTTAAGACTCGTCAGACTGATCTCATCATGGATCCCACCCCCAAAGTTCGTCACAGATTTTCCATTGCTGCGATGCTTGAGGAGCTCGGACAGTATAGTGCCCGATGTCCAGGCAGACCCTCCGACCCTTCTCGGCCTTCGGCTACAGTCAGCCTCGTACTTCCAGCGATAGACCTCCGTGGCTCCATGGCCCGTGGCCTGGGATCATAATGACCGATCTGACTATTTGATGCCGTATGCCGCGTCCCTTGACAATGGGCGGAGGGGACTCTTCATATTCTACTTCAAACCGTCGTGCCCTCAAATGATTCTCCTCTACATTGAAATCCCCTGAGACACGTCACACCTTGGGCGGCTCATTCGACCACTCGTATCTGGTCATCTGTTCTGCCGCTAAACACATTATCGAGCATCCTTAGCCTGGATAACCAGGAAGTTTCACCCACAGGTTTTTCATCATGGAGACGCGTGCGACACCACTTGATACTGACGTCCCGGGCGGTTTCCCTGAGACTCCGGCCTCCGTTGGGGGTGCTATGCCGCAAGCTCTACAGAGCTGCAACTCTACCAGCAGAGTAGTCAACTACAGCGTTGGGTCCTACATACCCGACTCGAGCAAAAGTGCTGCGCAATCCTCAAATGGCGGTGGCATCGGGAATGCTTCCTACTTCGGATCTACAAATGGCGCCCGAGATGCCCGTGCCGAGCCCTCGCCCGCTAATGGTGCCTCCTCCGAAACCAGTACCCTGCATGGCGAACTGGCATCGCATGACCGTGACGCCGCCCCTTTAGCCGCTGCCTTCTTGTCGCAGAGATCGAAGATCCTCGACGAGAAAGAGCAAATACCCTCGCCGGCTGCTAGCACTCCGTCCAACTCAGATGAGCCCCAGCTCGCATCATTGAAGCCCGCTCCTAACTCGACGGAGAAGTCGCATCTTCACCTTCCGAAGAGCGCGCACAACGAGGATGAACTCTTCCAGATGCTATCGAGGCGCCGGACAGGTGCATCCTCAACGGCCGAGGAGCAAGAAGAAGAAAGCGAGATCAACATGCTTATGGCCCGTATGTTCGGAAAGACACGTCAGGAGAACTCGGAGGAGGAACAGACCCGCCACAGCGGTGTTGTTTTCCGCGACCTGACCGTCAAGGGCGTCGGTCTCGGTGCCAGTCTCCAGCCTACCGTCGGCGACATCTTCATGGGGCTTCCGCGGACCTTGAAAACCCTCTTGACAAAGGGCGCTAAGGCAGGCATTGCCAAGCCGCCCGTTCGCGAGCTCATCAGCCACTTCGATGGGTGTGTGCGACCTGGCGAGCTCCTCCTTGTCCTGGGCCGTCCTGGCTCGGGATGTACGACCTTTCTCAAGGCCTTTTGCAACCAACGTTCTGGCTTCGAAGCCGTCGAGGGCGACGTTACATATGGCGGCACTGAGGCGCAGGAGATGTCCAAGAACTACCGTGGCGAGGTTATCTACAACCCCGAAGATGATCTCCACTACGCTACGTTGTCAGTGAAGAGGACGCTCAAGTTTGCGTTGCAGACCCGAGCTCCGGGCAAGCACTCTCGACTCGAAGGCGAGAGTCGTCAGGACTATATCAACGAGTTCATGAGGGTGGTCACCAAATTGTTCTGGATTGAGCACACCCTCGGTACCAAAGTTGGCAACGAGTACATTCGTGGCGTATCAGGAGGCGAGCGCAAACGCGTCAGTATTGCTGAAGCCATGATCACCAGAGCCTCTGTCCAGGGCTGGGATAACTCCAGCAAGGGTCTCGACGCGAGCACTGCACTGGAATATGTTCGCGCCATCCGTGCCATGACCAACATGGCAGACGTCTCAACTGCCGTGTCACTCTATCAGGCTGGAGAGTCTCTCTACGATCTTGCAGACAAAGTTCTGCTCATCGACGGCGGCAAGTGTTTATACTATGGACCTTCCGACAACGCCAAGCAGTATTTCATGGACCTTGGGTTCGACTGCCCCGACCGCTGGACCACTGCCGACTTCCTCACCTCAGTCAGTGACCCTCATGAGCGCAGCGTTCGCAAGGGATGGGAGAACCGCATCCCTAGAAGCCCCGAGGAGTTCTACGAAGCCTACAAGAAAAGCGATTCGTACCGGAAGAATCTGGCCGACGTTGAGGACTTTGAGTCGGCGCTCGTCGAGCAGCGTCAACAGCGCGAAGCTGCCTCGTCAGAGATTACGAAGAAGAACTACACCCTCCCCTTCCATCAGCAAGTCATCGCATGCACCAGGCGCCAGTTCCTTGTCATGACCGGAGATCGCGCATCTCTATTCGGCAAATGGGGAGGCCTCGTATTCCAGGGCCTCATTGTCGGCAGCCTGTTCTTCAATCTCGCTCCCGCAGCCGACGGCGTGTTCCCTCGTGGCGGTACTCTGTTCTTTCTGCTTCTCTTCAACGCTCTTCTCGCTCTCGCCGAACAGACTGCTGCCTTCGAGTCCAAACCTATTCTGCTCAAGCACAAGTCCTTTTCATTCTACCGACCAGCGGCCTACGCTATTGCACAAACCGTGGTTGACGTGCCGCTGGTGTTCATCCAAGTCTTCCTCTTCAACGTAATCATCTACTTCATGGCAAATCTCGGACGGACGGCATCACAATTCTTCATTGCAACCCTATTCTTGTGGCTTGCGACCATGGTGACATATACCTTCTTCCGAGCCATTTCGGCGTGGTGCAAGACCATGGATGAGGCCACTCGCTTTACGGGCATCTCAATCCAAATCTTGGTTGTATACACTGGCTACTTCATTTCGCCCAGCTCCATGCCTCCGTGGTTCGGCTGGCTGAGATGGATCAACTGGATGCAATACAGTTTCGAAGCCCTGATGGCAAATGAGTTCTCCGGGTTGGAACTGCAGTGCGAGGCGCCATTCCTGGTGCCCCAGGGCCCAAATACCTCGCCTCAATACCAGTCATGCACTCTGAAGGGCAGCGAACCCGGCAGTACCATCGTCACTGGTGCGGCGTACATTCGGGAAGCGTTCTCTTACACTCGGTCTCACCTATGGCGTAACTTTGGTTTTCTCTGGGTCTTTTTCTTCTTCTTCGTTGTTCTGACCGCCCTTGGCATGGAGCTGATGAAGCCCAATGTTGGCGGTGGCGCTGTTACCGTCTTCAAGCGGGGTCAAGTTCCCAAAAAGGTTGAGGAATCAATCGAGACTGGTGGTCATGAGAAGAAGGAGGATGAGGAAGCTGGCCCGAGCGGACACTTTTTGCAGGCCATGCCCGACACGAGCAATGCAGGCGAGACAAGCGGCGATGCCGCCAAGCAGGTTGCAAAGAACGAAACCGTCTTCACTTTCCGCAGCATCAATTACACCATCCCGTACGAGAAAGGAGAAAGAAAGCTTCTTCGGGATGTTCAAGGCTACGTCCGCCCCGGAAAACTCACTGCCCTTATGGGAGCTTCAGGTACGTGTTTGACTTTGCGTGGTTCATGACGAACACCGCTGATTGATTACAGGTGCTGGCAAGACGACCCTTCTCAATGCTCTGGCCCAACGTCTCAACTTTGGCACAATCACTGGTGATTTCCTCGTTGATGGTCGACCCCTTCCCAAGTCCTTTCAACGTGCCACTGGCTTCGCGGAGCAAATGGACGTCCACGAGCCTACATCTACAGTTCGTGAGGCCCTTCAATTTTCGGCCCTGTTGCGCCAGCCCCGCAAGACACCCAGACAGGAGAAGCTTGAATACTGCGAGACCATTATTGACCTCTTGGAAATGCGCGACATCGCCGGCGCGACTATCGGCCAAATCGGCGAAGGATTGAACCAGGAGCAGCGTAAGCGCCTGACAATTGGCGTCGAGCTTGCTTCAAAGCCCGAACTACTGATGTTCCTCGATGAGCCGACATCCGGTCTTGACTCTAGCGCGGCTTTCAACATCGTTCGCTTCCTTCGTAAACTGACCGACGCTGGCCAGGCCGTACTCTGTACCATCCACCAGCCCTCAGCCGTCCTGTTCGAATACTTCGACGATTTGCTTCTCCTCAAATCTGGTGGTCGTGTGGTCTACCACGGCCCTCTGGGACACGACAGTAGCGAACTTATTCGCTACCTCGAGTCTAACGGCGCGGACAAATGCCCACCCAACGTGAACCCTGCCGAATACATGCTCGAAGCTATCGGTGCCGGGGACCCAAATTACAAAGGTCAAGACTGGGGTGATGTGTGGGCCAATTCCTCTCACCGCGAAGCCCGTTCGCGCGAAATTGACGACTTGATTGCTGAGCGCCAAGATGTCGAGCCGACTGCCAGCCTGAGGGATGATCGTGAATACGCTGCGTCCCTCGGAACACAGACGATTCAGGTGGTGAAGCGTGCATTTATCTCATACTGGCGGTCACCCGATTACATTGTCGGCAAGTTCATGTTACACATACTCACTGGCCTCTTCAACACCTTCACATTCTTCAAGATTGGCTTCTCGTCAACTGACTTTCAGAATCGTATGTTCTCCGTATTCATGACGCTCGTCATCTCGCCACCTCTCATCCAGCAATTGCAGCCTGTATTTCTCAACAGCCGCAACGTTTTCCAGTCTCGAGAGAACAACGCCAAGATTTATTCCTGGTTTGCGTGGACCACAGGCGCTGTACTTGCCGAGATTCCCTATGCCGTCGTTGCTGGTGCCGTTTACTTTAAGTAAGTTGAGCCTGGGCTCAGCCGTCTACTGAACATGGCCAGGTTCCGTCTCAAACCCTTTCATTTTGCCAGACTACTGACCTCGTCGCGTAGCTGTTGGTGGTGGGGGGTTTTTGGCCTCGATGTCTCCTCCTTCGTGTCGGGCTTTGGTTTCCTCCTCGTCGTCCTCTTTGAACTCTACTTCATCAGCTTTGGTCAAGCCATCGCTGCATTCGCCCCAAACGAACTGTTCGCCTCTCTGCTTGTTCCGCTTTTCTTCCTCTTCGTCATCAGTTTCTGCGGCGTCATTGTCCCGCCCATGCAGCTCCCGACTTTCTGGCGCGAGTGGATGTACTGGCTGTCTCCATTCCATTACGTCCTGGAAGCTTTACTCGCAGCTGTCATTCACGATCAGCCCGTCCAGTGTGCCTCCGAAGAGTTTGCTCGATTCGAGGCACCGAACGGTCTTGGCTGCGACGAGTACGTTCAGCCATTCATCGCAGAGGCGGGCGGCTACGTGCAGACAGCCTCTGATGGGCTGTGCGAATTCTGCCAGTATGCCACCGGTGATGAATTTGGTGTGGGCTTCAGCGTGTACTACAGGAACATCTGGAGGGATTTCGGGATCTTCTGCGGCTTCATTGCATTCAACTACGCCGTTGTTTATCTCGCCACTTGGTTGAGGTTCAAGGGGAAGAACCCCCTGAAGGGCCTGATGGCCAAGAGGAAGAATTAGTATCTTGGAAGCCAGCTATCACGCCACTCATCATAAATTAATGCCACAGCTTTGTTCCTATCGTCATGTTGTCCCAGGATAGTGTAAACCTCGGCTTATTATGCCGTACATGGACCTGCCCTAGACGATCCACCACGGGGCCATTGCCCTCATCCAGCCTGAACCCTAGCGCCCGCCGCGCACAGCTCTTCCATGACCACCACGACCAAGGTCGGCTGTCACCCAAGGGCGATTGGTTTAGTGGTATAACGTCTGCTTAGCATCTGAGATCATAAGATCGTGAGATACTATCTGCTGAAGGTCGCGCGTTCGATTCGCGCATTGTCCATCTTTTGCTTTTGTCTCCGCCGCGTTCTGCAGCGAAGTCTGAACAACGCGGTATCTAACGTTACAAACTTTTCTATTAGGTATGGGCGGGCCAGTACTCTACACGTGAGATATAGTCAGGGTACATGTCGATAGCAACGCCTGTGTGTCCTTGCTCTTTGCAAGCTTTCAGGTGTAGCATGCTTGGGTAAATGCTCCTTAGTTTGTCGCCTTCTCATCGAATCCCGCCCAATCGGACGTTGTTTTCTCGGGGTCCAAATGCGATGTCTCGAGGCCCATCTTCCCCATCGCCTTGATGAGTTCCCCATCATCTACTTCCACGTGCTGCGGACTGCTTCTGCCATATTGCACGTCGAGTTGCCTTCCAAGCGCATCGGGGATCTTGAAGATTTTGCCAGTTCGGTGGTCCTGAGCCCAGTGCTGTTCGGGCAGTACGATTGGGTCTGGATCTATGATCGGCTGGATCAGGGTCCGATGCTCGTGATAATGAATGGAGCGAGTCCGCCGTTGCTCGTAAATCGTATGGACGTGTGGCCTGATTTCCTCGTGCGTGACAGGTTGTCGCGTGATGACGGTGTGGTCGAAACAGACATCGGGGTGCGTCTCAACGCGATCGAATTTCTCGGGTTGGACGTTAACCCCCGTAGTGTCTATCCTACTTTTGCCGGCATCGTAGGTATTGGGCCCCGTGCCTTCACTCGATGTGGGGAGCTTCAACTCGGGACTCTCAGAGCTGATCCTAGGCCCAGTCACCATGCTCGACCTGTTGCTAGGAGTGGTCTGGCCACTGGTCTGCCCGCTTTTGCTCCCACGTCGACGAGCGGGACGGGGCTCGAAGTTCGCCCTTTGGAGTTCATATCGATCCCGAGTTGTCCGTGGCCACGACTCAGTCTCTGTACCGCCAGCCGAGACCTCAGCCACGCCAGATTGATTGCTTGAGGTGGCTGGAGACTTGAATCTGCGAGACAGGGCCTGCCTGAGACGACTTGACTTGGAGGGGATGAGGACGTGATCCATCGTCAATATTACCAGAGTGTTGGGCATATCCCTTGGACAAGGGTAAAAATGCTACCAGAGCACCAGTTATGGGGTCGGCGGGGAGTGCGTGCATCATTTGGGAATCCGAAAAGCATGCGTCATCGCCGCCTGCGGATGCTGTCATTGATAGACGCAAGCAGCAAGCACGGTCCAATGTTCTGAGAAATGACCCTTGGTGTATCTGGGGAAGAACTACTCCGGAAAGTCGGTTGGGCTAGACTGTTCTGGAGCATGTCTGGCTCAGGAATGTCTCAAGTCTGCAGTAGGTATTGTTGTGAAAGTGGCCGTCCGGAATCGTCATGGTCGTCGATCTGGTGTCACACCAGCTAGCGCGCCCTCCACTCGCCAGGCACCCAGGAGAGCGTGCTTCATGCTATAGGGAGTGGCTTTATCTACCGATTTCTGCTTCGTTATTAACATAGCTGCGAGAGTTTGACAGTAAACTTAATAAGCGATGCTACGCAAGGCTCATCCGTCCATCCATGTCGTCGGAGACTGTTTCTTCCACTGCGAAATGCCTGTTGGATGCGGTATCGCGGACTCTGTCAGCACCCCGATCCAGACCACTGTAGCCACCGGGAATTCGCTCCATTTGCTCGCGAGCCTGGGGCAGTTTCCTGACGTTTGCATCTTGAGGACGAAAGGGTCATTTCATGTTCTGAGAGGTAAAGTAGCCGCGGGTCAGAATACGCGGCAAAAGAAATCGGTACTTGATGCATGATGCTATGGTCAAGCACGAGCCAGTCCAATGCAGACCAACCACATCATATTTGGCGTAGCTTCATATCCTTGCCATCGCAAAAAGCGGTTTGTTGGAGCTCAGCATACTGACTCTCAACCTGATTCTCAGCAGACAGGAGCGGATATAACCAAGAAACATCGAGCATCCGATTTCGCCGGGACCTGAATGCTTTCAGGTAGGTAGCTCGTAACTGACATGGTCGATTGATTCGCCAGGCGTGAAATGGCGGCACGGTTTCCAGCACGGCCTGTCACAGGAATTAGTTACTTCGGGACTGGACGGAATTTCCGTCAGGATATAATACGGCCATGAGAGAAGTATGTGCAATAATGAATGACGACATTAAATAACAAACAGTCGGATAGAAGGATGTCATAATTTGTGTTTGAAAGTCACATTTGCATCCTGGGGATGTAGGTCAGTGGTAGACTGTTCGCTTCGCATGCGAAAGGTCCCCGGTTCAATCCCGGGCATCTCCATTTTTTTGCCCTTCCGCCCCTTCACCAATTACCTACCATAGGTGCCTAGGTACAATCTCTGTAATGAAATACAAGCCAGAGTGCCACGTCTGTGTTCAGCTCTTGGTCATATTTTTCTTTAAGATCTTTTTTCCAGATACTTTTGCGGCGGTACTGTGAGTCTGACCTTGATTCTGGTTCGCTAGACTCAAGATTATCTATGAGTTTAGATACTCGACATGTGATGAAGGCCACAGTTCCTCTTGGTCATTTTGATCCCAAGTCACAAGTGCAAATGCCAGTTGAAACCTTTTGTACTCTGTGGCATGCGCTTCAAAACGGAGTTCAACCCAATTGCATTTTCCGGTCCCAACACCTACCAACTCCGACAGCACGTCTCCTCAGGTTATCATACAGAACCAGCCACAGGTACATCGCGGTACTACTGGCGATTACCTCTTCTTCGGCTTGCCGGCTGATTTGCGCTTCACCGCCTCTACAAGACCACCGAGTTCCTCGCCACTCTTCTTGGCCTTCTTCACCTTCTTGACCTGGCGTTCGTCGGGCGCTGCATCACCGCCATTCTTCCTCTTCTTGCGGCCCTCTTCTAGCAGTTGCTGCATGCCCTCTGTGGCCTTATACTTGGGATTCGACGGGTCGATGGCATACTCATGGCTCTCAAAGACAGCCTTGAAACGGTCGTCACCAACATCCATCTTGAAGCCCTCCTGTAGACCGGCCCGCTCGACTTCCTTCTTCTTGCCCTTCTTCTTGTACTTCTTCTTGCTCTGCTTCTCGGCTCGCGTGATTTCGTTCATGTCAAAGTGATCCAAGTGGTCACCATCATCCTCACCATCACCTGCCATGAGAAGCTCCAGCTGCGCCTTCGACTCTGCCTTCTCCTTCTCCTCGGCTTCCCGCGCCGCTCTCTTGGCCAGACGCTCTTCCTTGCGGATGGACGTCTTGGTCTTCTTGGATGTCTCTTCCGCCGCGAAGAAGGGGTCGTCGAAGCCCAGGTCCTCCTCCGGCTCCGCTTCCTCTTCAGAAGAAGAAGACTCGGCATCTGGGTCGCGACCTTCACGTCTTGCCCTCGCTGCCAGGCGTTTACTCTCCTTGCGCTCGCGTTCTTTGCGGGCGTACTTCTCAATCGTCGTCTCCTCCTCCTCGGGAACCTTGTTCTTTTGCTTCTCCGTGAGAGCTGGCGCAAACGTGATCTCCATGTCGCCGACAGGGCCGCCTTTGGACTTGCCTGCCGTCTCGTCACCGAGACCGAGCGCCTCCCTCATCTTTTGCCGTGCCAGCTCCTTCTTGGAAAGCTTGGGCTCGTCTGCGTTCTCTGGCTCGCTGTCGAGGTCCTGGTCGTCTTCGCTGTCGCTGGCAAGGTAGGCCTTGAGGTCGTTCTCCTCGAGCTCGTTCCTGCTGCCGCTAAACGCCTTGTTGATCGAGTCTTTTCTCGCGAGCTCCTCCGGGTGGAGATCCCAGGTGAGCTTGACCTTGCTGTGCTGCAGCGCATCCGTGACAAATTCGATCGGCTTGTAGCCCTCGGGCACCTTGGTGCACTCATCGCGGGGCTCGTCGTCGAAATCGACATCGTCGGGCACAAAGCGCAGGTCGATAAAGTTGGAGGAGGACTGGTATTCGGTGCCGTCGGTGGCTTCGTAAATCTTCTTCGCGATGGCCTTGTCGGAACACGTCATGATGGCGTAGTAGTAGCGCAGGCGGTCGAGTTGGTATGATCGCAGCGCGTCGCCGTCAAAGTCCTGGTCGTCGCCCTCCTCGATGATCTCGTTTTTGATCTTCTCGTCCGCGTCCGCGTCGCTTGAAGCGTCGCTGTCGTCCTCTGAATCGTCCGAGTCGTCATCTTCGGGCTCGCTTTGCTTTGTGGCCTTGAAAATCTCCTTCGGAGGTCCTTCGAGCTCCTCGCGCTGCATGCGCTCTTTGCCGAACTCGCTGGGGTAGACGGTCACCTTTTCTATCCTGCCGCCAGTCGTGGGCAGGAAGCTGCTGAAGAGAGCCATTAGGTCTTGCGACTTGATGTGGTCCCAGTCAAGGTTAACGACGGCGATACGGTTCGTGACCTCGCCTTCCTCGACAGCAGCCTGCTCGTCGCGAAGGCGCTGCATGGAGCCACCGGCCTCGGCCGCAGCGTCATCCTCTTCTTCCTGCTCCTCGTCCGAATCCGAATCCTCATCAGAGGAAGAGAAGCCTCCGCCACGTGCGGGATCGTAATTGGCGTCGGCAGCCTTGAGCTCGCGTTCGACCACATCGTCGTCCTCAACCTCAGGGGTGTCCTCGTCTTCCTCTTTGTCTTCCTTGTCCTCTTCGCCCTCCTCTTCGTACAGTCTCTGCAGAGCCTTCTTCTTCGAGTCGGACTTCAACTTCCTGCCGTATCGATCGACTTTTGCTGTGGCGGTGAACTCATCATCCTTGAGCATGCGTGAGAATCGCTTGTCGATTGTGGTCTTGGTCTTCTTCTTGGAGGGAAGACGAAACCGGGGGTCGGTCTCGAAATTCGAGAACCTCGAGTCGGTGATCTTGTCTGATTTAGACATGGCGTCGACGGTCCTGGCGAGATGTGTTGGGGATTGTCGTGGAATCGTAAAAGCGTCGAGTTTGCGACGAAAAAAGTTGACCTGGGTCGCGGGGGATTGGATTTTTTAGTGGGGTTCCCGGCAGTACCATTCACCGAGACTCACCGAAAGACACCGCCTTTGGTGGCCTCGGCCTCTTCCCTAACCTCTTACGCTTGTGTTTGCTTTACATCGAAATACTTTTCTTTCGCGATTGTTGCGTAGGTAGGATAAGTGTTTTGCTCTTCAGGGCTAGATACAAACTCTACATACTTATCACAAGGCCTGAGACTGCATAAATGGGGACTCCTCGTCTCCTTCGCACTGCCGGAGGCCTGGCCAACCGCTACCTGTGTAATCACTGAGATGTGTAATCACTGAGATGATAAGGCTATTGCCAGTCAATGCGCACTGGCGAGTATCTCTGTCGATAATTGAGGATGAGACTGGACGAGGAGAAGCTGCAACTTAAAACGACGCACTCCCACGAAAGTGATGTGCTCCGCGGGAGACGTTGCTGTCTACGAAAGACGACGTATCACTTGGCGGGGTGACCCCGCTTGCAAAGTCAAACTCACCTCATCTTGAGGTACTTGTTGTAAGGCGAAGCCCGGTGCTCACGTCCAGGCTAACTCCCCCTTCGTTTACCATCAACTGTCCATATATTTTCTCATCATCGCATCTTTCGCATCATGCCTTCAAACAGCAGCAGCAGTTCGAAGCAGACGGGGCCCAGGGCGTCGGCGCCGACTAGTCAGCCGTCCTCGGGCTACGACACGCGACACGAGATCGCCAAAGCTTGGGGCGGGCGCCAGAACTTTCAACACAGTTATGGATTGAAGAGTACTCCATGACGCCCATACCTGCACGCATCCTGCTGACCCCTTTTAGTGACGCCGGACGACATTGCGCAAGGAAACGCTATCCTGGATTCGATGGCGAAGAACAACAGAAAGTAGCAAAGGAAGGCCCGCCGAGTCTTTCTGCTTGGGTTGAGATGCAGACATACCAACTCGAAGAGGCGACACCTCGATGAAACTGAACTAGGATACCGAACTAGGTCGACATGTAGTTGCAATTGACCTTCCATAAGTGTTTCAATTACGGGGCCCATTCTGCCGCGGCACTTCTCATGGCTGCGTCTGCCACTATAGCCGAACGCACAGCTCTCCTCGGGAAACTCCAAAATCAGTCTTTCGAGTTCAATGTTGCTTTGTCTGGCAAGAAACACGGCCATATGAGTGATCGCGTGTTCAACCTGTGATTTAAGCTATGTGTATTATTGGAGAAAGTTCATTGCCCGTGGCAAACGTGTCCGATATCCAGCACTGCAGTCCAGTCTCAGATTGTGATGGCCGTTCTCCCCTCAGAAACCCTGCTCCCAGGCCAACAGAATAGGAAAATGGCAAATATCTGAGAAGCGGCCTCTCCTACAAGCAGAAATAAAAGCGACGAAAATCCCTTTGAGCGCAAAAGACTTGTAAGTAATATGCTGTGATATATGATATTGAGCATCCTGCGTCCGAACCTCAGAAACGCCCACCTCGTCTCCACTCTCGCCGGCTCGGAGGAGATTGTCAGTGACCTCCTCACTTCGCAAGTTCGGCCTCCTTTAGGTTCTTGATCTTCGATAGGGTTTCTTTGCAGAGCTCCAGGTATTTCTCAGGGTTGAGCAGATTCATGACGCCAAGCTCGGAGAGAGTAAAGGGGTCGTGCCCGTCATCCTGGACGGCACAGTCCACGACCTCATTCTTGCTGGTCTGAATCTTCTCAATCTTGTCGTCAATTGAATTCGGCGATTTCAGCCTCACGCAGTACGTCTCTTTGCATTGTCCAGTGCGGACGACACGGCCGAATGACTGCTGCTCCCTAGCACTGTTCCACCACGCGTCAACAACAATGACGCGATTGGCGCACGTCAAGTTGAGGCCTTCGCTACATGTTCCCATGGTTGCGACCTGTTTCATACACTTGTCAGCCCCAGGTCTTGCAGCAACACGATACCCACTGGATACTCACCAGGACCTTGACAGTCGGGTCAGTCTCGAATATATTTTTGGCCTTCGACTTTTGCTTTGACAACATTTTGCCATAGGTGTAGACGAAGTCAATGCCTTCAAGCTGGAGCATGATGCCGGTCATCAGAAGTGTTTTGACGAATTGCACAAAGACTATGCCTCGATTAGCTCGGTCGGGATCAATAGCCTCGTTCTACTCACTGATGCACTTGTCTTCTGGGAAATCTCTCTGCCATCTGAGCAGAGTGTCCTTGACTGCCGTGAGCTTCGAGCCCGCGGCCGGCATTCTGTTGTTCAAGACGAAAGCTGCCTTGATAAAGGTAGTATCGCGGGGCGCAAGTAAAGGCGTCACGCCTTGGTTGTCTTGTCCGACACGACGGTCACTAGGGTTGCTGGCTGATCGGCGAGCTCGTTGAGCCGCTCGCCCGCCTCTGCGGTTGAAGTTCGGTCGGCTTGCCCGCTTCCTCTTCAATGAGCTTTTGATCTCGTCTTCCCTTGCTTGCTCTTGGGCGTCAAATTGAGTCTCCAGCGTACCGAGGGTTATTATCTTGAGGAACGGTGTCGGAGTATTGCAGCGAGGACACTCAGTGCGCTGTTCGGTTTTGAGCCACTCGGTTAGACAACCGCCGCAGGTGTAATGACCACACTGGTAGAAAAGATGTCAGTGTATTCCTCTAGGAACAAGCAGGAGTCCTCATGACTGCCTATGACCTACTGCTTGTGCTTTCTGAGGATCAGAAACGGGACCATCGCAACTCGAGCAGCCTGTGGCTCGTATTTGGTGATAATCGATGATCATTTCAATGAGCGGCGCGAAGGGGCAGCATCGTGTTCCAAACTCCGAACTGCCAAATGGGTTAAGGGTCTTCGGTCTGGCCACGCTAGAAGACCTTGCATCATGGTTGACTTGTCGCTCAGACCAGCATCCAATTTGATCGAGAGTGCTAGGTGTCCTTGGCTGCTCCTCGACCTTTCGCACCATCTCGAGCAGCACCTGCAGCTCGTCCACGGATACGCCGTTTGGACCGTCATCACGGAGGAAAGACTCCAGGGAATAGGCGTGCGACACCAACTGCCTGTACCGCATGTGACCAACATACTTTTTGTTGCCGGTTCTTGCGTTGTCGTCAGTGTCGAATATAATGTCCAGCCACCTAAGTATCGTCAGCCATAAGCTTTTTGACCAATGTCTTTCCTAGAGAACTTGCTCCTGGATGGCTTTCTCAACAGCAGTAAGCTGGACGTTCTGGTCCTCCATGTGCTTTTGAGGAAGTTTCATCATTCTGTTGCCGAGGAAAAGATCTTGATCCGTCCTAGAAGGTGGTCAGTAGTGGTAACTCTAAATGAGCTGCACGTGAAAGCATACCTTCGATAGCTGTTGTTGGTCATGAGAACATCGATCCTATCTTTTGCATCGCTCTACGTTGTATCAGCAACCAGCCCGCCCAAGCTTGATCGCCGCGATTGGTACTCATGCCACTTACTGAAAGCACATAAACTTCTTTAAACTCCCGAAAGCTTGTGATATTTGTGCAACCGATGAGTTTTGTGTAAGAGTATAGCTCTAGAGCACAAATGTCTCGTCAGTACGCTCAATACTCGTCTCTTAGATGCTGACCAGAGCGAACCTTCAATCCTGTTGCTGAGTGGTGTGCCACTGAGACCCCATTTGTGTTGTGCCTTGACAGCGTATGCTGCCCGGAAAGCTGGGAAAGGTATCAGTGATGTCGGGAAATCAGGATTCAGTTCATAAGAAAATGATGCACGTACTCATTCCAGCATGTTTTTTGATGTTATGCACTTCGTCCAATACCAAGCGGAAGAATTGAACTTTGTGGAGTATTCCTTTGATATAATCATCGGCCATCGCGTACTCATCAGCCCCCAGAAGAAACCGTCGAACGTAGTCAGTGGGATCCCCCTCATCGAAATCTTCGTCGCTTTCGTCAACATGAGCAGAAGGGGCCATCTCATAGCTCATCCGAAGCTCACTATAAGTGGCAATTCTGCGAAAGGAATTAGTGACATGAACTCAAAGATGCCCAAAGAGCTCATGTTCGGCGACATGATGTTACTCACACGATCCACTTTCTGGCCAAGGCCCCGGGATCTAGCCGGTCATCCTGTAGGGTGGACAATAGAATGGTCTGATCATGATATTTCGGGCCAAGGTGGATGCGAATCTCGTTCCTCCACTGTTGAGCAAGCGGAGCGTTGGGCGCCACTACCAGCGTCGCCCCCTCTCCTGCGTCTCGTTTGGCTGTCTCGGGTTGATTGCCATGGATTGCAGCAAGAGTGACGATGGTCTTGCCAAAACCAGGCATATCAGCGACAATGCCGCCCTGGGGGCCAATGTCTGAGTGCTCTTGCAGAACCCACCAGGCCGCGAGAGGAAGCTGATATTCCTTCAGCATGGCCATCATGCCCTTGATCTGATAGCGCCGTTCTGGGCCAGCTGGCGTGTCTGCCTGGTAGCATCTGACTTGGGCTCGACCGAAGACCTTGGAGCCTTCTTTGACATCCCGCTTCTGGGTCTTGCCATGACGGTTGTTGCCTACGCTGTTTGTGCACTTGGCGATCTCTTTCATGTTGTCCGCCTTGGTGACGAAAGTGGGTTCTTCTTCTTCAACACCAGAGAACGAAGGCATGTAGGATGGGACAGCAGTGGCGTGTGTGACCTCGGTGCTCTTCTGCTTCTTCTTGGACTTGTTTCGAGCCGGCGGTGGCGGGATGAAGCCTCTTTGGTCAACGAGCCCTATGTTACTCACCATGTACTTGAGGAATGCCTCCTTGCGGCTGGCGGAGAGCCTGGCCGCATATTCGGCGACGTTCTTTGCTGGGCGGCGTGGCGTCCTCGGCTTCGCTTTGGCCGGCTGATGCTGTTTCTCCTCTTGTTGGGACGCAATGCGAGCTTTAGCAGGGTCGACGAAATCGTCATCGGAATATTCTTCTGGCTCAGATAATTCGCTGCTGCAGTCCGATTGGTCGTCGACGTGATTTTCACCTTTGTCCGATGTAACCCCTGGGCGAGGGGCTCGAGCATCCTCATCACCATCGCTTTCGACTGTCACCGACGTCTGAACCATGGTTCCGGGTCGGGCCATTGAGACATGATATCCGACATCGTTGCCCTCGAGCTTGACAATGTTGGCAGAAGGAGGCCTGGGACCAAGACCCAGAGAACCTTCCCTCTTGACGAGAGAAGATTCTGTAGTCTCATCCCCCTCCATAGTCGTGATAGCCCTGGGCAAGACAAAGTGAGGTGAGGTAAGGTTCAAGCTAGAGGGGCAAACGATGAAAGAATACTGGATCAAGGTTAAGCTGAAAGAGAATGGGACGAAGGGTATGGTGAGAGAGGTGGTCTGCGTTGGGTGGGAATAGAATAGTTCTGAAGATGTGAGTTTCTTTAAGTACCTTCTCGATACCACCGCCGGAAGCAGTGAAAGTGCAGGTGCCCCGATTCGCGGAACGTGAAGGAAGACGGAGGTGATTCAGACGGCAGTGGTTTCCTCGAATCTTTAGGACGAGGGCATGGTGCTGGAAGGCGTCTCGGCAGTCCGAAATCTCTCAGAAGGTCCTGAAATTCAAATAGCGGCATGGGCAGATGATGGTAAAAGGAAACATGCTCTAACGAGGTACCCAAGGGTTAAGGTAGGTAGGTAGGTAAGGTTGGCGCAAGCGGAGCGTTGAGTATCGAGACGGAGATCGTCTCAGTCCTCCAGAGAATCTGTTCACCACGTCACGATCGGCAAGTATTAGATACAACTGCCCCAACATGGCGGTTCCACACTATGATTCGACACTACATACAACAAGCCGCCGATGTACATGTGCCAAGAAAGCCCTGCGTGAAGCAGAACAACCGTCTCTCATCCTCATGCTGAACGTTAAAGGAAAAAGGGGGAAGGAACAAGGAAAAGGTTATGGGATAGACATCGAGTGCTCCGCTGAAGGAGCAAGCAAAAGGGGAAAATGGTGGTCAGCGAACGACGGTTCACTTGGCCTCGTACCTTCCACTGACGACCTTTCGCGCAAGTGGCACGTCGACCCACCTCTGGTCAGCAGGCAGGGCAGGCGAGTTAAGTTCTTCGTCGGCAAAAGGGTCATCTTCTGTGGACGCGACGTCCTTGCCCTTGCCCTTCGACTCCTCAAGTCTGGATACGGAGATGCCGCTGCCGAGGGCGGTGCCTTCAGCAGGAGTGTACTCCCATCGAGCTTCGACGTGGCCCGGCTTTGGTTCCCCGTTCTCGGCTCCGACGATACGGCAGACGATCTTGTGCACCTCGGAGGTCAGGGTGAGCTCGGGGAGACGCCAGTAGACGAGCTGCTTCTCTTTGAGGTGGGTACCGGAAGGCTTGGTCTGCGCCCCGGACGCGCGCGCACCCTCATACGTGACGACGAACACGACATTGTGAAGCGTCACAGGGCCCGACACCTTGACTGCGGGGTTCAGGGAGTACTGGAGGAGCAGGCCGAGCTTGTCGCCCTGGGGCTTCCACGCGGGGCGCAGAAGCAGTGGTGCATGCTCCGCAAGGGACGGCGCGTCCGAGCCGGCAATATCGTGAACACGATAGGTGAAAGCTGTGGCCGTCTTGTTCAGGTGAGATAGGTTTAGTGTGAACTGATCGGGCTGTTCAGGGGACACGTTGTGAACAAAGATGCGGTTCGGTCCAATGACTTCGAGGTTGGGGAAGTTGTTGATACGAATGCTCTCAGATTCTGGGCCATAGTCAGCGGTGTGTTATCATTCATGACGCCCGCAAGTGGGGGCTTACCTGGCGCATCCGAGTCGCCGTGATATGAGAAGGCGATCTCGCCGCTAATCTTGGCGCTCTTCACCACTCCATCCTCGAAGGACGCTGTCACGGTCTCGATGATGGACGAGTTGAGGCCAGGGCCGGTCATATCGGGGTGCTTCTGGTGAGCAAGGCTGCTGAGCGAGTTGGCCGAACGAATGGACTGCGTGTCAGAAGTGGCAGCGATGCTCGCCTCGGAAGCCAGTGTGGCTACGGCCGAGGGGCGAGACGTTTGGCTGACCAGCGGCGGCGACGATGGGAAGGGATTCTCGTTCGTGAGATCCCGGCCAGGCGGTGCGGGGACGTAGATGGTGTTCCTAACATCCCGCCTGCCCCTCACAGTACCCATCTTTCGCGTTGGCGCGCTCATCTTGCCTAGGGTGCTGGCGACGTTGGTTATAGCAGCTTGGCTCTCTTCAGGATCTTCTTCCTGGATCGGCGAGCTCTGGATGTTGAGCTTGAACATTTGTTCATTGTCCTCGGCTGCTTCCCGTTGCGCTTGGGAGATGGGATCCGTCGCTGGCGGGGGGACGGTGAAGCCTTCAGCATCCTTGTTCTCCGTCTCCCGCAGCTGCGAAGGCGGCGGTCCTGGAGGAGGAGGGACGTCTGACACATCGACGGTGTCTGCGCCGTTGACCGCGGCTGATGATGTTCGGCTGAGTGCTGCCTGACCAGTGGTCTCGGCAACGCCGTTGGTACCCTCATGCGGAGACTGCTCATCCGATTCACGGATCGTCTGCGGCGGGTTCGGTTGGGAGTTCGGCGCGCTCGGTGATTCGGGTAGCATGGACAAGCGGTTGTTTGCTTCCCCAAGGTTGCTTGACGATGTTCTGGGTGACAGTCCTGGTCGGCCATGGCTGCTACCCGTGCGCCCAAAGGATCCAGACTTTCCGGGGGAGAGCGACCCGAAGCCGCTGTGAACGCTTTGCCGTCGGCGGCCAAGCATCGTGCCAATGCGACTGCGCAGCTTTGATTCTGTTCACGGCGGTCAGTGGCCCATGTCGGGGCATCTTTTTTCCGTGTGTACGCGAACGCATACCTGTCTTGCCATCCTGCTTCGTCTCTTGCCTGGGCTCGGGTGGTGGTGGCGGCCTATGCTCGACAGGCACAGATCGCTCGCTTGTCGTGTCATCGGCTATCTGGCTGTGGTTCGGTGGTGCCAGGCTCTGACTCTGGCTCTGGCCGCCTGCGGTATGCGAAGTCTGCCGTGTCGACGGCCTCTTCTCCAGCCTCGGCCTTCCGGCGGTGGCGCGCTCCTGGAAGCTGGCAATCTCGAGTTCGGTGCTGATCTCCAGCATGGAGGCCAGCGTCTCGGCGGCCGTCGCCTGGCTGCGTTGGGCCTGGTCGCTTTCGTGCGTCTGGTATTGGGTCAAGAGATCGCGCAGCTGGTTGACGCGCTGCTCGTCGAGGGCCTGGAGCGATTCGAAGATGAAGGGCGCCGACGAGTCCCACTGTTGCGTCGACGAGTTCAGTTTGGACAGGGCGGCCTCGAGTTTCTGCGCATTGCCCTTTGTGCCTTTCTTCCCCAACGTCTCGACCTTCTTCTGTGCTTCGTCCAGGTCGCGCGCCATGCTGGCGAGGTTGCCAGAGGTGGCGATCATGTCCTGCATCTCCGGCTTGGTCCCGAAAGCGCGCAATGGTGCCTCGACGTCCCTGTCAATGTTGGCGGCGAGCTGGTGGTGTGACTGCGCGGTTGCATCGACGGCCTGGAGGATCTTGTCCCATGGCGCCTGGAAGACGCTGGGGGTGCCGTCAGCATGTCACGGAAAAAAAAAAAAAAAAACAGGCAAGAGAGTGCCAAGAGAGTCGAGGAGAGGATGTGAAGAACATACCCGAGCTCGGACTGGGCGTTGGGAACCTTGAACTGGAGTAGCTTGCGGAGGCTCAAGACGTATTGCTCCTCCACCTTGCGGCGTTCCTGAGAGAGAAGTCTGTTCAGCAAACAATTGGCCAGTGTGTATCCCCGAGCGTCTTGTTCATCGGGCGTACCTGGAGCCATTCTGCGATTTCGCCATTGATCTTGTTTATCCGCTTTACTCGCTCGGTCAGGACGTGGACAGCTTGGGTCGGCTGGAGGGATCCCTGGAGGCGACGAAAATACGAGGTCAGCGAATGATGCAGCGTGGGGACACGAAGACGAAGCTCGACAGCTGCAATGGCAGGGTGGCAGCAGATTGGGACGGGCGCTCACAAGCATGGACGGGTATTCTGTGCGCGCGGTGTCGTCCATTGTGTTCGTCAGCTCGGAGACGCTGCGCGGGGAATCATGTACAGAAAATGCAGTGACGTGGATAAGGCGAAGGGATCGCACGCATAGCGATGCAGTCTACACGGGGTTGCGGGTGCAATGGCCCAGGGCGAAAGACGAGTGGCTGGGGGTTTGCTGAGGTGTGTGTGTATGTGTGTGTGTGGTGGCGGGCCAAGGTGAGGAGCATCGCGAGATGCAGTGGAAAGGTTCTGGGGTTGGGTTGGGCCTTGAATCATCAATGCGGGCTGGCCTGCCACCGCTCCCGGCGTAGTCCAGTCCACAGTCCACAGTCCACAGTCCACAGTCCACAGTCCACAGTCCACAGTCCACAGTCCACAGTCCACAGTCCACACCTAAGGCACAGACAGGTACCTAGGCGATAGGTTCTGCTTCCGCTGGGCAGGCCTGTGCCTGTGCCCGTGCTTGTGCTTTTGCTTGTGCCTGCGCCTGGAGCTGCGCCTGGAGCTTGGTGGAGCTCCAGACTGTCACGGGAGCCACGGCCCTGGGCCGAGCGCTCCATTGGGATGGCGCTAGAACGAATGAGATCATACGCGATGCGAGGCTTGCTATTGGCCTAAAGGAGTCTGGGGGGAATGAACGCATTGCGGGCCTTCATTTTAGGTACCCAGGTACCTAAGCAGGCAGAAGCAGGCTTTCCCCGGGAAGGCAGTGACAGACGTGGCAGTGCCTCGAGTCATGTGACCATGCCATAGGAATGGGACCATCGTTGGGCAGTGAACCACAGATCGTCCATCTCTATTTCATGCATTACGTCGAGCATTCCTTTGCCATGGTCTTTATCGAATACTATCATGCCTGGGATCGCATGGACACGCGGCACATCCGTCATTCCGAGATTTTTTTCCATCCAATGGCAGCTCGACAGATGGATGAGCCAGCCCGAGATTCGCCCACCTGGCCATTCGCCATGAACATGAAGCGATGAACAGACGACACAGTCACACAACTGAACACAGCTTTTCGAATCCTCAAATCACGAGAAGCAGATTTGATCATTGGTCATCTTTGGTATTTTGTCAATGACACCCCTGCAGCCCCCATCACGACTGGACAATCCATCGTGGATATCCAAGAAGACGGAACCCCCCAAAACCAAAGCTCGCTGCATCATCATACCTCTTTTGACCCCCGGCACCTCTATCAAGCACCTGAGCCCCATTTCATCGCCGTCAACTACCCTCGCATCACATGCCAAAACCGACACGGCGGCCTTGTGAATCGCACGACAGCGAGACGCTTAGCAGCCAGCGTAGATGGCTAGAATCGGGTCAGCTTCCGTATCACCGCGACACTTTCATGCAACAGGAGGCGGCACTTACACTGGGCGAACAGGGTGTAGGTATCGGCGTGGTTGATGTTCTGCGAGGCCGACAGGCTGCGGACGCAGGAGTAGCCGTAGCAGTTGTAGTCCTGGGTGCCGCGGATCTGGGTCAGGTGGGTGACCTCGTGGAGCGTGGTCGTGGCCTGGTCGATGGCGCGGCACGTGCGGCTCTGGGCCGGGAAGGACGAGAAGTAGTACGGGCAGTTGACCATGTAGCTCTGGCTCGGCAGCGTGTAGGCGATGACGCCCGACGAGCACGCCGGGTAGATGTCGGTGCAGTACTGGCGGGAGACGCCGCCGGTGGAGCTGCCGCACTCGGAGGCGATGCGGTTGAAGACGCCGGCGACCGTGTTGCGGGTGGCCGTGGTCGACGACTTGAAAAAGTCGGTCATCTTGGCGGCGGCGCCGGACGAGGCCGCCGAGGCCGCGGCGAGCGCCAGGCTGCGGCAGTTGGACAGCGCATTGATCGTCGCCGTGCGGCGGGTGCCCGTGCAGTCGCTCTGGACGACGGCGCGCTTGATCGTCTCGTGGAAGTCACGGCGCACCTTGGCGGCCTCCTCGCCGTCGACGGTCGAGTGCACAACGTTGGACGCGTAGGTCGCGACGCCGGTCAGCTCGGTCGAGTCACCCTCGGCATAGGAGAAGCGGCCGTTGGCGCTGATGTCGAACTCGCCGCCAGCACTAAGATCGTGCACGTGCGCGACGTCCCAGGTCAGCTCGACTGTCTCGCCGGCCACGAGGACCTGGAAGGACTCCTCGCTGAGAGCCGTGGTATCCAGCTGGAGCCGGACACCATCAAACTCCACCTTCTTGGCTGTTGGTACACGTTAGTCAAGGATCGTATGCATGCGTAGGAAAGTGTTGGACGGCACGCACAGCCAGAGAAGATCTCGGACTTCTCAACCTCGAGGTCATCGAGGATCGAGCCGGTCTTGAGGACCTTAAGGTCAGAGGCACCAGTGTTGGTGATGCTCGCCTTGATGGCGGTGTTGCCGACCTTCTCAATCTTGATATCGAGAGGGCTGTCGCGCTTGTTGAGGTCAACAGAGGCGGCAGAGGCCAGGGTGGCGAGGTACAGGAGACCGGAGAACTTCATGATGACCGACGTGCTTGAAAGAACTTGAGAAGAAGGAGTCTTGAGTGATGCTTTGTCTGGGAGATGAGTCTCTGCAGTTTCGACCACATTTCGGGGCACATCGTGAGTCTTCTTATAGCCTGCTGAAGCTCGTCGCCTCCCCTCGTCCCGGGTCCAGATCCTGGCTTCGCCCCCCCCCCCCTGATGGCTACTCCGCGCGATACTGGAGTTGAAGTTGTTGGTTGAAGTTACCTCCGATTCATCGTCGCACCTCACAGGCTTGGCAAGCTCCAATCCGGTAGTTGAGTGACATCGCCAAGCCTACGGTGTTGCCAGCGCTGCTTCTGCCGGACAGCAGCCACATTAGGAAGGAAGTCGGGAATGGTGGCACTCGGGGGCCTTGGAGGCTCTTCAAGCGCCTCACGTCGTCAATGGCGCTTTTGATTGCAGTGCTACCATGTCGCTTCATAGGTGTACGCAGCCCGTTGGGCCCCATGCAGCTCGGATTCCTGGGATATGTGTGGGGTAGCACGGCAGGTGAGCTTGAGTACGAGATATCTGGGGCTCAAGATCAGGCTGGTGGCTGCGGCAGATAGAGACAACGATTGGAGGCACGGCCGGGACCGACAGCGGTTGTAGATCCGATTCACTTGCGGGAGGGGATCAAGATCCCGGGGGGGGGGCATGAGGGCGATAGCGGAGGCCTTGCCTTTCTGGGAAGGAGGCAAGTATGGCGATAGAGATGCATGCGCTGATGCTACCCAACTCGCCCCTCTGCCCTCCCTATTTGCTCCAAACGGCCAATGAACAGAAAGAATACCGTCTTGGTCAGTTTCGTATGCCGCGACTGGGTCTTTCTTGAGGCGTTCCCCGCAATGTCTCCCACCCTAACCGTGGCCAGGAGGCCCGTCAAGCAACGACGATCGCTCTACACCAGCAAGCGACTCGGTCTGAGGCTTACCTGATCTGACCAAGTACCGAGTCCAGACTAGAGCTAGAGCCAGCACCGAATTCAGGCCTGTGCTCCGTTATGAGCGGGAATATGTTCCCATCTTTAGCAAGGAAGACAACTTGCCAAGAGCCGCAGTCGGTCTTTGATGTGCCCTTAGCCGGAGGAGGGCCTTGGTGAGTGCGCATTGCGACTTGACGCACTGCTTTATTGGACGAGGGGTATTTGCTTTTTCTGACATGGATCCATCACAATCTTCGTGTTCATGCGAGCATCGAGCAAGAGGGTATCAAATCGCCAGGGCGGGGAGCAGGCCGCGAATGTTGGGGCTTTGCAATGTGCGGTATAGCGTTACGGGCACAACATCGTCTAATTCCAGAAGCAGCAACTCGGCCAGTTCATGGAGAATGATCGACAACGATAAGTTCCGGAGAAGCTGCTCCCAAGAACTAGCCTTAGCCGTATCGCAGTTCAAGGTTCCGCTTACCGAAGATGGCAGGTGACGCGCACTAGGCTCATGGCATTTGCACGTCGTTAACCTCGAGACTCTCTAGGTTAACCCCAACATCGAGACTACCAGTGTCAAGTTGGCACTTATCCGCTGCTTATCCGAATAAAGGTTGGGACTGTGCGTACCTTTGCAGAGCTGTAGGCGGGTGCTGCATTCATACATATGCCGTGCTGCAGGGCTGGACGTTTCCCACACATGCCTGCTCGGCACTCCACGAGGCGTCCGCAACAACGTCCAAGATGCGCCTCATAATGCATTCCTATCACACGACGCACTTCGAGTGACCAATAGGCAAGCGAAGCCGCAATACTGAAGGCGCTTTGCACAAGTTGCCATGCCATTGGCCAATTTCGACACTATGAAGTGTGTCATTGAAATGTTGTGCTTGCAGCATGCGTTGTTTCATGTTGTTGACCTGCAGATGACAACACCACAGGACATGCGACTGCAACTCTGGAGTTGCTGAGCAATAGCCTTGCGATTTGCGACACAGCTGCATTCCAATCACCTGGATGCTGTCACCTTCTTATACTGGCAACATGTTGCGTTGTGGACGTTCTGCTCTGGAGTAGGTGTAAGCTTAGGGGTTTCTGATGTGTACGAAGATCATGATTCGAGCCGGTATGTCTTGCCACCTGATGGCCCATGTTGGGATCATCCCCAAGAAGGCAGGTCTCCATGACAGGACATGCATAGTTCGTGCCGAGATAAACCGAGCTGCCACTACCTACATGTAGCGATGGTTACTCATAGACGACTGACTCATGGTTCTTAAGTTTGTTGCTCGTTTCCATTGGACGCGGAGTTGTTGGAGTCTTGCTGGTGCATACCTTGGAGTCTCATCAGCGACGGACCACTACCGTGCTTCCTGACTTCACGCCTTTCAGCCGCGGCCAACTGACATGGTTATTGGAACGAGGCCATCATGACTAGGCTATTAGAAGGTTGGGACTTTCATCCAAACATGGCTTCTGATTTTTCACTGGTTGTAGTCATTGCGTTCGTTGTGACCGACATCCAGCTACAGGTAGCAATTGGGTATATCATGTTGAGGAGCAGGTCGTCAGCAACCTACTTGCCTCCCAATCGTCGTCAATACTGCGAGTTCGGTAATTCGAAACGAATTCGACAATTCAGGTGACGTCGCTCAGGTCAAATGTATCCCTAACCCTCGGTCTGCAACTTGGTACACTGTCCAAAGAATCGGGGCTGTATGGCGATCACCATGTCTGTAACGATCGGATCTTCGCGTCGTATGCTCATCGTTGCATTCAAGGCCTGTGCATTGACCCAGGAGTTTGGATGAGCAAGTGAGCAGCATTCCCAGGCGAGAAGCCTAGGTATGAAAGCATTGGTAGCATTGGGTCTGTGACTCCCTGAGCCTCTTGTACGGCCAGGGGTGTATACCCCCGGCGCCATGTGGGCCTGGAGCGCCCCGTAAAAGGCCGTGTAATCATGTGTCTGCACAGCAGCCATCCCGCCATTGAACACTCTGAGTCGGATTGGCGCGCAAACCACTACGGAGCGAAGGTAGCGCAAATCCAACGAAGTCTCAAATTCCTCTTGACTAACGAAAAATCATGTTTAAATATTATACTCTTCTTGTCCATCGCTGTGAAGTGGATTTGCGCAAATTTTCTAAGACGTTGTGGGATCAACTAAGCTCACGCCTTTCTGTCGATGGATGACAGACAAGGCGTGGGCGGGTCACGACTAGCTTTGACCGAGCATTTACCTTCAACCTTCATCCCAACTATAAGTTTAGCTGCAATCATCATTCGGATCCCATCTCAGTCTTCTTCTCGAGCCTCATGTCGGGAATAGCCTACAAAAAGCCAACTGGAACCAACGACTGAGACACGTATTACTCATCGACGCTACTCCTCAGCTCTCAGCCTACCGACATGACGGCAAAGACTCCGCCTCGCGGTCTCTTTGTCGCGAACGAGTCTCCCTCTGGCTCCCCAACCAGCAGCATGACCTCAACAAAGAGTTACATCCGGGATTGGATCTCCCGAACGCCATCCCTGCTCCGACGTTTCTCTGCACCCTCTCGGAAGGCCGCTGCGCAGCCGACTGCTGTGCCCTCACCGACTGTAAACCCCACACAGCAGTCGCTGGCGATGCTGGAGATCGCGGAACCCAACAATGTGAAGATTGTGTCCAGGGCAAAAGCCGCTTGGGTCATCAGTATCCTGACTGGTGTTACTTTTGTTGGCAACATGAGCACCGGGCTTGTGACGATATCCTTGCCCACGATTGCACGGGATCTAGGACTGGCGCCGCATTTGCTCTTGTGGTATGTTTCGTGTACTGATAAAAGATGATAACTTCACAGTCTGAAGCTGACATCGAGCGTCACAGGCCAGCATCCGTATTTCCGTAAGAAGAGTTCTGTTTCTTCCACGGCTACCACGGCTAATCGTCGTTCCTTCTCTTTCTGACAATACTCTCAGGCTAGCTAGCGCGTGCTGCTTAGTTGTCGCTGGCGCAGTCGCCGACTTCATCGGCAACCGCAACATTAACCTGATGGGCTGCTTCTTGCTGTCCATCTTCACCACAGCAGCCGGCGTCGCCGACAATGGCATCCGGTTTATCCTCTTTCGCGCCTTCCAAGGCGTCGCCTTGTCCCTCTGCTTGCCCACCACGATCAGCATCCTGACGAACAACTTCATCGCGGGACGCCAGCGCAATGTTGGTTTCGCCTGCGTCGGTCTCAGCCAGCCCCTAGGGTTTTCTTTTGGGTTGATTCTCGGTGGCGTTGTCGTAGACACGTACTTAACCTGGCGTTTTGCCTTCTACTTCACAGCCGGTCTGATGGGGCTGCTGTTTTTGGTGAGCATCTGGCTTCTGCCGCAGGACACCCCTCGAGAGAAGTTCACCTGGCCACGATTCATCCGTGAAATTGACTGGATTGGCGCCTGCCTCATATCGGCGGCGCTGGGTATCACGTCCTATGTCCTTGCGTGAGTCTACCGACGCGTTCCGTCTTCACTCACATGACTGATGCCTGCACAGGGTCATCACCGGGAACATGGCCAAGGCCAAGAACGCCGAGAACATTGCCATGCTATGCATTGCTGGCACATCTGCCATCTCTTTTGGGTTCTGGATGCATTTCCGCGAGAAGTCGGGTCGCATCGCTCTGATACCGAACTCACTGTGGCGCAAGAGAGCGTTCACCACCATCTGTCTCCTTGTCTTTCTCACGTACGCTGTGCTCAACGGCGTAGAATACTTCCTTAGTCTGTTGTGAGTAGTCCGTTTTCTTGACTTGTGTATGCCCGGATCTGACAGACTTGCAGCTTCCAAGAGGTCCAGCTGCTGTCTGCGCTCGACGCGGCCATTCGCTTCTTCCCCGAGGTGGTCGTCGGCATCCTACTCAACCTGTTCACAGGACTTTTTGTTCATAAGATCAACGCCAATCGTCTCATTACGGTCTCGGCAGCCTTGACATGCGTTGCACCGCTCATAATGGCCCTCATCGATCCGGCCTGGAACTTCTGGGTCGCTGCGTTCTGGGCTGCACTCTTATGCCCCTTCAGCGTCGATGGTAGGTACCCCGAACTTCGGGACACGAGCTCCTTGTGAATGCAACTGATCGTGTCATAGTCATTTTTACGGTCGCCAATCTCATCATTACGGATGCATTCTCTGAGGGCACACAAGCACTGGCAGGTGCTGTCTTTAGTACAGTCGCTCAGTTCGGGCATTCGGTTGGCTTGATGGTCATGGCAGTCACCTCGAACAGGGTCACAGCCAAGTCTTCCATCGAGAACAAGGAGTCGCCTGAAGCTATCATGGAAGGATATCGAGTGGTCTTCTGGCTTTGTTTCGGGATGCAGTTGTTGGCCTGCTTTGTTAGTGTCTGGGGACTCAGGGGCGTTGGCAAAGTTGGTCTGAAGCGAGAGTAGCACCAAATTTTGAGCATCGTGTACAGCTCGCAATAAGAGAAAACCAAGCCTACGATGCAGATTAGTGTGTATGTTGTCCTCGCGCATTGTTTCTTTACCTCTGTAAAATTCGGCTTGCCTACCAAGTGCTTGTTCAAAAAAGGGAAGACTGGCCGGCCGGCCGCCGGTGAGCATCACCAATGCCGTACATCGCGACCGAACAAGAAGAAGAAACAGCACAGTTTCTAATCAATACACAAGAGGGTACAGTGGTTTGGCCGGCGCTCCGAAGACTTCCTTTCGCACTATCCGAACTTCTGGTTCCGGTGTGCTGTTTTTAGGCGTGCTGGTCTAGTTCGAATGCGGGGGCCCTCGGGACCCTGCCACCAATAATGTCCGAAGTCCGGCATGAGGCCGAGCTCTCCGCCTGGTGGGATAAATAGAAACAGCTATCACGGCCATCGCTGCCGGTGGCATCGGTCTGGGCATTTACTCCTGCATGATGACCGGCAGTGCTCATGCTGATTCGGGAAGCCCACCAAAGGTATTCGGCAGTGGTCCTGCTTTCGTTTCATTGCCTTTAGAGAGTAGCGAAGTTGTCAATCACAACACCAGGCGTCTCCGTTTCAGGCTACCGGACGAAAATGCGGTCAGCGGGTTAGCTCTCACCTGTAAGCAAGAATCAGAATCGTCATGAGTAAACGAACTCTAACAGTTCCTCAGCTGCCGTTTTGACCATGTCATGGCCAAAAGGTCGATGGCTCCCAGTAGCAAGACCATATACACCAATCAGTCCATCAGGTATGGCCCGTTACAGCGCCGTCCAAGCAAGGCTTATACTCACAATGGTGCAGATCAACCTGGGTCTTTGGACTTGCTTGTAAAGCTGTATCCAGACGGAAAGCAGAGCACACACCTGCACTCATTATCGCCCGGCGAAACACTCCTCTTCGCTGCTGCGCTCAAAGGCCCCGCATGGAAGCCAAATGCCGTTCCCCACGTCACGCTGATTGCTGGCGGGGCTGGCATTACCCCGATCTATCAGCTAGCCCAAGGGATTCTGCGGAATCCTGAAGACAAGACAAGAATCACCCTCGTGTTCGGCATCAACACGGATGCGGATGCCCTGTTGAAACCCGAATTTGACGCCTTCGAGAAGGAGTTTCCCGGTCGGTTCGAAGCCATCTACACCGTGAGCCGGCCAGAGGCGGGCTCTCTACTCCAACAGGGTCATGTCACGAAGGCGCTTCTTGAAAAGGTTGCACCTAATCCCACCAAGCAAGACACCAAGGTCTTTGTTTGCGGGCCACCGGCGATGGAGGCGACGTTGGTTGGCTCGAGGGGTTCACCAGGTGTTTTGGAACAGTTGGGATATCGAAAGGATCAGATTCACACTTTCTGAGGAGAACCCACGACAATTGCTTACGACGAATCTTGTGCGTGTTGTTGAAATTCATCGCAGCAGATTATGAGCCCCGGGCGTGTTTCCACTAGACAAGCACTTGCCAGAGATTGTAAGTGCCGTTTTCTGACGTACAATACTAGACATAGAGCACTACATGGCACAGGAGGTTCTGGAGTCATCGTTTGGAATTGATATCCGTCGCCCTGTCCTCGAAGTCTTCCCTCTCAATCCAGATTGCTTCTTAGACTAAAGTCTAATCGAAGATCTTGAGGCTGTCCTATGGCTCCCTTGGGATGCCGTATTTGAAAGCCCTCCGCATGCTAACCCATCCACATCAACGCCTTACTACAACTGAATACCACACCTCAAGTGCGGGTATTTTTCGTTTACATGTACGAAGGTAAAAGCAAGAAGTAGTAGGGATGCCCAAGCCGGTTGGGTTCGGCGCCGAACCTCGTTCTTGTGGCATGACAATGCCTGGCTTAACAGCCATAATTATTCCTCTCCCGACCATTCATCGTCATCACCACTTGGGTATTCTTGGCCCTCATCTTCATGTTCAGAACCGTCGTCGTCGCCTGACTCGGACCCAGAAGACTCATGAGAACTTTGCTTCTCAAATTCTTCCTCTGCTTCTATTTCATCGTCTCCAGACTCAGATTCAGACGACCCAGTATCTTCATGAGACCCTTCGCTGTCAGAGCCAGGTGAAGGCTTCTGCTCTTCATATGGAACGAAATCTCGATCCTCTTCATATGCAATAGGCGCCCCATGTTCACGACTGTCGTATCTTGTCTCGTCATATGGCCTGTGAGCATATTCGATAGGGGCCTCTGCAGCTTCGGGTTCGGAATCAGAACCTTCTTGGACATGTCAGATTATGTCCCGACCATTTCATGTGGGACGAATCATGGCAAACAGCTTACCCAAAGCGTTGGCAAGGAGAGCTCCGCCCACTCCTCCAACAGCCAAGCCGCCGGCGACACCCAGGAGAGCACCGCCGTATCCACTGCCTTGGCGCTTTTCTGCCAGGTCAGGCCTATGCTGTTCTAGGCCGTGATACCCTTCGGCATAGGACGCGCCACCATGTTGGCCGGATCGGTAGTCTTGGACAGGGGCCTGTCCATACAGGGAGGCATTCTGCCCATAGTGGTGTCCAGCATAGTAGCCAGCTGCTTCGCCAGCGCCCGAATGAGCGTCGTGGACCTGGTCCTTCGAAGCATGCTGCGAACCGCCGTACCCTCCTCCATCATCATCAGACTTCTTGGGAGGCTCCCATTGGGATGTGCCTGTTGTCTTGTCCACGTAGTACCATCTCCCATGCCGCTCGTCAAAGCGCTTGATCCAGCCGTCAGGCAGCGCCGACGAGCGGGGACGATCGCCGCGGCCACCAAAGTCAGACTGCTGGGGGTGATATTCATCTGCCGGCGGCGGGGCGGCGTATGCGCTCTCTTGAACATAGGCCCTTGACGGGTCACTCGTGCTGTAGCCCTCGTGGGACCGTTTGTATTCGGCCTGACCTCGCTGGGGGCCGCTGGGGTAGCCTGTCGGTGGGGCGCCATCGTAGCCGCTCTCGTAAGCGGCGGTCTGGGTGTAGCCGTAGTCTTTGGGCCCTGGAGTCACGCAAATCAGCCTGGGGAAGACGGGCGAGAGTGCTGGGCTGCATGCGGCGACTGGAATTGTCATGAGACATCAGGGGTCCAGCCTGGGAACCTACCTGTGTAGCCTTCGTGATCATCCGACTCTTGGGTGCTGAGACCGCCAAACTTGGCGGCCAGGTCGAAGAGAGACATCTCGAAGGATAGTGAGCGGTCAGGAACGCCCGAGTTGAGATCTTGAGGAGATTAACGTGGTGTTTGGGAAATCGTGTCGCGCAAAAAGATCATCGTGGGCGGGGTGAAAGAGGCCTCACCCCCGCGTCCTTGTCTCTTGGCGGGAGTGGGAAGACGGTAGGAGGAAAGAGGCTTGCAGCTGCCTCGTCGGCTACGTGCAGGTGAGCTGCACATGAGATTGGTGTGTGAGATCTGTGGATAGGTTGTCGGTGATGGACGAAGGCCACATCAGGGGCAAGGAGCAGGTGCCAGCGAATAGGTGCATGATCGATTCTGACATGACCATGGCTGATGGGGTCTCGGACTACATTCCCATGTGAGGGGCATTGCGTGATGTTCTCGTCGAGCACAATAATGCAGTGTGAGATGTGCATCCGCGATAGCTACCCGAAGGATCTTGAAGCACTTGCAGATGCCTGTAGTTCGACTTTACGTCTTGTCAACAGGTGTCATCCATCTAAGGTACTCGCCTGTTTGGTGATGCGGGGGGGAGAGGAGCGGGAAGGTGCCCCACCGTCCATTTCTGATGGGGCCAACATAGTGTGTACCCTTCCAGCCTGTGTGACAACATTCCAGAGCGTAATTGAACATATCAACAGAGAAGTGCTCGACTGTTTGGAAGGCCTTAACTTTCTGAAGTGGCCTGAACACGAGCAGAGGTCCTGGTCTCGAAAGATCTCAAGACCATCGGGTTCTGTCCTGGTCCGATACATGGATGTCCGATGAAGTAAGCGGCCTCCACATGAAAGAAGCAGCCAGGGTCGCTTCGAGTGCACTTGCGTACACCTCCTACACACTTCGACATGATGATCACATCACTGCCATATCATCAGCACAACGATTTGCCCAATTTCCCCATCAAACCACAGGGTTCTCAAGAAGGCGATCAATTCTTCATCAGGACGATGTTTTATCAGAATGATGAAAGTCGTTCACAGCCCCCCTGTTGTGGCAGCAGCGAGCTGCCTGGCGACAATGGCATCATGTCTGGAATGCCCAATTTCGATTTCGAAGGTACGAAAGCGAATCCGCGCACAATCAAACCACCTCCACGTGGCTCGCTTTGAACAACATCCACGGGGAAGAGAAAAAAAGTCACCGACTTTATCGTCGATCACCCACTGCCACGACCGCGACTAGAAGATCGGGTCTTTCGACCGCGTATGTCCCCGAAACGCACCTGATTCGACATCCACGGACCAGGGACTTGGCACCGGGCCGCTCGTCGGCCGTGTCGGCCTTGCAACAGACAAATATCGCTGTTGCTACGGGTAGACAATGCCTCGGTGCCCATGATGGACCACGCCAATCGGTGACGTGAAGAGTCGGCTTAACATTGCACCTGCTTGGAGAAGGGACCGGGCGGTCGGAGCCCTTCACTGGCCGTTCCCTTGCAATCGGAAACCCCGTCAGAAGCTGACATGAAGTGTTCCTAGAGGAGGGTCTGGCAGTTGCGCATCGTCTGTGAAGAGGGGCGATCTACGCGGGCCTCGGTTGCTTCCGGCGCTCCGACTCCGACACCACTGACTCGACGTCAGGTAGGGCCATGATATCACCTGGTCCACGCAACACCTCAGCCCTTTTCTGGCCTTACCTGGCCCTGTCATGGATTGTCAGCCTGGAAGAAGGGGGCTAATAAGCCACATCGCACATCAACAATACCCTAAGCATCGACGAACAAATGAGTACGACGAGAAAATACGTGCCCAGCCGGTTGGTGCATTCTTAGTTCGAATGTCAGCAACGACGTTGTTGGCTGGACGCCATCCGCCAATCCTGATCCGAGCTTACTGATGGCCTCCCCTGTGATACTTCGAGAGGCGCCCGTCCATTCTGCAAGCTGGAAGCATTTCACCTGGTACAGACATCGACAGGTGCTGTCTCAGCAGCGTAATACGTCAACATTGGGCGGTGGGTTATTGCCCGACTTTTGCTGGCCGAATGCTCCGACCCACCAAAACCCACCAAACCCACCGCAACTGAGCCTTGCTGGAGCTGCGCTGGGGTGTGTCCGGGAACCCTGCTAAACTGTTCGAGACCTAGCCAAGTTTCTAAGACACAACCACAACGCACTTACTCGACGCTTTCGGTATGCACCAGCACCCCGAGCCTGAACTCAATACTGCCAGGTACGCGCCGGCTATGGGCCGCCGCTCAAAAAATTGCACTCTGAGCTGCCTTAGCTACTGAGCTGGATGCAGGGTGACGACATGTTCGGCGCTCGCCTGCTCTCCGCAATGTCCTAGCGCGCGTTGTGGTCTACGGCGGCCATCCTAGCACTGAGCAGAACGGAGGCCCGGGGTGTTCTGTCGGCATGTTGTGTTGGTCAATACACGGCGTACTCTAGAGTCCGCAAACAACAGAATGATGGGCTCATTCCAATCGGCTTCCAGGGAGCTCCCGAGCCTCTTGGTGCCGTACTTTATCTATGCAGCTCGTCCCCAATCTGGATCAACTGTCCCTTCATTATTGCCAATTACATTTTGCTCTTCACTTTGTCTGTCTGCCGAGGAAGGCTTCCGTTGACACTCACAACACTCACATCAAAGTCGCCGAGACAACCATCAACACATCTATTAGTTAGCGCACCGTCGTCTTCACGATGAACGGGCACTCGCCAGCTGCTGATCCGTCTCGCGAGGAGTCGCCCATCCGCGACACGGACCAGTACTCGCCCACCGAGACTGCCTTTGCGCCCATCACTTCCTCTAGCCGGCATCACCACAAACACTCCGAGAGTGACGCCACATATGGAGAAGACAATGGACTCCAACGCCGGGATTCTACCCTCATCATGGAGGAGGGTGACCGGAGGGAACTGCGCAGGATCGCCACGGCCATGTCGCAACGTCGCCGGCAATCCTTGGCGTCCTTGCCAGAGGGACAGGTCCCTGACTCCTTTGACAGTGACAGCGACCCTGCCATGGACCCTACCAGCAAGTCTTTTGACCTGAAGAAGTGGCTACAGAACACCATTGAAGCTTTGCGACAAGAAGGTATCAGCTTGAAGTCGGCCGGCGTCGCGTTCAAGGACCTGAGTGTCTCGGGTACTGGAGACGCCTTGCAGCTTCAGCAAACGGTCGCCTCTGTGCTCCAAGCCCCCCTCAAGCTGGGAGAGCACTTCAGTTTCGGCAAGAAGGAGCCGAAGCCCATCCTCCGCAGCTTCAATGGCCTGCTCAACACCGGCGAGCTTCTCATCGTGCTTGGCAGGCCTGGTTCCGGCTGCAGCACGCTACTCAAGACCATCACAGGCCAGCTCCATGGTCTCCACATGGACGAGAAGTCCGTCGTGCACTACAACGGCATTCCGCAGAAGGAGATGATGAAAGAGTTCAAGGGTGAAACAACTTACAACCAAGAGGTGAGAACCGTCCCGTCTTGCCTGCATGAGAAATACTGACTCGGAATTCTTTGCAGGTCGACAAGCACTTCCCTCACTTGACTGTCGGCCAGACCCTTGAGTTTGCTGCTGCTGTTCGCACGCCGTCGAACCGCATCCACGGCATGTCTCGCGAGGAATATCACAAGGGAAGCGCTCAGATTGTCATGGCAGTCTGTGGTCTGAGCCACACCTACAACACCAAGGTTGGCAATGACTTCATTCGCGGTGTTTCGGGTGGCGAGAGGAAGCGTGTCAGTATTGCCGAAATGATGCTTGCTGGCTCGCCCATGGCGGCGTGGGACAACAGCACCCGTGGCCTTGATTCCGCAACAGCCCTCAAGTTCGTCCAGTCTTTGAGGCTCGCTGCCGACTTTTCCGGCTCCGCCCACGCTGTGGCAATTTACCAAGCCAGTCAGGCCATCTACGATCTTTTTGACAAAGCCGTCGTTCTCTACGAGGGTCGCCAGATTTTCTATGGCCGTGCCAGCGACGCCAAGGCGTACTTTGAAAAGATGGGCTGGCATTGCCCCCAGCGCCAGACTACTGGCGACTTCCTTACATCTGTGACCAACCCACAGGAGCGTCAAGCGCGCAACGGCATGGAGAACAAGGTGCCGCGTACCTCGGACGAGTTCGAGCGGTACTGGCTCGCATCTCCTGAGTTTGAGGCTCTTCGTCGCGAGATCGAAGAGCATCAACAAGAGTTCCCCATTGATGCCCACGGCCAGACCATTTCTGAGATGCGCGAGAAGAAAAACATCAGACAGTCGAGACACGTCCGCCCCAAGTCGCCATATACAGTCAGTCTGGCCATGCAGGTCAAACTCACGACGAAACGAGCCTACCAGCGTATCTGGAATGACATTTCGGCGACTGCAAGCCACGCAGTCATGCAGCTCGTCATGGCTCTCATTATTGGTTCCGTCTTTCACCAGAATCCAGATACAACGGCAGGTCTCTTTGGCAAGGGATCCGTTCTCTTCCAAGCCATCCTGATCAGCGCTCTCTCTGCCATCTCTGAAATTAACAACCTGTACTCTCAACGCCCGATCGTCGAAAAGCACGCCTCGTATGCCTTCTATCATCCCGCAGCAGAAGCTATAGCTGGAATCGTCTCTGATATACCGATCAAGTTCATCACTTCGACCGTGTTTAATGTCGTTCTCTACTTTCTGGCCGGCTTGAGAGCGGAACCTGGACAATTCTTCCTCTTCTTCCTGATCACGTACATCTCCACCTTCGTTATGAGCGCCATTTTTCGGACTCTCGCGGCTGTCACCAAGACCGTCTCACAAGCTATGATGTTGGCTGGTGTCATGGTCTTGGCACTAGTCATCTACACCGGTTTCGTTATTACTGTCCCGCAAATGCACCCCTGGTTCGGTTGGATCCGCTGGATCAACCCAATCTTTTACGCTTTCGAAATCCTGATCGCCAATGAGTTCCATGGCCAGAACTACGAGTGTGACACCATTGTTCCGCCTTATTCGCCGCCCGTTGGAGACTCTTGGATCTGCACGACTGTGGGTTCCGTCCCTGGACAGCGAACTGTGAGTGGTGACGCCTTCATGGAGACGAACTACCACTACTACTACTCCCACGTTTGGCGCAACTTTGGTATTCTCATTGGCTTCTTGATCTTCTTCATGATTATCTACTTCGCAGCCACCGAGCTCAACTCGACGACGAGCAGCTCTGCCGAGGTTCTTGTATTCCAGCGCGGCCATGTTCCCAGCCACCTCAAGGACGGAGTCGACCGCGGCGCCGCTAATGAAGAGATGGCTGCCAAGGCTGCGTCCAAGGAGGAAGTTGGTGCCAACGTTGGATCGATTGAGCCCCAGAAGGATATCTTTACTTGGAGAGACGTTTCTTATGACATTGAGATCAAGGGCCAAGGGCGCCGGCTTCTCAATGAAGTTTCTGGATGGGTCAAGCCAGGCACATTGACTGCCCTGATGGGTGTTTCGGGTGCTGGCAAGACAACTCTTCTCGACGTCTTGGCCCAGAGAACTACCATGGGCGTTATTACTGGTGACATGTTTGTCAATGGAAAGCCTTTGGATGCCAGCTTCCAGCGCAAGACGGGTTATGTTCAGCAGCAAGGTATGTTTTGCGTGACTCCAGGTATCTCATTCCTTACTGACCAGTGTAGATCTCCATCTTCAGACGTCCACTGTCCGTGAGAGCTTGCAGTTCAGTGCTGAGCTTCGCCAGCCCAAGACCGTGAGCAAGGCTGAGAAGCATGCCTTTGTCGAGGAAGTCATTGACATGCTCAACATGCGCGACTTTGCTGACGCCGTTGTCGGCATTCCCGGCGAGGGTCTCAATGTTGAACAGCGCAAGCTCCTTACCATTGGTGTCGAACTCGCAGCGAAGCCTAAACTTCTTCTCTTCCTTGACGAACCTACGAGCGGTCTCGACTCTCAGAGCTCTTGGGCCATTTGTGCGTTCCTGCGCAAGCTCGCAGATGCGGGTCAGGCTGTCTTGTGTACTGTGCATCAGCCTAGTGCCATTTTGTTCCAGCAGTTCGATCGCTTGCTTTTCCTGGCAGCTGGCGGCAAGACGGTCTACTTTGGCAACATTGGAGAGAACTCGCACACGCTCCTTGACTACTTCGAGACCAACGGCGCTCGCAAGTGTCACGACGACGAGAACCCTGCTGAGTACATGCTTGAAATCGTCAACAACGGAACAAACCCCAAGGGCGAAGACTGGCACAGCGTCTGGAACGGAAGCCCAGAGCGTCAAAGCGTCCGAGACGAGCTTGAACGCATCCATGCCGAGAAGGCTGCCGAACCAGTGGCTGGTGAGCACGAGGCTGGTGCTCACTCTGAATTCGCCATGCCGTTCACCGCTCAGCTCGTTGCCGTCACGCATCGCGTCTTCCAACAATACTGGCGTATGCCTAGTTACGTCTTCTCCAAGTTTATCCTCGGAACTGCCGCTGGTCTGTTCATCGGTTTCTCTTTCTATGGCGCTGAGGGATCCCTCGCTGGCATGCAAAATGTCATTTTCGGCGTTTTCATGGTCATCACCATCTTCTCCACCCTCGTCCAACAGATTCAGCCTCACTTCCTGACCCAGCGCGCTCTCTACGAAGTCCGCGAACGTCCTAGCAAGGCCTACTCTTGGAAGGCCTTCATGCTTGCCAACGTCGTCGTCGAGATTCCCTACCAGATCGTGACGGCTATTCTGATCTACGCTTGCTTCTACTACCCCATCATTGGCGTCCAATCCTCCGCACGTCAGGGTCTTGTCTTGCTTTTCTGCATCCAGCTCTTCCTCTATGCGAGCTCGTTCGCACAGATGACCATCGCCGCCTTCCCGGATGCCCTGACTGCTTCCGCGGTTGTCACCCTCTTAGTTTTGATGAGCTTGACATTCTGCGGTGTTTTGCAGACGCCCGACAACCTTCCTGGATTCTGGATTTTCATGTACCGTGTCTCGCCCTTCACTTACTGGGTGAGCGGTATTGTCTCAACGCAGCTACACGATCGCCCCGTCACGTGTTCGCAAGAGGAGGTATCCATTTTCAGCCCGCCTTCCGGTCAGACGTGTGGCGAGTATCTCCAGGCCTTCCTCGAGCAGGCCCCCGGCGTGCTGCAGAACCCTAACGACACTGAGTCTTGCCGCTACTGCTCACTCAGCGTGGCTGACCAGTATCTTGCTGGCAGCAGGATTTTCTACTCTGAAAGGTGGCGTAACTTTGGCATCATGTGGGCCTTTATCCTCTTCAACATTTTCGTTGCTGTTGTGTCATACTGGGCATTCCGCGTCAAGAAGTGGAATGTGAAGAAGCCCAAGAAGGCTTGAGGGGATGATTCGTGATGGAGTCTCTTTCGCACGTTTCTTTGTGTATTCTTGATACAACCCTTTTAATGGTGGTAGAGGTAGTACTGCTGCGTACGGGGTCATTTTACTTGCAGGGCGTTCCGGATATGGTCTGTTTTCATGTTTTTAATTCACTTTGTGTTTAATAAACTCTTGAAAGTCGGCTACATTGATGTGTTATGGCCACTCACACGACAACGAAGCAGGCATCAAGCCCAACATTCTTGACTGGATATTAATCGTCCATATTGACTGCATCTAGTTCCTTATACATCTCTTGTTTAATCTCAGCACTCGCCCAAGCCATGTCCACACCATTTCTCGCCAACTGAACCATCTCCGCCTTGCTCATACTACAATAGGTATACACCTTTTGCATGTTCCCATCGATCCATACATCGTGCATGTACACAGGATCATCGCTGTTGATGCAAACCTTGACGCCGCCGTCCACCAGTCGTCGTATTCTCGGGAACAACACCTCTGTCGCCGTTCGCCGGTGGTATGCATGCGGACACAGCGTCAGCCCGATAGCCCTGTCCGCAAGACCGGTCAACAATCTCTCGTCGTCAGCAGCATCGAGCCCATGGTCGATCCGCTCCGCGCCCCGACCACCACACACATCAAATATCGCCTCGGAAACATGCGCGTGGGTGTCTTTCTGCCCGACATCGCAATGCATCGTGACACGCAGCCCATCCGCCCTGGCACGGCGAAACCCCTCCTCGAACAACAGCGGCGGCCGCTCGTAGGCGTTGCTCGCGAGCCCGACGGCGTGGAACAGACCCATGCCCCCCTCGACCGCGCCTGCGGCCCACGGTCGCGCGGCTTCGTAGGCGGCTAGCCCCTCGTCGATGGGCCGGTCGCGGATGAAACAGTAGATCCAGTTGGAGCGGACGCCGTATTTTGCCGCGCCCTCCCGCTGGGCGCGCAGATAGCCGTTCATGACCGTCTCCGGGGCGACGCCGCGGGCGGTGTGGCCCTGGGTGTCGAAGAAGGGCTCGGCGTAGCGGACGTTCATGGCGGCGCAGCGGGCGAGGTACGACATGGCCAGGTCGTAAAAGTCATCTTCCGTCACGAGGACCGCGCAGCCTGCGGCGAAGGCTTCGAGGAAGGTTGGGATGCCGGGCGTGCGGCCTGTGAGCTCGGGGCGGTGGGTCAGGGAGACGGCATATGAGGCCAGCAGGGCCTCGTAGGTTGGATAGGGGAGGGAGATGTTGTTTCTTTTGGCGAGGGACCAGCGGAGGGAGGGCAGGAGGGTGCCCTCGATGTGGACGTGGAGCTCAACCTTGGGGAGGGAGGCGATGAAGGGGGATATCGCGAGGCCGTCCATGATGATGTGGCGGCGTTCGGACAATTTCAAGGAATAATGTGACTCTGGGAAACGAAAACTGTATGAGGTACACATATCTTGAGTCAAGTTCAAGACGTCTTGTTTCCTTTCTAAAACGAGCTCTCGATCTTATCTACGATCGACAACTTTGTCGGGCCCGCCCCGACGCTGTCGGCTTCAACCGCACTGTATGGCAGCGTCGTCTTGTGCCCAAAATAATCGCTGGTGATAGCGAATGACATGTCGCTCGACTTGCGGACAATCACAGGCAAAAGCACCATGCCTATCGGCCGACAGCGGAGTCTAGAGCACTCGGTCGGAGTAATTGACGGTGATCGACATTGTCAATGGCTGAAGAGATGGAGCGCACCCTGATCGACCTTACAGGCGCCAGATCCTTCCTCCACAATAGACAATAGACCAGGTTTGTACCCCGAGAAAATCGGAGCCGCGATTGCGATAGGGCCAGGGAAAGATATCTCCATGCAACATATCATCTTGGCGATACTATCGTGCTGGTTTTTAAGAGCGACGGAGCCCGGTGCTGCGTGTCTCGTGCCGATCTCCGGCTTATTGGCACCTGTATTTGTAGATCAGAGCTGGTGTCTCTGGCAGCTTAAAAGATTGGGCCTGACCCCGCGTTTGTTCTCCTTGCCACAGCTTCTTCCGACCATCAGCACTCCAACGCGACTTTGATCACGACAGAGGTCATGGATTCGACCACCGATGATACGAGGCCAGGAGAGGAGCCTGAAGAGCAGCGTCAGCATGTCGATGCCACCATGGCGAAGCGCGTGGTGCGCAAAATTGATCGCTTTATCATCCCTGTTCTATTCGTCACCTACATGTTCAACTTCATGGATCGCACCATCTTGTCGAGTGCTTCTGTTTTTGGTCTCAGAGAAGACACTGTTCGTGTTCCTTTCTTGAGCTGTGCAGCTCATAATGCTCATTTCACGACTGACAAATGATAGAATCTGAGGGGTCAGCAGTACAGCTGGATCTCGAGCATGTTCTACTTTGGCTACTTTGCCTGGACGTACCCAACTTCGCTTCTTATTACTCGTCTGCTGGTGGCCAAGTACCTGACCGTCAATGCTCTCTTCTGGGGCACTGTCGTGGTGGTGACAGCAGCATGCACCAGTTTTGGCGGCCTCCTCGTGGTCCGCTTCTTGCTGGGTATCGCTGAGGCGACCTTAACCCCAGCCTTTATGTTCCTCACATCAACCTGGTATACTCGCGACGAGATCCCCTTCCGTACAGGGATCTGGTTTGCTGGCAACTCCGTGGGTGGACTTGTTGGTAGTCTTCTTGCCTTTGGCGCTGGTCACATTAGCCCAGACAATATCGTCGGTCCCTGGCGTGCCATGTACCTCATCCTCGGTCTCGGCACTTTCGTCTGGTCGTTTGCTATTTTCACGTTTCTCCCCGATCGCATCTCTAACGCTCGTTTCTTGAACGCCGAGGAACGTCAGTTTGCCGCAGACCGTGTCGTCGTTGCCGGCACAGGCAGCACAGAGAAGACGAACTGGCGCCTGGACCAGGTCAAAGAATGCCTCGTCGATCCCAAGACGTGGCTCATCTTCGCCCTCGAGGTGACCACGCAGATCCCCAACGGTGGCACTCAAAACTTCGCCAACCTTGTCATCCGCTCCTTCGGCTTCACAAGTCTGCAGTCGACTCTCATAAATATCCCCTATTCGCTGCTGGCTGCATCGGTCATCGCCGGCACCGGTTGGCTTGCCGGCCGCTACCGCACAATGAACTGCCTCCTCATCGTCTGCGTCGTTTCTCCTTGTATAATCGGTTCCGCCATGATCTACCGCCGCGAGCACATCAGCCCTAGCGGCGTCCATCTCTTCGCCTACTTTCTCCTCGCTTCCGGGCCTGGTGCTATGCCCCTCAACCTGTCTCTTGTACAGAGCAACTACCGCGGCGTCACCAAGAAGATGACCGTCTCGGCGCTCGTCTTCGTTGCCTACTGCGCTGGCAACATTGCTGGCCCGCACTTCTTCCGTGCCAGCGAGGCCCCGACGTACAACACCGCGTTTCAGACCATCATGATCTGCTACTCACTCGTCGTCGTGCTGGCGCTCACGCTGAGGACGTATTTGCAGTGGCAGAACAAGAAACGTGCGAGAGAGGAGGGTTTTGAGGGCTCAGCTGGCGGATCAGGAGTCGTAGCTGGTGGCAAGGTCGTCAGTGCTGGTGAGAGCTCGCGCGATGTGGCCCAGATGGTCGACCGGGTCGCGCTCCGGCCAGAGGATTATGAAGATGTGACGGATTGGAAAACTGTGGGCTTTCGCTACCGGTATTAGATTGGTTCTCCTCTTGCAGCTGAACCTGAAATATTTCTCAAATACAAGACACTCTTGGCAAAACACTGAATGCTTGGTTGCCTCGACACATCGTCGTTGTATTCATCCACACACTTTGCGAACCTTGCACATACAGCACGGCCAGTGTGCATTCACTGGCAATTCAACCTATGGTGCAAAGTATCCAGAATGCAACGCTCCTGGAAATCACGACACGGGGTATCGGGCACTTCAACTACTCCGTCTCGGATGCTGATACCACAAGGGTACATAGCAACCATTGTCATTTCGGTGCCGGCATATTCCTCCAATCGCTGCGGATCTTCATCCCGTCAACCTAACGCTCAAACTGGTTGATTTACTGGCGCCTCTGGGCGCCGAGGACTCTTTAAACGGGGTGTATAGCCGGCACTTTCCCGATAACGTCCTCCAGTTAGAACTAGATGAGGCCCCTGATAGATTGAGAGACTGTCCTGTACCCGAATCAGCTCCGCTTGCGTCAGCTGCTATGAATCAGCTTTCCAGGTTTTCTCCCCTGACAGCACAAGAAGTACGGTGGAGTAGGCATCATTGTCGATGCCCGTCCAAAAGGCCCGGGTCCCCACTAGACAAACCTGCCACGTTTCTCACAGAATTTATGGTTATTTTGCCCCAGTTATTCAAGCATGTGGAGGGGCTTAGACGAACACAACATCCACAACTGACGGCCTGCAGGCTATAGTCGTGCCAAGAGGGTCAAACGACCGACCTGGTTGCTACTACTGGCCAAACGCGAATATGTGTACCCCACAGTGTTACACTTGTGGGCGTGTTCTTGACTTGGCCCCTGGCACGGTAACAGACTCGGTAATTCTTCACCCCCACTTCCCGAAGAGGTTCATATATCAGGACCCGAGGATTCGGAGACACTTTTGACGCAGGTGTTAAAACTTGGGTTGACTAATCGGTGATGTTGAGGCTTGCAATTGAAGAGTACACCTTTGATTAATATAGAGAATGAGTAGGATATCTCGCACCGGAATGGACACAGCCACCAGTGTGGAATCCCCAGGAACCTCAGGATCTTCTTCGCAAGTGAGATCAGCTTGAGAATATTTTTACTCCGTCCAACATAATGTGTGTCTGAAACAGATTAGACGAGGTAGAACCATGATGTTGAATTCCAAGCTGGCGACAGGGCCCGCCGTGCATTACCAACATCATCCTACAATTTTTCACCTTGCCGTCCATCGGGCATCTCATTGCGCGTACATCTTATGGATTAGGGGTCTTCGATCTCACATGAAGATGCGGAGGTGGCGCATGTCGGCACTCAGCGCGTGCGGAGGAGATGCCAAACTTTGGGTTCCCCGCAGACTCTTGTCGCGGGGAATCGATAAAGCTTCGGCTCAGTGGGGGAACTCGTGCTCGGTAAGTGGAGAAATCCGGGGTAGTGGAGCCGCGCAGCTGTTGAGGTCCATGGGCTCAAGCTGAGCCATGATGATCCATATATACAACCCGTGCATTCGTCCTGAGGATATGGTTGTACCTCACAGAGTGCATTCAATATCTCTACAAATTAACAAATCGACACACAAGTTCAGAAACCAGTCAAATATTCAGCATGGCGTCTTGGCGCGAAGCCTTCGCGCTGTCGAAAACTCAGGTTCAGGATGCCTCACCTCCTGGTACTGTCGAGATTTTTGGTAGGTTCTCAAACAGCGATCAAGAAATTTTGAATTGCTACTATGAAAATGACGAGCCGTCTAACATGGAGAAAACTGTAGATATCGGTGATACGGAGGGCGCGACACCCAACGCCTCGATTGTGCTGTTCCCAAAGCCATCCGCCGACCCTCGTGACCCCCTCAATCTTCCTACTTGGCGCAGGGTTGCAGCTCTCTTGACTGCTTCTATCTATGCTTTTGTTGCCAACTATTTAAGTTCTCTGATGGCCCCATCTCTGCAGATGTGGCCTGCTCAGTTTCCGAACGACCCTCAGCCGCAGTTCCGCCTGACAAGGCTTATCGCAGTAAGGCATCTTGAATCCTGCCGTCTCCCCCCAATCTGCGAGTGGCCCTCTCTAACGCTCGTGATCTTTTTTGATACCAGGTCAACATTCTCATGCTCGGAGCCTCGAATATTTGGTGGGTGCCGCTCTCTAACTGGGCGGGACGTCGGCCTGTTTTGATCATTGCAACCCTCATGATGACGGTTTGCTCTGTCTGGGGAGCCACGGCAACCTCGTACAACTCGCTGCTCGCTGCTCGCATCTTTCAAGGAGCTGGAGGTGGTGCATCTGAAACAGTCGCCCCTGCCTTGGTAGGCGACATGTTCTTCGCCCACGAAAGAGGCCGCGCCATGGTAAGCCTGCGACATCGCTTCTTCTGATACGCATCCACAAAGACGTCGCGGCTGACTGGAGCCACTGAACAGGCCGTGTACACCATTTTCCTCGCCGCCGGCGCAACGGCTGGCGGTTTGAGTGGTGGCTACATCGCGTTCCACTATGGCTGGGACTCGACATTTTGGGTCAGCGTCGCCCTCGCGGGCTTCTGTTTTCTCACGACACTGATCTTCGTCCCCGAATCCCTCTTTGACAGGGCCGAGCCTTCGAGCCCTGAGCTGAGCGACGAAAAGCAGAAAGGCCAGGCCATACATGAGGAGAGTCACGAGCTTGTTCAGCCTCTCTCGCTTGTGGCGTCGTTGGGCTTCCGTCGCCCGGCCGGTAGCTTGGTGGACCACTTCACACGACCTTGGCGAGCCCTCCGCCTGCCTGGCACGTGGGTCGTTACGCTTCATTACGCCGGCCTAGTCGGTGGCATCGTCACCATCTCCACAGTAGGCGCGCATCAGATGGCCATGCCGCCGTACTCGTGGGGTGCCAATGCCGGTCTGGTCAACGTTGGCGGTCTCGTCGGCGTCGTTCTCGGGTACATCTACACCTATGTACTCTCCGACTCCCGCTTCAAGAAGAAGGCCAAGGTTCGTGGGCACGGAATGTCAGAGGCGGAGGACCGTCTTCCTCTTTTGGGTTTCCCACTTGCCGTTTCGACATGTGGGTTTTTCGTCTTCGGCTTCTGCGCGCAGTACCCTGGCGGGTCTCGCTGGGTTGGGCTGCAAGTTGGTTTCGCCATGCTGTCTTTTGGACTGATGCAGGTGCCCTCCATCGGGTTCAACTACGTAAGTGGCTCGCCCATGATTCACATCTGGCTACGAAAGCAGGAGGATTGTTGCTAATGCCGTGTTCCCAGCTCATTGATGCGTACACTGTCGCCGCATCAGACTGCTTCACCGTGGCCACGATTATCCGTTCTTGCATCGCCTTTGCCTGGACTTTCTTTGTCTCGGACTGGGAGCACCATAGTGGCCCGGCTGAACCTTTTGGCATCTTTGGCATGCTCATGGGTCTCTTCTCCCTGACGACCATTCCTCTGTGGCTTTATGGCAAGCGGCTCAGAATTGTGACAGCCCCCATGATCCAGGGGTGGATGTAGGCTATTTGCAGCTGAAGCCACGAGTACTGCTTTTTCCGTTATTGGCTAGAGGAATCACCAGGAGGAGGCATCACAGGGGGCACGCTATCTTGGAAATGATATGGTGCCTCGAGGGCCCCTACAGAGAGGCGTCTGATGAAGCGGGGAGGAAAGACTTGTAATGGTTACCTCGTATTGCTCTATGATTCACACTGCGACTATATAAATGCTGTTGTTGGGACGTCTATGGGTACTGAAATATCGAAAGTATCGCAATCTTGAAGCACGCCATCTACCCCTTGGGTCTGTCTTCCATCGTGCCTGGGCTCGTACATCGGTCCATTTTGCCGACATCAGTCCCACTTCTTCCAGTCCATGGGAAACCCTTTGAGAGCTGGATTCTCATCGTAGGCGCAGTCAAACCCTTCGTCTCTGGCTTCCTGCGGCATGGACTTGACGAGATGGCCGGTAAAGTCATCCTCATTCGCCCATGCCATGTGAGCACTCCCCCAATCCTGAGATCTGAACTTCTCCTGCCAGTCGCTCGGCATGAGCAGCATACTGATGAGACCGCCGCGAATCCAAACGCCCCTCTCATTCTCCTGGCCCTCGTAGTCGTCGCTGTCCTTGGCGAAGCGGAAGCAGTGCGTGCGGGCACCGTCCTTGTGAAAGACAACCTTGGGGTGCATGGCCACGCTCGTCGGCATGGGGTCCCACGCAGGATACGGGAACTCCTTTGGCGTGTAGTCGAAGCGGAGCCTCTGGTCTTCGGCGACGCGGTTCTCGTAGCCGCCGTGTTGCGAGACGGACACGCCGCGGACTTTGCCCTCCTTGGCCCAGACGACGACGTGCTCCCAGTCGTGGCGGTGGTTGTAGCCGCTGACGGGCCACGACCAGGCCCAGTCCATCTGGAAGTAATAGGCGTAGACGAAGGCGCACCACCCCCGGTTGCAGCGGCCCCTGACGTACACGTTGGTCCGGTCGAGGGCGGAGCGGGGACGGCACGGACCGACGTCGTCGGAGGGTGAGAGGCCCTCGGATGGGGTTCCATCTATTGTCATGGCGGGCACGCTGTAGCAGCTGTCCGTGTCGAAGTCCACCAGCGGCTGGAACTTGACTTGAAAATAGTAGGCGAAGTCGTGGCCGTCCACGATGGGTTCGAGGGCTTGACTCTCGCTGAGGATCCGACTCGAGTTGTTCTGGCGCCGCATGGCCGAGGCAGTCGATGGCACGGACAGCACCATGGCAGTGACCACAGCAATATTTCGAAGGGTAAGCATCTTTGAATATAGCATGTCTTGACTCTATATGTCTTGAATTATTTGCAGAAGAATAAGGCTCGTGAAATATGAAATTGGAGTGTAGTGATGGGGAAACAACCTGGATCTCAGTGGGCTTGGTGGGCTCGGTTTATATACAACATCAGCGGATTCACATCAGAGCCCTCTCGAGATCTTTCTTTCAGCTTGAATAAGACGAAGCAGTGAGTTCGGGCAACTCCGTGTTCTGGTCGCCGATTCCTTTGCAGCTTCACGACCACTGGCCCACCACCGGCCGGTTGCCTCCATCTGAATGCAGACATGCTGTTGCATAGCCCTGCCGCAGGAGCCCGTTGCTGTCGAGCTTTTCGGCCGAATAGGTTTCTCAGCTCCGTTTGTTCATTATCGATGCCACAGCCCCCCGTCTTACCGCGTCGGCGAAGTGGTACCACTGCTGACTGAGCGCTGCCTCTGCGTACTTAGACCTTCAGCTGAGTGGCCGGCACGCCTGGTCGCGGCCAACGAAATCAGCCTCCGTATTGACGAGCTGCAGCAATATAAGCAATTATATCTCGGCGATCCCGCTGAACGGGCCGACAATGTTGCAAGGGCATCCGCCTTGTCGTTGCTCAGGAGGGCAACATCTGCAAGCGCATTCACCATATCCTTATTTCACGCCTGGTTCAGTACTTCCAAGCATAGACCTTTGATGCCGGGGTGGTCAAACTCATGGTGATCGAGGCAATTGATGTTGCACGGGAGCCGCGATTGAGTGCAGCATACAGCTAAGTGCCAAATGCCCCTAAGGCCCTGGAAGCTTTAAGACCTCCAAGCTTCAGGGGCCATACCTGCTGAGCGAGGCAGACCAGTAGGTCCGTACAATATGAATCGCTCGGTGACATGATTTCAACACCCCAACATCAACAGATAAATAATACATGTCCGCCAAACACCTCAGTATTCAATTGACAGACGGACTATTACCTCACGTCCCAGCGCTCCGAGAAAGAGTAAAGAACGAGGGGAAGGATGGGCCAGGCGTGAAGCTCCGGCCAATTCTCCCTGAACACGTGACGTCATCCCAAAGCACAAATGCAAAGAATATTACAGAAGCAAGACCCCTAGATGAGATCACCCCCTCGACAGCCCCCAACGACGGCACTTCATGGCCGCCTCTGGTTGATCCCAGATTCTAAAAACACCATTCATCCCCAACCTCCACCTCCACCTTGAATGTCTCTCGCCAATCTCAGAAGATCGCTCCTCATGACTCGGGTGCCCACAACTACAGCCGTTGTCCGCGGCGCCAGCGTCAACATCGTCCTCAAGGCCGACCAGCCAACAGGCCGAACAGTTTCCGGCGCCGTCCAGGATGTGCTCACCCGCGGCAACCACCCCCGCGGGATCAAAGTCCGCCTCACCGACGGCAGGGTCGGCAGGGTCCAGTCCATGGCCGGCGCGGCGCTGCAAGCCGGGTCTCAGCCCGCCGCTTCCGAGGTGGCAGTGCCCCCCGACGCAGCCAGCTGGGCCCCCGCAACATCCACCAGAGGTCCAGCCCGTCAGCGCGGACCCCGCGACTACCGCGACGGGCCGGAGGGGCCCTCGCAGACGGTAGGCCTGGATGCGTATATCAAGCCTGCAAAGACGAAGCGCAAGGGCAAGGGCGGCCCGTCTCCTGCCGGGGCTGTCGATCCAGCGCCTCCGCCCAGCGAGCATGGGTTTCAGCCGAATCCGGCCGTTGAGCGTGCGGAGGCTGGGGTTGTGGCCTGTCCAGTCTGTGGTGCGTTTGAGGGGGACGCTGCTGCTGTCGAGCATCATGTTGCGAGCCACTTTGACTGAGGCTCACCCATCCAAGCTTCGTAATACGTCGAGCAAAGCCTCTCGTTGGAGACGTCACGGTCTAGCTTGGCATGGCTACAATTCCCCGACGGACGCCACTGCTGAGCCGGTCTGGCTGTGCGTTGGTCCGGCATACAGGCGAAGCCGAAGCCTGCGGGCAGTTGAACGAGCCGTGCCGGTACTGCAAACAGTGCCTTCGGGGTGTTCGTTGGCTCACCGTCCACAAATCCTTACTGCACAAATAGCAGTCGCGTGGAGCTTGAGCCCAATCACGGTACTCATCCGGTCAATACGACGCGCGACGAATGACTGTATGTAATTCCAGAAACTACTTCTTTGAGCACAGGTACTAACCCTGATGTAAGGAGTGGCCTGCGTTTCATCTTGCGGAGGAGGCACCTCAACGAACATGGGGAACATATTTGGCTCAACGCAGTCCTCGGGAATGCAGCAGCAACGCCGTCAGAGTACCCTGACTGACAAAAGAATGGCGAGAAGCTGGGCGCATACAGGGCGAACCTACTAAAGGCCTCGTATTCGGCAGCATGGTAGATAAGCACCAGATCGAGGGCCAAAATAACACCCACACGCTCGCAGGTACTTGGCTACGTCTCAGCAGTTCAGGGCACGAATGGGTTCATTTATCGAAGCATTCATCAGTCATAACATGCTGTGCACTTTGGCGGTCCATATCTAGATAGATGCAGGCGAATAGCAAAACTCTCTGTGCACTCTGGCGTATCCATATCCAGATAGATGCAGGCGAATTGCAAAACTCACGCCGTATCCGGCTCTTCGCCATCACTGGCCGCTGTTCTTCCTCCTCACCTCCAGCCGTTCCCGTGAGCTCCGCAGTCTCCCCTCGTCCATCGACTTGCGCCACGTGCACACCTCGGCGAACTCGCAATACAGGCATTTCCAGGCATCCTCGATCTGCACGCCCTTTGGCTCCCGCTCTGCCTTCCACCATTGCATGGTACCGCCGATGTAGGAATCGAGGGCACTGTCATCCATGGGAAAGATGCGGTTGTCGATCAGCGACCCGTCGGCGCGGTATCGGTACTCCACCGAAAGGAGACGGCCAACAGAGTCGGCGCCATGAGGGAATGTCTGTTTCAGCTCAGCGACGAGCAGCGGCAGAAGCTCGCGTAATGTCCTGTACTTGATGAAATCTGGGGCCGAAGAGACAGTTGATGTTTGAGAACCGTCCGCGAGCTGTTGGCTGCCGGACGCCTTGGGCACGTACTCGTCATGGCTTGGATGGTCGATATCAAAGAATTCGTCGTCGTGTAGACTCGCAATCTGTGCGATGAACGAGTCGGAAAAGGGCTCATCAGGGTCAAGGTTGTACCGCCGGAATATTCGTAGATAGTCCAGCTTCTCAGCTGCCATGACCGATAAGAATCTGTGATACAGGAACAGCTGCACCTTGGCCGGCCTCAGCTGCGCCGCGTTGGCCGTGCTGCGCTTGCCCCGAGTCTTGACATCGGTGAGGTAGATTTGCGGTATTCTCTGCATGCCAGGTTTCTGTGACGCAAAGTAGTCGGTGATGCTAGGCTGCGACTCTTGGCTTTTTCGTAGCTCGGCCTCAAACTCTGGGTCAGGGTGATCGTAACTCAGGCCATCAATGACGCCATTGACGAGGTTACCGTCCACAAAACCCCAGACCTCGAGCTCACGCGTCAGGCCCGTGTCGCGCAGCGTTCTGAGGCCCTGTATCAAGTTCCACACCTTCAGACCGAACGCATCCTCTTTGCTCACAACCTCAACACGGACCGTTGTATGCACTTCATCCTCGAGCTCCTTGTGTAGCTTGGTGCCCTCCTTCATAGCCACGGTCCGGGTCTTTCTGCCAAACGGAAGTCTTGTCAACGTGTAGAAGTATTGCAGCTCGCACCATGACCCGGCTGTCAGATCGCTCACTGAAAAGGGCTTCTTGGGAAATGACCGAAAGCGTACGAGCGGCGAGCGCGTGTCTGGGTCGGCAACAGAACGGGTTCCTGTTTGCGTTGGGGCTTGAGGGGCCACAAAGGCGGATAATGCTTTGCCGACTAGACGCTTCGGGTCAGTCAGTTTCAGTGGAATACTGTCGCGAGGTATGGTGACTCACGATCGGGATAGCTGACAACTTGGTCGTCACGCAGAGCCCTCTCGAGGGCGCTCGGTGGTTCTGCCAGGCTGCCTGTGGACCACGACTTGGGGTCCTTGGCCCACGCACCAGATGGACGCTTGAGCGCGAGCCCATGGCCAGCCTGGGCGTCGTGAAATGCATGATCTGGTTGAGACCGTGGCGGTGTTTCTACCTGGTTCGGAATAATCGCCGACGCAATGGGTACAATCGGCTGCGTTGTGGTGTGGTCTGTGACCAGCTGGCTCAGGAGTGTCTCCTCTTCCAGCGAAAATTCGTAGTCACTGTCATCATCCAGCGTTGGAAGGGACGCCATGTCGAGACAGATTCAAGACCATGTCGAGGGGATCGAGTCCGTCGAGTGGGCCGTTCGACGCACGTTGCGTCACGACTTGTGCGAGACGGTGGTACTTATCATGGAGGGGCAATTGAGACGCGCCTGGGTGATGACGGGTGTTGCCTGACACGAAGTCACGTGACGTGCTCGGCGTCTGCTGCCTGATTGACACCACCAGTCCGCCTACATGACCCATGCTCTGCTGAGGCTGCGCCTTGTTCATGCCATCGACGCTGTTCCTGTCTGCCAATCAGGCCCGTCAGACAGCATCCTCGAAGGACTGTATGCATCATATTCGGCACGGGTATCGATCCTTCTTGCCATAAAGATGCAGGCAATATCGGGCTTCCTGTGGAGACCACGCGTCAGATGTTGCAGTAGCTCTGCATTGTGCTCCCCACGGCATCCTTCCCATAATTCCTCCAACCGGAGCAGCACTATAAGAGCGATGCAGTGGAAGGGGATCCCATGAAGATCGATTCCGGATCGGAAGCACGACTTGCAGCTATGAAGGACCTGGACCAAATATGAGTACTTGTGAGAGAAAGTTGACACGACCGAGCGTGCATGGCTGTCCAACAGGCGGCACGATGGCTGCAATTGACTCACAGTGTACAATCCCCGGCTCTGAGCAAGACGATGCCACGAACATCAGAATCCGGGGGAATGAGCTTTGCCAAGCTATACGTGGAACTGCATTAGCAGCCGCCCTTCCGGAGAACGCTATTCAATGCCTTGTGTCATGGGGCGAACCTCGGAACGATGGCTTGACCTCACGCACCGTCGCTGAGTGGGAACTCGAGACGAAATGTCTCGAGTCGAATAACACTTTCAAGCCCATCCGAAGTGTCGCTCTGGGTGTCGCCATTCTACGTCGGAAAGGCCAAGACGACCAAGCGCGGCCCTTGTATGATATTGATCTCGCTTGGCGCCTCATTCAACAGGGTCTCTCTGCCGACGCTGGCGACTCTCAGATATGGCGTCTCTCGATGTCCTCGCATGGCTTCCTCGGACTGAAAATCTACGAAAGTGCTCTGAATGAATCTCAAGAGCGGGTCGAGATCCGCGTGTTACTACCAGGCCCTCAAAGAGTTCATGGTAGGCCGATCCGCTCCGAAAAGCTCTATACGCAGAATTTTGTCCTTGCTAGCAAAGGGGCTATATGCTCATACCAGGTCGAGGAGACATCCGACCCGAGTCTTGCCACACATCACATCGGCACCAGTAGTGGCACGAAGCATCATAACCAGGTACTCCCGACGGGCAACACGGGCGTCATGGTGCGCGCCTCGCCAGTACCTCAAGACCTACACAGTCACAATGCTGTGTACTCGATTGCTGCAGGAGAATACCACGCCACGATCGTCCCTCCTGAAGAGTTCCATGCCACATTATGCTACCATGACTCCAGCCGCGGGTCCTCGCAAAATGCTGCCAGCCTTGTGCCGACTGGCGTCGAAGCTCGCCCACCAACCCAAGTTCCCGATGGACTCACACCTGCTCTCCTGGCTCAAGCCATTGGTGCAACGCGTTCCTGGGTCAGCCGTATGACGAGTGGCAAGAAGCACGCTCGACAGGCTGAGTGGGAGTGGGCTCTCCGTGACTTCAGCTATGCTCTTTCGATATGTGACGCATTCGCCTCTTTCGCCCACGCAAAGATCTATCGATGCCGCGTCTTAAAGGAACTGGGCCTGGCCAATCGATGTATTGGGCGCTACGAGCAGGCCATGGCATTCTTGCAACAGGGGCTGGTCGAGAACGGGGACGAAGCCACCCAGGAGCTGATCATCCTCAGCGGCGAACTCGGCGTTGTTGCACGGCACATGGGGCGTCTGGACGAGGCCTCAAAAGCGTTTCAGCTTCAGTATGACGCGGCGAAAAAGCTGCAGTGGAAGAAGCCATTATGCCGCGCCGTTGGGAACTTGGGCATGACTAATTTCCAGCTCTCACAACAGCGTCATGACGGTCGACTGCTGGACTTGGCCATCGCTCAGTTGAATGAACGTGTCCAGCTGGCGCAACATCTGGGCGAGGTCGCTGCTGACGGTGTGAGCCCGGCAAAGGCAGCTTCTCGTCGACAACTGGCTGTCACCTGGGAGTCTATCGGCCAGTCTCGCCTCTCGCTCTGTTTTGCAGCGCAAGGCAACACACAGGCAGCCGTCGACGCCGCACATGCCGCCCTCAAACTTTCTCACACGCTCGAAGACCCAGCCGTCATGGCTCTCTCGAGGTTTTTCTATGGACGGGCCCTACTATTCCAGGGCAGGGTGGAAGAAGCTATGGCGCAATTCAACCTACCGAGCGCCTGTTCGTGCGCCATTGCACTCTGCAAGGAGCCTTCCAGCGACAATTATGAGTACTTGCGCGAGCTTGTAGACGTGGGCGCCAACATGGATCTCGTGGACAACCAAGGCTATACAGCGCTCGATCACTCCGTGTTTAACAGCGATGCAGCCATGGAAGACCTTGTCCTCGAAGGCCTTCGCCGTCAGCTTGGGGACCATCGGCAGCCTGAGTTTGCCAGGCTGCAAGTGGAGGCTAAGCTCCGGAAAGGATACCGCGAGCTCTTCCAAGAGAAATTGAGACCTGTACTACTGTCCAACGGAGGTGACGCCACCAAATCACTGCGATCACTGCGGCACACATATGACGAGAGCTTGTCCTCAGATGGAGAGAGCGGCCGTATGTTTGACCGTCTCAAGGTTTTGCGATACACCGAGTTCCTCGCCTTTGGAAGACTCCCGCGATCAAACGACGGCCTCGTCTTGCCTCTGGTCTCTCGATCGACCCTCTCCCATCGACGACCAGACGCTGTTGACTTTGTCATCTTCATCTCTTACCGCTGGATCAACACGGAAAAGTCACGCGATTCGCCAGACGATGTTAACAACACGCAATTCGGGCGCATGGTCGCCGCTGTGGAGGCCTTTCTACGGTCGCACCCATCGGTCGAACCCTCGCGCCTCGGGATCTGGCTCGACCATAGCTGTGTGGACCAGGACGACCCGATGCCAGGGGTTTCTGCGCTGCCGATGATCGTGGCCCAGTGCAACGCCGTCATCAGCCTGGTCGATGGACAGTACTACGAGCGCGCCTGGTGCTCGGTAGAGGTGATGATGGTGCAGCAGCTGAGGCGAGCGTATGGACTCCATCTGTGGTATGAGCACATTGAGACGGAGCGCGGTGCATGGGAGTTGCGCGAGGGTGCGTTGGGCATGGAGATTGTCATGGCGGAGAAGAAGCTGACTTTCGAGTCGGATCGGCCCAAGGTGTTATTTCTGGAAAGACAGAGCAAGCTTCTGGGGTAGGCGTAGGACAGCATTCGACGACATTCACGAACTCGTTGTCCGAGTAGTGGTAGAAATAAATGGCATATAGATGATGCACCCATTCTCTGGTCAGGCCAGCCCAAAGATTTCACCTGGCTTGACTAGGCAGCACATCGGAGAGACAACACATTTACTTAACACGAACTGCCACAATATTGATGCCATCGTCCATCGCCAATGACCCATGTTCCTCATCGCCACTCAATAGTGCTCAGCCAGGGCTGTCAGCATTGGCCCCTGCACTCGCGCGACGCCTCCCGCAGGCAGCCAGGATTCTGAAAGGGGCCACGACTTCAGTCACCGCCTGGCGTAGCAGGCAGCAGTACGATACAAAGCGAATGTCATCGCATGCAGCAGGGCATCAGGTTGTTTGCATCTCTTCCCGCAATACCTCGGCCGTCATACGCCATATTCTTGTTTCCCAACATCAAATTTGACTGCCGTCGCCATGACCCTCATCCTACGAGCTGGGCCAGCGCCATCCCCACCACCCTCCACCTCATGCCCAACCTCATCCTCACACCCAACCCGGGCATCACCACCACCGCAGCCGACACCACCCCAAGATCCAAGCACGACGCAGGATGACGGCGAAAGCAAGCACCCCCCCTCGCCAGAAGACCCGCCTCCCCCGCCGCCGACGCTGCCAACCCTGCCGCCGGAGCTCCAGTCGCTCATCACAGCACACCTCTCCTACCCGGACGCCCTGTCGCTGAAGCACACGAACCGCCACTTCTTCCAGACGACGGACACGGGCGTCCGCCTCAAGGTCGCCTGGCTCCTCGAGCGCCGCGACCAGCGCCTCGCGTGCCCCTCGTGCGGCCGCGGCTGCGACCTCGCCAGCGACCTGCGCTTCTGCCGCGGCGGCGTCGGGCGCGTCATCCGCCGGCGGCGCATGCACGGCGAGTGCGAGAGCCGGGCCGGGCTCGGGTGCGTCGTGTTCGGGACGGGGCGGTGCGAGCGGCGGCGGAGACGGGGAGGGCGCCGGTTGTCCTTGGGCGGCATGCGGGCTTGGGCTTTTCTTGTGCCGGTTTTGGCTGTGCTCTGGGCATTTCTGAGAGGCGTGTCCTGCGGTGCGTCGTGACGACTGGGGGTAGGGATGACTTGGCTTTGGTTACATCCACCAGGTGGACTCAGGCGAGGATGTACGTCAGGAGTTTGGGTGGGAGAGCGCAGAGCTCTAGTCAAGCTTGGTCGAGGCCATGTGTTCATAATCATGTTCATAAATTTATTCATGGGTTCTGTACACCGGGCTGAAGAGGGCATATATGCCATGATTTTGTTGGTCATGTTTCCCTGTCGAGGCTCGATTCTGCAGCCGCAGCTAGGATGCCTGCTCCTTTGATACCACCGTCATGGCAAGGACTCAGCACAATGCGCACAGGCGGTTTGTCTCCCAGATCTCTTTCTACCAGCTCGTCGAGAAAGCGCTGTGTGTCGTACAGGTAATCTTGGAAATGCGCAATGCAGCCTCCCGTGTACCCGACACCCAGCTCCCTGGGTTCCTCAGCGCCGCTGCTGTCGCCTGTCTCTGGTATATCACCGGCCATGCGAAGGAGCGCCACCACAGCAGCAGACACGATGCCTGCCGCACGGACTTCGATTGCCTTGCTCATGTGATAGAGCGCCGTGGCCATGTCGGTCGTCCATCGGAAAGGCGCCTTGCTTGGGAACTCAGTCTCCAACCGAGAGACCAGCACTTCTGGGTCCAGGGGTCGGAAGTGGCTCAGAAAGGTCGTCGTCATGCCATGGCGCGTCAACAACGCGCTGGGCAACGCCGAGATATCGACACCCAGACGACTATCGAGATAGTCTAGCAGCAGGAGTCGCCCCAGCTCACCCAGGTAGCGCCCTGCTGTCATGTACTCCAGCGGCTGGAAACCAGGCATCTCGCCAGCGGCATCGAGAGCCTCGTCCCACCTCGTTATGAGGCCGAGTTTCTGGAGTGGCGGTGCAGAGCCCTTGATACTCCACTCCGTGTTGACAGCGATGCGGACCTGCTCCGGGGCCTCGCCCGGGAGCAGGCTGATCCTTGCAGGTCGTTTGCTTTCGTGGAGGGCGGCGAGCTTCAGAGGGATGGTTGCGTTGCAGCCCGTGCCTACAATGAGACCCATGGCTGCTTTCTTGCGGCCGTCCTCGCCGTATAGGTAGTTGAAGGAGACGAGCGTCGAGACCGAGTCATTGGCTATGGCGGCGATGCGAATCGGCGGCAGCCCTCGTCGGGACTTGTTGTAGCCAGTCAGTAACAGAGATCCAAGCTCGACATCGCCGTGGATGGCGAACCCCTTGCCCATGGCTATGATAGAGGCTTCATTGAGGGACCGCTGGACCATGGGAAAACTAAAAGTGATGCCCAGAGGGATCGGCTCGTCGGCGGCAAGGGCCCACGCGCGGCAGCCTTCGGTGACGACAGCAGCGATGCATTCGCCAATCCAGTCGAATAATTTGGTATCGTTCATGCTCTTGAGATGCTCGGCGATGGGCCACGACTGCTCTTTGAGGCGGGCGACACGGGTCGCGCCGTTGGACACGCCCTTGGAGGCCCCATTGGTCAGACCGTGACCCCCCTCGCGCGAGACAGCCTCCTCTGGCGACAGTTCGATGAAGCCCACTCTGAGGTTGGAACCGCCACTGAGAGAGTGAGTATGGTCAATGTCACCAAGGGCGAAGTGCTCACATGTCAATAGCAAGATGTCTACAACGGGGTTAGCTTGTGGCAGGGTGACAGGGTGCAGCTTCATGCAGGCGAAGACCAGCTCACCTTCCGTGGCCACTCTTGCTGACAGGTTTCAGAATGGATTCGGAGATGGGCGTGGGCAAGAACTGAGCAAGGTCATCAGCCGCGAGATGGATAAAGTTGTGGTAGAAGGCCTTTGATAGGGTGTGTATTTTATCAAGGTCGACATGGAGTGGTTGTAGGAAGTCCTGCAAACTCAATCGGGTATCAGAACTCATTGTCATGGTTCGCACATGGGTCTCGTGTACTTAAAGGCGACGTATCTGCGTATGGTCGCAATGCTAGGTGGTCTACGTCGTATCGACAGGGCCATCAAGCACTTGGTAGTGCGATGCGGTGGTTGACCTCGGTGAAAGACAGCTTCAACCAACCAATACAACAACAATGGTTGTCCAATGTGAGCAAGGTGGCAAGGCTGAGAGGCGTTGGTAAGGGTATAGCGCTCCGAATTGAAGATGAGGCTCAACGCGAGGATGTGAGCCGGCGATGACAGGGCCACGATTGTGTTCCACGATTGGAGTCTGGCAGAATGCCTCGGTGAGGTGGCGTGAAGGGAGATTTCGTCCTGTCGACGATCGTGAAAGATGCGGGATATCCCAAGTCAGGATAGCGATATCCCAGGGAGGAAAAGGATGATGACGGCACGAAATCACCGACGTGGCATGGCGATGAGTTGCAGTCTGTGAAACGAAAAGAGCCGAGCCTTCTTTGTTTCTTGTCTCCCACAACCCGAACACTTGGTCGTGTTCGTCTGATGGGGGACTGTAACGTGACACGAGCGAGGGTTTGACGATCCATGAACAATGACAGGCAGTTACAGAGACAGAGCCAGTGGCAGTGGCAGTGGCCGGCACAGGCAGGCACAGGCAGGCACAGCAACAACACACCCTTGCATCCTTGGCCCTCGTAGCTGAACACGGGGCTGAACACGGGCTGCCAAGGCACTTAACGTGCTACGTGCGGCAGATGAAGCAGGGGGGCTGTACAGTGGTACTTCTGTCACGGCGCCTGGGAACCGCGATCAGATGTACCGCCCCATCGCCCATGTGCGCCGCGTCGTCGTCGTCCCAAGCAAATCATCCACACCTAATCCCACCACTCCCTCACCAGGAATCTCTCGGGGCCTGAGATTGCTGACTCTCCACACAACCATCATACTTGCATTGTTTTCTGCGACAAACTTGCACTTCAGGGCCCGTCTCCGTCTTGCATCTTTTTTTCCATCCAACCCCCATCCATCCGCCCTCACCACAGCATGCGTATCGACTCGTCGCGATACCGCTACCTCGACCAGCAACAGAAACCCAAGCACGTGTCCGCCGGCCAGACCACGCAGCCGCCCCTGTCGTCGCCCATCCCTGCCGACGAGCCGCCTTGCTCCCTACCAAGCAAAGAACAGCCATACGTCACGATGGACGAGAAGCGCGGCTTCTTCTCCGGGACCCGATCCTCTCGCCGCGCCCGTCCCCTCATCATCATCATCCTTCTCGGCATCCTCGGCTACAACCTGTGGCAGTATTTCGGCATCACGTCGAGGATACGCATCGACAATGACAAGGCCGCCGCCGCAAAGACCGCCGCCGCACCCGGCAAGGCCGCCGACGCGAACAACGGCGCCGGCCTCGCCAGCAAGGTCAACAGGCTGGTGCCCTTGGAAGCGCACATCATGAGCAAGTGCCCGGATGCACGGGTACGTCGTTGCAGCCAGTCTTGGGGATGGAAGGGCCCGCCCAGTCATGATACCAAACACTAACATGCTATCGTGTGAAGGACTGCCTGCGAGACATGGTCCTGCCGGTGATGATGCGCGCACATGACAAGGTGGACTGGAAACTGTCTTTTGTCGGAACGTACGTCTAGACTACTGTCCGCTCCCCTTTCCTCTCTCGCACGCCTGACTGACTCTCCTCCGTAGACCGACCGAAGATGACGGCGTCGACTGCCGTCACGGGCCTTCCGAATGTATGTTTTCTCCCTCTGTATCTCCCTAGACCTCACTTGGGGGGAGAGAAAAGAGAAGGCAAAGGAGAAAAAAAAAACTGACTCGCATATACCAGGCATGGGCAACATTATCGAGCTCTGCGCGGCGAAGCTCTACCCCGACCCCAAGATCAGCCTCGGCTTCACCATGTGCATCACGCGCTCGTATCGCGAGATCCCCGACCAGAGCCTCATCGAGGCGTGCGCCCTCGAACACGCCATCGACATCAAGGTGCTCAACGAGTGCGCCGTCCGCGAAGACGGCGCCTACGGCGTGGGCCTGCTGCGTGACAGCGTGACGCGCACGGCCGAGGCGGGCGTCACCCTCTCGTGCACGGTGCGGCTCGACGACGAGGTGTACTGCATCCGTGACGGCGGCGAGTGGACGCAGTGCCCGTTCGGCGCCGGCGTCAACGACCTCGTCATAGCGATTGAGAAGAAGTACCGGCAGCGGGCCGTGGCGGCTGCGGATGCGCGGGGGGAGGACGTTGTCTGACGGCAGGGCGCAGAGGCGCGAAAATCTCGGTCCATAGTTCGCTGGCCTCGCCCAGCGTGTAGCTCAACGCCAGGCGATCCATGCCTGCTTCCTCGTCGCTCGCGTCCATGGCGCCCAGTGTCTCCATGATGCTCTCGTATCCGACCGCCTTGCCCGTCGCCTGCGTCGCGCCCGCCTCGAGCTGCACGTGCACAATGTGCACGTGAAAGTGGTGGTACGTCGGCTGGTAGTGCACGTACAGCTTGAGCTGGTCGTCGTCGATGCTCGGGTACTGCGCCGTCGTCGCCTCGACGAGCCGCGCCCGCATGTGCCGCAGCCAGGGGAGGTGGCGGCGGCGCAGATCGCGCAGCGACCAAATGTCGCGCCGCTCGACGAGCGCCAGGAGGTGCAGCGCGTCGAGCGTCTTGCGGTCCCAGTTGAGGTCCGGCAGCAGCAGGAACCCCTCGTCGCCGGCGGCGCCCAGCGGCGTCCTGTAGATGACGTCCTCGACCTCCTTGCGGCCCTCGATGATGTTGTAGACCCAGTTCAGCCGGCCCTCGTCGCGCTTGCGCTGCATGTACGGCCGCACGTGGTCGCGGTAGATGTCGGCCGTTTCCGTGACGAGCCGGACGGGCTGCTTGCTGTACTTGGCCACGTGCGTGCTCGTGCAGGGGTAGATCAGGTTGATCTTGAGGTCGGCGAAAAAGTCGGCGTCGGCGTCGTCCGTCGGCGTCGACGGCACGATGCCGCTCCGGGCGAGGAACCAAAAGTATATGTCGTTGGCGCCCAGGTTCTTGAGGCTCGAGAGCGCCGCGGGGGTCTCGCCGAGGTAGGCCGTCGAGACGGGAAAGGGGGCGCGCTCGAGTATGAGGAGCGCCGGTTTGTCGTCAATGCTACCAAGAAGACTTGATCTGCGGCCGGCCTGGTCTTTGAGGGCAAAGTCAGTCAACCTTGATCGCAATTCAGATGGGGGAGGAGGAACACAGGGCGGTGACCTTGGTTGAGGAGGCGCTCCAGCTTGAACCGGGGCAGCAGGGCCTCTGCGTGGGTCTTGGCTTCGGCCATTTTGTCGAGACACGATGCCGTTGCTCTTGAGCTGCAAGGGGAATGTTGACTGTAGGAGAGCTCTGGGAGAACCTATCGCATGGTGATGATGTTGCTGGGCTCTTGTCGCCAAATTGGCCTACTTCGTTTGCCCCGCAGTTTGGCAGCAGCACGATCGCGACCCCGCGGTGGGGTCAGGGTCTTGGCTTTGATCACACTTTCCTCCAGACTACCTGATCAGGATGCTGAAGGCTTCGGCCATGCTTGAGCCATGCATCAAACGGCTTGGCAAAGCATCAGCAAGACTGTGCGTTGAAGACCTTGTGGAACACATTGAGTAAGGGAAAATAAGGTATATTTTCCAAGAAAAAGACGCCAGACCCAGATCTACGGTCATGTCATTCTCGGCACCCAGTGCGCCAGAGATGTACTTTGAAAATCAATCAACTCCTCATCCCAGTGGTTTGGTTGTTGCGTTGGCAACCCGTTTCTTTCCCATGTCGTCCCCTCAGCTATGGCATCGACAGAATTTTGCTGCGCGATCTTGGTCACCGCCCCCATTGCCTCTCCCAGCTTTTTAAAGTCCTATCCCCACCTCCCCATCATGAGCTGTTCATACCGTTGAATGGACGCTATGCTGTGTTCAATATTCCAAAGAAAAATGCAAACAAGTGACCAAAAAGCTGTGAATCATGTGAAACATGCGGTTGCGAACAGCTGCAGGCGAAGCTCGTTTGGGAATTCAAATGCCCCATCCTCGGCGGCGTCCGGCAGGCCTCGCGAAATTGCCAAGCCGAAGATACATTGCAAATAGTGCCTTCGAGCGAGCCGAGTCCCGTCGACCAGAAGCTGGGCAGCCAGCGAGCTCAAACAGCCGACCGCCTCATCATCCTCGTTGATCGATATTGAAGTTTCGGTGGAGGGATTTCCATGTCCTCGACACCCTCGTCGTCGTCAGCCTCGAGCGGGTCGTTGTCAGCTTCCAACTTGACATCTGGTGCGACTACTTTGGTGGCGACGACTGGGACTGGCTTCTCCGCCACCAACATGTCATCAACCTCGAGCTTCATGGGCGATGAGGCGGGTGTCGTCCGGTCTTTGACCGGCGTCAGCTCTCGTCTCATGCTCGCTGGACGGAGAGTTCGTGCTTTGCCCGCATCGCCTGATTCTTTGAGGAGTGCAGGATCTTCCCGCTCAACTCGTGCCATCTCTTTGTCAGCCAGAACCTTGCTATCTGATAGTCGTTTCTTGATCTTTCCAATCTCCTCTGTGCAGTCTCCGTCCCGAAGGAACTGGTGAGCAGCGTGCTCACACATGGACTGGACGAATTCAAGACCCTTATCCAGATCGTCGTATGCGTCCTTTTCTTGCTCTCCGAGAAGACCACCGGGGGAGTTTCGAGAATATGGCGAGGAACCAGGAAGGCGAGGTCCGCCGCCCATTCGTCGTGTGCTCATATACCTGAGTGAGGGCAGAGGATCGTTGTTCTCGCCATCGGCTGCGGACCCTGGCTTGAGTTCACCCGTACCGTCCTCGTCATCCTCGGGTGACTGGAGCTCGGCGAGCCGTCGGATCTGAGCCACCTTGGCTGCCATTTTGGCTTTTCGCATCAGGTTACGGCTGGCGGACACAAATTTGACCAGCTCCTCGAAGAAGCTTTGCACGTAGCTGTCGTAGTAGACGATAATCATGGTGCGTGTTCGGTACTTTGCTGGAGCGTTATCGGCAGAAATGATCGAGTCGGTGCGATGTCGCTTTTTGACCTGGGCTCTGGCCCGAGCCTGGGCGACGGCTACGGCCTGCTGCGTCTGTCGCTGGATGGCCGACGGGGTGTTGCTGCCATTTGGGCTCGGCGGTTGTGCTGCGTCCTGCTTGTCCTCTCGTGGTGGCGTCGTTTCCCTCGCATCGCCGACTTGATCGGCGTCACGAGAAACATCGGCATCCGCCACGTCCTTGGGCTTCAAAGACTCGGTGGATCCACGGTTCTTGATAGACTTGGTCGAACTGACACCCAATGCCGCGAGCTCGGCTTGCCGCTGGTCAATCTGGGTACCGAGGTCGTCGAGTCGCTTGAGCCAGTCGGGCACGTTGGCGATGATATTTTTGAGGGCGTCCATGGTTAATGCCCTTGGATCGTCCCTAGCCCGTGGGGTCGCCGTTTTGTTGGTGTGGGGGAGGTCGTTAGGTGAGTGCCAACCTAACGCCTCGAGTTGGAAGAAGGTCGGGCGGGACGAATTCGAACCGAGTACAGAGGTTGGCTTATGATCGAGTCGGATTGACCAGAAGGGCCGCAACAGAGGATTCGTAGGAGGTTGTTGATACTGGGTAAGATTGGTGCTGCAGGTGCTGACGCTGGAAGAAGTGAACTATGTCGAAAGAAACGAGGTCGGGATCGTCAGGATCATGGGTGAGGCATGACGCGGGTTTTTCGCTGGCACAGATTTGCTGGAAGGACGAGGTGTCTCTGCTTGTGAAGGATATTGTGCTGTGAGACAGTATGGCGGGCGGATGGCGGGATGCGCAGGGGCACTACTGTCAAGTGTCGTTAGGTATATACGACCCAACGCAATGAACCTCGCTGGGGAGATCGAGAGGCGAGGGCTCGTTGCGAGGTGGATCGCTCGTTGCGTCAGTGCTGATCAATGGTGCGGACGCTTGCTGGTCCTTGTTGTCAGATTCGGGCAGTAAAGAACCAGTGGTGTTTGCGCGAACGTGTTTGTCCGTGTCAGACTCGTGGAAGAAGAAAAGTTGTGGGCAGGTTGAGGTGAGAGGAGAGATGGTGCCGGACAGAGAGTGCATCAAAATCAAGGACTTGCCCTTCTGCCCTTCTCTAAATCGGGCGCCGGCGCCAGTACTTTAGTTGCTTGCACCCGTCTGTGGAGTGGACCGCCGACTGGAGTGGACGGGAGGGCAGGGATGGGATGGGGATGGGATGGGCGTTGGGCCTGGAGTTAACGGGGACGGCCGGGGCAGGGATGCTGCTTTGCTGGCGGCGGGGCTCCGGGGCCTTCTCAGGAGTCGCCAGGACTGAGAGGGCGCTTGTCCTGTCAGAAATGGTTTGGGGGGGAAGAGGTCGTCAAGCTATGGCCAAAGGACCACACTAATGCCGCTCGGGACGGTTCCCTTGCGCTTGCCCTGCCCTGCCCACTTGCCCGCCTACTGCCCGCCTACTGCCCGCCTACTGCCCGCGCCGTGCCTCCCCCCATTCGTGGCCTGCCTACATCGCTCTTGGCCGTCGTGTGCTTCCATCACCTCGTGAGGGGTGTTAGCACAGTGTGGACTGGGTAGTTCCCAAGGCACTTAGGTAGGCACCCAACGTAGGTGACGACAGGTACTTTTGCATTTGAATCTATGGTGTGTGAGGCCTGGAGTACCTACCCGTAGGTAGCAGGTGATACATCCGGATAGTGGGACACGCAATCAGGGTCCGATGACGATGCCCAGGTCAGCATCAGTAACAGCATGAGCGTGAGGAATGTGTCTTCCGTTGGAGCTGGTCTCTGACGAAAACTCTTTTTCTTTCGGTTCTCCGATTTATTTCGCATCTTGCTACTTCTCCACCGTCTTGCTCGCTTGCTGAGCAAATTAACCACTCTGCCGCCCGTTGCAACATGGGACACTAATATCGAGGATCGACAAGGCGGTTTGAAGTGCTGCACGCCACCGCATCTCAACTTGGAAGCTTCGTCGAACACAGTACGGGAGCAGTGGAGCACGGCCAATGAACGGCAGGTGGAAGGATGGTGGGTGGGAAGGGGAAGGGCCTACCCTGGGTACTAACCGGCCAATGTGCCCGTGGAGAGGGAAGCAAGACCACCCGCGTTTGCAATCACGACGGTCCTCATAAGGTCAAGCTGTCGACCTGTTAATGGTCCCAGTAAGTCAATAAAAGTGAACACAGAAATAGACAGGAGTGGGTGTTTGTGTGTCAAGCGTCGAGGCTGAGAGGATGGGTGGGCAGGCACAGTCTTCACAGCCAACGCAACAAGGCACCTAGCTAGGTACCTAGCGAAACTCCTGCGAAAGGAGGCAGGCGTACAGGCAAAAGAGAGAAAGAGAGACCACCCCGGCCCATGTCTCACCAGCATCGTCTCGCCCAGCGTCCCTCCCCCCCCATTTCTGCCCCTCCCCTGTTCCTCCCCTGACCAGAGCCGAATAGGTACATTGGTTAGGCATCCCGCTTCATTCGAGAAACCCCCAGGACCCTGAACATGGTCTGTCCATGACCGGTCGGCCTGACATCCTGATTGCTGAGTTCTCTTCCTCCCGTGTCCTGCCTCGTATGGCCCCCCTCCTTCTCCCCCCTGATCGCTCCCCCAACACGACCCAGAAGTCTCGTGACGATGACCAGAGACAAGGGGCCGCGCCGCTTCGACAGCTTGTCTTCCGCTGCGATGCATCCAGAAAGTCAATCAAATTCGACCAGGCCAGCCCTCGGGTGTGGCTGGAGCCAGAAGTGACGCCCCTCGCCGCCTCCTAGCCTCTTCAGTCCTGACGACTTCTTCCGGCAATCTCGGAAACATTGGAACCGACTGTCGAGATGATCATGACTGGCCCTAGACGTCTGCAGCCGGGCAGGTAAGTCAGCGTGCGCAGTGCCAGATCAGACGCCAGAACAATCAGACTGATGCCTCGCATTTCATCGCCCATCTCGGATAATTGCCATGTCGTGCCTCGCTTGTGGCCTACCAAGTGTTGGACGATGACAAGGCCTCTTTCCCTCTTCGCTCCACCCCAACACCCGACCCCCCCATGTCGGCCAGTTTGCCATGTTTGGCTGGATACAGACCGCTCCCACGTTGGCGCATCCCCGTACCGCTGCAGCCACGTTGCCAGCCTGTCACGACGCCGTACAGACGAAGGAAGCCCGCCGCCGCAAGGCCACATGAATCGTCGTCCATCGGTCAGTGGCACCATCGCTCCAACGTCCGCGCGCGAGGTACACAGCACTGAGCATGGAGAAATCGCCGTTCAGCCGACAATGTTGCCCAAAGTTGTCAATGTGCGCCAACCCAGCCTGCTCGTTCGCTGCCATGGCGAGCATGGCATCAAGCCAAGGACACATTACACATAGGACGGCAATTCTTGACAACCCGGCACCTCCCCGCTTCATCCGCCAACCCGCGCGTGACGCAGCCCGTTGTCACCTTCTCTCGTCGTGAACTCACCACTAACGTGCTGTCTGTAGTGCCCGGCGAATGATGGGCAGGGCATCCGTTGGCTGCTCGCAAGCGCTTGCGTTTTGATGACCAGCCACTCCACTATATCGATCGTCGTGCATTGACATGGCATCGCCGTGCATTCAAGAAACACTGGCGTCCGAAGAAGCCCCCGATGACAAGACAGGGCTCTTCGTCGCTCTGTCTCAGCCAACGGTTTGCCTACCTTCAACAATGCCCTACATAGTCACTGAGTACAATCAGAACATTGCCAAGGCCGGCCCCGCGCACTGATAATACTCCTCGGCCTCCTCGGCAGATGATATCAGGAAATGAAGCGTCGGCAACACGAAGCTTTTGTGTGCGAAGAAGAGCACGCGGGTAGGAACACTAAAATGCCGGCGCTGGCGCGAAGCCTGATGATCGCCCTGCCCACTGCCGAGCCACCCTGGCTAATTGGTTCACGCCATGTTACGACTCTTGCCCAAGCCTTTTTTTTTTTTAGGCCGCAAGCAAAGGCTATCCATATATGGTAGGTTGTCCACTAGCAGCAGCCACAGGGTGACCCTCAATTGTTTAACCCCGATTCGAAATGCCCGAGTCACGATGGGACAGTGTGCCTATCAACAGCACAGCCGTTTGACATTTTCAAATTCTGGCGGAACTCCGTTTCTCTTGTACCGTGATATGCCAACCCACGCATGACTCTGCTTCCACGACACGTTGGTATAGGTATCGTGTCGAGCGAACCTGAGCTCGTCTGCATATTCTTGGCTCCTCCACCTCGAAGCATACTTCGAGTGGCTGAACCTGGGCCTCTCTCCAGTCGTGTTATGCTGCTTTCTTTCGCTCCTGGTGCTATCAGGACAGGTTTCCTGCATATCCGGGATGCGCAGTCCTTTGGTCCACTATTCGAGCTTGGGTGCATAGAATGGCCTGCGCCTTTCTTTTGTCTCAAGGACAACCCTCCAGAAACCAACTTCTCAGGGACCTCGGTTCTAAACACCGAGTCATAATGGCTGTACTTCACGACGGAGTGGCAAGGTAATGCAGCATGGTCAAGCACTTCAGTCCGGTCGATGCTCGGTCAATATGAGCCGACATTTGCATCGGCTTTCTCACTCCTGCGAAATCCCGGATCTAGATACGCCGAAGATACTTCTCTATCAGGAACGATCAGCATCGTATCCCTCATCTAGGTGGTTTCAGAACCTTGACGACTTCAACAGTACTTTCCACCAGCACGGGATCACCATCTTTGATCAGCGCAAGTGTTACTTCTCCAACAGCCCTGGTCAGGATCGGTCATGCACCGAACGATAATATTGCGGTGCCTGATTCTGTTCGTGATCTGTAGCGGAGTTGCACCGCTTCACAAGGCCAACTTGCCAACTGCTCGAGCGAAACATCATGCTCAGCACTGGTCAAGCAACCGCAACAGCATAAACGACGGTGCACGGTGACCATTATAGCGCGACACCGTCTCCGGACTTGCATGCTCGGTACCTGCAAGATTGGGGTACATCACACGCCTAACAAAGCTTGTTGCACCAGCTCGATTGTCTGTTCACTTGCCATTTTGGGCCCAGAACAGCATTGTTCAACGTCAGCCTTGAATCGGGAACGCAAAACTGCCGCATGTGCATCTGAACTGTGATCGCCTCATGTCTGAGACACACATTTATGTACGTCGAGAAAAACATGTAGCCACTGCTGGACAATGACTCGAAGTCAAGCTGAACATCAAACAACAGGCTGCGCCTGTGAGTTGCTCGCTTCGGAACGGCGTCAGACAGCCACGGACGACATGATGAAATCATCATGGCAGTCCAGTGCCCCAATTGAAGTCCTGTTGCTTTGATCGGCCCTTTCCCTCCAACATCAGAGACACGCCTCACATCTGACATTTGAGCCCGAAGCTTGCGCGTCTTTGCCCACTTGACAGGTCTGGTGCTCCCTGTGGCTAAGCTTGAAACGGCGCTTCCTCTAGTGATGCCGCTGATGTGCCAAGATCCACCAGCAGATTGAATGCAACAGATCACGGAGATTGAGACGTTGCAAGAGGCTTGAAAATGGACGCTTGCGGACGGAAGCGAAAGAAAACACAAAATAACACGTGGAAGTGAAAAGTGGCCACGGAAGGGCCGGGGTCAGTCAAACCCTGACTGACAGCCAACATCAGAGGTGCCACCAACCGGGCGGGGGCTGGATTCAGGCCGCTCCCTGCGACAGCCCGTTTCTTTTTCTTGAAGCGTTGACCTGACCAACACGACTTAAAAAGACACAGTGGGATTTACATCTTCGGTTTCGCTTATGCGAGCCAACATACTCCTCTCTCAGGTCACATTTCCTTTTGGAACGTATCAGATGTCATTATGATGCCTCAAGAACGTTGGCGACCTCGCGGGCCAGGTTAGATCCTCCATGCGTCAGGCGATGAGACGTCTTCTAGCTCCGGTCTGACGAACGAATGTGGGCATTCATGTCCCCCGGGGAAGAGACGCCCTTCGATCCGGGCGGAGACCCTCCCAGCATATCCTTTCACCAGTCAGCGGAAGGGGGGGGGAGGGAGGTTGGGGCACGGGAGAAGCGGATTGATGACGAGGCTAGCAGGGCTGCCATGTGCGAGAGGGAACAACCCCCACTAATCGGGGTTCCCTTTGCCGCTTGGCCTTTCGGCTGAGGACACGAAAGGGCAGGGCAGGCAGGGAAAAGGGCGCCTGTTTCTTTCGCGCGTGAAACTTGGAAGCCTCGTCAGTCCCTGCTTCTGTATGGTCCGTTTGGGACAGGGATTCACGCTGTGTACCATAGTGTTGGTTGACCGAGGGGACTTATGGAGCTGAGTGTGGCCCACGAGCATTTGTTCGGAGAGCGAGGACCAAGCCAATCTTGCGGCGGTGTCCATGCGGTACTGCTGGTCACGAGGACTACTTCCCTTCCTTCACTCGCTACCCGACATTGGGCGGCGCCTGTTTCTACTCCATCGGGGACCGGTGAAGGGATGGAACCAGGGGGCGTATGAGCGATTACCCTCCTACTCGTCATCTTACGGCGACATCATCGGCATCAGGACGCAAGTAAGCACGCGGGATGGGCCGGTGATCGGTCGGGCTGACACTGCTGCCATTTTTGAAATTCAGCGTCGCATCGCATTAATTGAATTCGCACATGTGTGGCTGCTTCCTCCCTCCTCTATATTCTGCAGTCATCAGCTACAGCGGCTGGGGAGTCCTCCCCAGCCAAGGAGGGTAGCGTTCCGTGTGAAATCGTGATGAGATGCTGCACACGCCGTGATTGAAGGCACATACAAACACGGCAGGCAATGCGCTTAGGCTCCAATCATCTGTCCTCTCCATCACGGCCACACCTCCACCTTCTCCCAGTCGCCCTCGCGGATGGCCCCTGGTACTGTGTCACCACCGGCGTCGTCGTTGACGCCGCCCATACGACGGTACAACCATCGCCGCCCCCTCTTGGGGTCGCTCAGGTCCACGCGGTCCACCTCGTCCGGCACAACGACGACGACGCGAAAGTTGGCCCTCGCCACCTCGTCCTCGAGATCCGTAACGACCTGCCCGAGACCCTCGCCCTCGACCGGCGGCCCGGCCGCGACGGGCGTCCCGGAAGGCGGGTTGCGAAACGTCCCGCGCATGACGGGGCTCAGATTCCCAAAATGCGCCGTCACCTCGCGCGAGAAGCTCCAGCCGCGGGCGTCGTCGCTGTCACCCTCGCCCGTGCGCCGCATCTCGCGCAGCAGCCTCGCCGTCAGCGCCGCATCGCCATCGGCGTCGCGCGGCAGCACGTACGCGACGCCGCGGACGCGCCACTGCGTCGCCGGCTCGCGCGCCCAAAAGACGGCCTCGACCGGGTGGCCGGCCGCGAGGTCGGGCGTCTTGTGCATGCGCGCGTCCGTCGTCAGCGTCAGGAGGTCCGACTCGTACGCGGACGGGTTCAGCGGCGCCTCGTTCTTGGGGTTCACGGGCAGCGAGGCGAAGAGGCCGCGATGGATGCAGGTGCGGGCGCGCGGCACGAGGCCGGGACCGCTGCCGCTGCTGCTGTTGCTGTTGCTGTTGCTGTTGCTGTTGCTGTGGAGCGTCGCGAGGGTGAATTCCGGCGCCGCCATCGTGTTGATGTGTTCGAGAAAGAGGGAGCGCCATGGTGCCGGGGCGCTGCTTGTCGCGGCGCCGGCGCCGGCGGCGGACGACGACGACGACATTGTGCGGGCGAGGTGGGCGATGCGCTGGGCGGGTGCTGCGGCGGTGAGTGATGAGGCGCCAGGCTTCATGTGAGGTCAGTGTCACGAGCTGGCTATGAAGATGATGGTGATGATGATAATGGCTGGGAGAGGTAGACGAGAGAGGAGTTGCGGCGAGCCTGCATGTTTAAAGCCTCAGCCCCAACGGGGTCACAACCGTCGATGATTCATCATCATGGCCATCATCAACATTACGAGTCCATTTTTTGACGCGCACGCCCGCCCCAACCTCGAAGACCCAAACGCATATTCTGGAATGGTCAGGTTCAATTGTGTACATGCAACTGGAAAACCTTCTCATTATTCGGCGAGTGTAGATGCCTGCTCGCGTCGCTTCGTCCTCCAGGGAAATCCGGCATGTAATCCGCGATGACATCGTGTGTCCATAAAAAATAACCAATACCAGAGTCGCCGCTCGTTGCGCCCCCGAGTCAAAATATGCGTGTGTATCGTACATGCTCGGTTTGTGAGCAGCGTCTACCTCTTCCCATCAGCGGACGTCCTCGACGCACCATCCACCACGGAGCCGGTCTCCTCGTCGTACGCCGGCGGCACGCTACCATCCTCGGTAGTGTATCCCGGCAACGAGGCCGTCACGGAGATGGCCCTCGCCCGCCCGATGACCCGCCCGACACGCAACGCCATGTCTCGCAGCGCCGCTAGGTCCATCTCCATCGTAGTGCTGCCCTCGCTACTGCCTTCGCTCCGCTCGCTGCCGGTGTCCGAATCGCCCGAGTCGGATCCCGCGTAACCGGACTCGGAGCCCTCGGTGCCAACGAGCGTGATGCTCTCCGCGTCCCTGTCACGCGCGAAGGAGAAGGACTGAGCCCGCGAAGAGGCTCGTGATGGGCAACGGACGGAATCCGTGTCACTTCCCACAACGAATGTCTGCGCTTCTAGGTCGGTAGCGACCATGCGATGAGACTCGGCATCTCTTTCTTTACTTTCTGGGGTGCGAACAAAGAACTTTCTAATAAAAGCAATTGCCTGGTGGCGTCTGTTCGACGAGGCAGTCTGTTGATCGACCTTCTCCTCGTCGACTTCGGTCTCACTAGTGCGGAAGACGCGGTTGATGAAGCTGAAGAAAGCGAGCCTGAATTCTGCGCGACGCTGCTCCTTCGCGGCACGTCGAGAGGCCCACCGGGCGGCGCGAGCACGCCAGCGGGCTTGTCGGCGGGCGTCACGGGCTGCCTCGCGCTCTGAACGGGGGAAGCAAGCTTTGCGGACGACTCCAATGAGGAAGAAGGTTAAAAGGATACCAGAGACGGCGAGGGCTATGGTGGGAGTTTGGGAAGTAGACTGCATCTGTCAGGACACGAGCGAAAGAAAAGGCCAGGCCGAAAAGTGATAGGAGACTCACAGAAGGAACGGAGGGTGCGAGAATGCTGGGAACATTGGCGGTGCCGGACATCATGGTGATGAATTGATCGTCGGTATCGACGAGGGGGTGTTCAGCCTTGTGGCCAGGCTGGGCAATGGACTGAATAGTGGCACCCCCGTCTTCGGCGTCACTTGGTACATCCGTGGACTCGTTTGGATCGACTTCGTCGGCCCCCGAGTCCGTATCACTCTTCGTCCCATCTTTACAAGGGCGGAACACGTTGGTGAAGACCTTTTTGACGCTGGTGACAACGTCGCCGACAGCACACTTGAACCCGCTGCAGACCTCTTCGGGCAGCGCGGTGGGCGTCTCAAGTTGCGACGGGCTGTCTACGCCCAGAATCTCAAGAGCACCAGAGGGGCTGAGAGCATAGCGAATCACCATGTCCAACTCGCCGACGTTGACGTGCAGAGTTTCGTAGTCTTCTTCATCTTCGTGGCAGGTGTAGGTCCAGGTCGCGTCCGGTTGATTCGGAAAGGCGATAGTCGGAGGCACATCTGTACACGACTGGCTCTGAGGGGTGAGTACGAGGTTGAGAATCTGTACATGTCATGTGAGATAAGTTCCGAGACACACACAAGTCAAGTTGGGACGGGGGGCGACAGCGTACGCTATTCTGATATCCGGGGGTGGCGGGGTTGTTGTACACAATCCAGGCGGACTGCGGGCCGGGTGCTTGTATGTGTCAACTCATGAACAACTTGACAGCTCATTACGGGACATACATTGCCAGTCGGTGGAGTCGGGAGAAGAGCCCCGGACGGCGAGAGGCAGGCCGAGGCCGAGGGCGGCGGAGGGGCGCATCGTCTTCCTCTTTCTTTGCGTTCTCTAACTCTTACTTCTTTCTATCGCCAACAACGGGACCATAGATGCCTGAATGAAAGGATGACCACGAAGGAAAGGAAGGAAACGTGGGCCGTTCGCTAGGCAGTCGTGGGTCTGTCGGAGCCCAGTGGAAGACTGAGGCTTGTCGTCGTGGCAAGAAGAGGGGGGAGAGGAAGGGGAAACGGCGGACGGAGGAAAAGAAGGACGAATAGCAGGTTTTTGGGTATGGACGCGTGTGCTGGACCTTGGGCGATTGACGAGGAACGGAATCTGGGGTTCGCTAGCATGGGCGAGTGATGCGATGAATGGAGGGTGGTGTGCGCGCTTCGTTTATTCTGTTGCCTGGCGTTGGCGCCTCGCTGGGCTGCGTCGGAGGGGCGTAAGCACGGCAGAGGGTGCCGGGGGTTCTTCAGCCCGCCTGTGGCTCTGAATGTTGGGTGATCGTCCTGCTTTGAAATCTCGATGTGTTGAGTCTGTCTGCCCCTTGCTAGGCGTATGGTAGCCGAGGGTAAAGACAAATTTTCAACAGTACGCTCTCATCGAAGCGAGGTCAGACGAAGTATCTAGATCGAGGGACAAAGGTGGCAGGCTCGATCGCACAGCGGGTAGGCTGGAATGAGGCAGGCACAACAGGACAGATCGACTTCCTGCGCTGTGGCAGCAAAGCACACCACGGCAGGCATGGAGCAGCGCTGCGCCTTCCCGCAACGTCTCCCTCCTCCTCCCAGCAGCCAAGTCCTCCAATGAGGGGTCACCCGGGCTGACGCCGTTGAAGGCTCAGCCCCGCCCGGCCTCGGCGTGCCGCCCAATCGGTCCCGCGCTGAGCTCGGTGTTTCGAGGTTGAGGTGCCTTGGCTGTGTCGTCATGTGGGGTCTCCCGTCTCCTGTCCAAATGCTCGTCGAAAGAGCCATCGTGGGCTGTTGATCTGTACAGGTATAGCAGGAATTCATCCGCCAGCTGGTGCGTGGCTCGGCCGAGAGGTTCCAGAACCCGGTATGATAGTTTGCACGTAGTTCGACAACGTCCTGCAAGTCTGCACGGTCAGGACAGGCTAACCCAGGACAAAAGTTCCACAGCCGGCCGCAGGTCTCCATCGCTGCGGAGGTGCTCACGATAGACGAGCTGTGACAGGGGCTGCAGTGAATGTGGCACGGAAAATCTCGGTCGACTTACTTCGTAGTTGTTTCGTTGCACAATGCCCAGCTCCATCTGCAAAGGCTTCGGCGAGGCTTCTGACTTGCCTACAGCCAGGTTTTCGGTACCGTCACTCTCTTGCACACCACACCGGCCGGAGAGTTCAGAGGTTGAGCCAGGTGTCACGGGCGGCACAGCAATCTATTGCATGGGTTGAAAGTACCTGTCGTTGAGCTAACCCGAAACGTTGGTGACAGCAGTCGCTGCTAGAATAGCCAGGGCATTGTGTGGTAGGGGAGCAATCGTCAGAGTCAACGGGCGTCCGATTGTCCATCTCACGATGTGCCCGAAGGACTTTTCCACAACCGCAATGGCTACACATTGAGCTCCAAAACACAACACTATAGCTCAAGATGACTGCAATTTTCACCTTACAAAGTATTCAGCCAAAGCGCCATCCGGGCTTTTCCGTCCCGCGTGCCAGATTAACGTACACAAACTCGCGCCGGAGAATCATTCCTACAAGGCCCATACATAAGAAGATTATTCATTATCATGATCCGCCGGTCCGTCCAGTTCCACAACACTCCGTTTATGCGATGGCCAACTTTCTCGTCCGAGGAAAGTACTCTCCGTCCTCGATAGTCGTCAGCGCGGCCGGTGCCCCTGGCGTGCGCACTCTCGAGCTGTTGGGCGAAGCAGGCGACGCCCGGTTCCCAGCCGTGCCGACGGCCGAAATCTCAGGGCTGCCGCTGCGGTTGCGGCCACGCGAGCCCTTCATCATGAGGAATCCGCCGTCGGCGCCCCCGCCGCTCGGGCTGCGGTGATGGTGTCGCTGGCGGTCCGGCAGCTCGAGGCGCGAGTTGATCATGGTCCAGCGGTCGTCGTCTGTGGAAGACCCGAGCCGCCAGCCACCTATTCCCTCGAAGTCTCGGTCAAGACCTGTGCTCGGCAAGAGGGAGAGGGTCGTGGGTGGCGCATCTGGGGTCGTCGCGCCATGGGACATCGAAGGGCGGCGGGAGCGAGGTCGGCGGTGCGGGGTGCGGGTGAAGCTGAGGGTGCGAGATGTCGTCGTCAGGACGGGCGACACGGAGCGGGAGGACGAGTTCGAAAGGGTTGCGGGCGTCTTGGCGGCGGGAAGGGCCTGGTGGCCCATCCGCTGGTGGGGGAGACGGCGAAGGTTGAGGTAGGAGGGGAGCAGGGTCAGGGCGAGGTCGAGATATACGAGGACGACGCGGAAGAGCAGGACAGTGAAGGCGACAGTCGTTGTGATGCCTGCGAAGATGGCGAGGGGCACGGTGAAAAGAAAGAGGAAGGGGACTATGAAGGCGTAGACGGGATTGAGCAGGGCCATGGTGGGCTGTCTAAGGACGATGCCGTGCTGCCGGGTGATGGCCCAGGTGTCGCTCGCTCGTGGTTACAGTCAGGGCTACCAGTCGATGGGCTGACGCGAGTGTGTCAGCCAGCCTGGGACATGCCGCAGGTCGCAGGTCGTTTCTCGGGGTTGCTTCAATCAGTGGCGGTTGGTGGTTGTCGCTGGGGGTGGAGGGGCAATGGACAGTGCAGCTTGAACGTCGTGACCACGTCCTACGACATTGGAATGTCTTGCGACGAAGCGTCGACGCGATGCTAAGGAGGTGAGAACCGACAACAGAGCACAAGAGTCGGAATGGTGTCGAGAGACTCGGAGATGGTGGACGGAGGAGGGGGGCTCCCAGCTGCTTATCAGAGGCAGTCTGTCTGGGGTGACACGGAAGAGTCGCTGATGGTGGTGCAATGGTGGTGTGCTCGGGCGAGAAGGGTGCAGTGGTGCAGCGGTGCAGAGGTGCCGAGTGGTCTGTCACATGTTAGTGCCGGTTTCCTACTCTCCCGCCTGCATCTTGCGACCCTTCTTTTCCCCAGGCGTCGCCTCTGTCGCCCACCTTGACCTTCCTCGGCGCCACGAACCAGGGGGCCAGTAACAGACTCGGACGAGTTGATTGGTGTGGGGAGCCCATCCCTCCAGACTGTGAGCCGTCCATGGTGTTGCATCTCACATCGCCCAAGAGGCTCTAGAGGTGATTGGGAAAGCGCTGCAGATCCAGGGATCGCAAGAATCGCCCCTCTTTGCCTTGCCAGGATGGGCTGGAATGGCCTGCCCATCCGGGCGCCTGGGGATTTGCAAACCCCTGGTCTTGTCATCTCTGTCGTGCTTTTCCCTCCTCCTCCGCCTTCGAAGCGACGCAAGCAGACGAGCGACGAGAAGGTGATGCATCGGCTTGTCGAGGACCTGTGGCAGACCAACCAAGCTCTCCACGTCCCTGTCAAAGCTCGTGACAGTGAGACACTGCTAACCGGTTTCCCACCAGCATCTGAGACCTACCGGACTGATTGGTTCTGTATCTCTCTCTCTCTCGGTTCGCCCCCAGAAACAAAGCTTTTCAGGGGACCTTGTGCAAAGGTAGTAGAGCAGAGACCGTGACGCGCGAAAGAAGGCTGAGCGCCGGGGTGAACCTTAAATCCTGGGGGGACTGGCGGAGTGGATAGCAGCCGCAAGTTCGACAGGCGTAGGACTACAGGTTGGTCCATCGTCTGGACCTCGGTGAGGAGCCAAGGGAGATGCATGGAATACAGACAGAGGGAGACCTTCCGTTGGCTGTCATTTCGTCCATTCAGTTCCTGCCTAGTACAATCTCGTTGGCTTACTTGCTGTGGCACTAACAGGGCAGGCAGGCAGTTTGCTGCTCTTGCCCCGCAAGTTGACATCTTATCGGACAGAATGCCCCGCATCCACAAGCCCCTCCATATGTAGCAACATCGGGCAGTGACGATGATGATGCGAGGAGTCAACATTGACATCATCCGCCCATGAGCATTACGTGAAGCCTCAGCCAGCCATTGCTGTCAACACTGTAGACGTTACCAAAGAAGAAGCCAATCATCGTTTTCCTTGGGCAGTAGTTTCGGCCTTCCCAGCATTCATTGCGTACGAGCAAACCGCAGTCAACCGCCCGCCATGTGCCAGGATTACGATCATGGCGATAGCTCAGAGGCGGCCACCGCGGCCCCGGGCCACGATGCAGCACCTTTCCCGTGGCAAGTTGGTGTCTACGATGCTCATTGTCATCCCACAGATATAATGGCTTCTCTCGAGCGCATACAGCACATGCAAGCTGCTGCACTGACCGTCATGGCTACGCGTTCGCAGGACCAAGCCCTCCTCGTCGATCTCGCCGCATCGCCGTTGGCCATTCGCGACCCGGAGAGCCTCGGCAGTGTCCTAGGGGCCAGAAGCCCCAGGAACACCGGTCGAGTGATCCCCTCCTTCGGCTGGCACCCCTGGTTCTCCCACCAGCTTTATGATGACTCGGTCCCTGAGGGTGAGCGAACCTACAATCCCGGCGGCAGCAGCTCCGAAACGGACCTCCGAAAGGCAAAGCACGAACACTATGCCGCCGTCCTCTCTCCGTCACCTGCGCCTACGGATACGGCTTTCCTCGACTCGCTGCCCACGCCGACACCGCTGTCTGCCTACATCGCCACGACTGAGGCCCGGTTGAAGGACAACCCCCTCGCCCTGGTGGGGGAGATCGGCCTCGACAAGGCCTTCCGCCTGCCGCAGGCTTTTGACGACGAGACACGCGCCGCACGAGACCCGGCACTGACGCCGGGCGGACGTGAGGGTCGCATGCTCAGCCCCCAGCACGTGAGGATGAACCACCAAACAGTTGTCTTGAAGGCGCAGCTCGCCCTCGCAGGGTCTCTGGGGAGAGCCGTCAGTGTACATGGGGTGCAGGCGCATGGGGTGCTGCATGACACGTTGGCAGCGAGCTGGAAGGGGCATGAGAAGGAGGTGTTGAGTCGGCGGCAGAAGCGGAGGATTGCCGAGGGCGCTGAAGACTTCTCTTCGTCTTCTGACGAGGACGAGGACGAAGACGAAGGAAGCAGCGATGTGAAGGAGACGAAGAAGAAAAAGAAGAAGAACAGAGATGCCGGTGAAAAGCCGTTCCCGCCGAGGATATGCTTGCACTCGTTCTCAGGGCCAGCGCAGGTGATGCGACAGTACCTGCACGCAGCGATCCCGGCGCGCATCTTCTTTTCATTCTCGTGGGCTGTCAATCTGGGGACGGGGGACCTAGATAAACTGTGTGAGGTTGTCAAGCTCTGCCCCGATGACCAAATACTTGTGGAGAGCGACTTGCACATGGCAGGCGATGAGATGGACGATATGCTCCAGGCCATGTACCGCAAGGTGTGTGAGATCAAGGGGTGGGATTTGGAGGAAGGGGTGAAGCGGATAGGGGATAACTACAAGGAGTTCATCATTGGCTAACTTCATCCCATCCCTATCGCGTAGCGGAGGGAGGAGCTGTTGAAGAGCTCAGCGTGCAGTGTTGCATTCGGGGCTGAAGCGTGGTACTCAAGTAGCCCAATGCACAGGTGTGTGTTCATCAACAGCAGCACATCTCAATCATGGGCGGCATAGCAGAAACATGTCAACCTGGTGCTGTCACGCAAGCGGCTAAAGTCTCGTTCCGTGCTCCATGACCAGCTGATCTAGGTAGGTAGGGAGCTTATGCGCCGTCATCGACGCCTCGAGTCATGCTGATGATCAAGTGTTTTGGATGTTAACGTGGCTGTTGCTCTCAGTGCACGGCCACTACTTGACTTGGAGACGGGAGAAAAGTCCTGCGGGGTTGATTGCTGCCTTCCAACTACAGTCACTTGGAGGAAAAGAAGGAACGATTGACTTGTTCAGAAGAAAGTCCACGATCAAAACACCACCAACAGCCAGCACCATCAACATCTTGAGTCCATCAGTCAGCGTCTAGATGGCGACGAAAAATCCCACCCAGGTCACCATGACGAGGGGGCCAGGGACCAAAATCCCCTTCACAGCCACTGTGGACGGCTGCTAGCAGCGTATAGCTCCAGCCTAGTAGATCGCGCGCTTCTTCCGACAAGTACCGGCCCTGGTTTTCGGCATCCTTTCTTCAGTTTAGGTCGAGTCCAGCTCCATCCAGCTTGCAGCTCGCAGCTCAATCGAGCCTCCCGGGTTTGGTCCCCCAGTCCCATCCCAGATGCAGCACATTTTCGTCACTGGTCTCCATTTCAATCTCTATCGGCAGTGCCCCTCTCAGGCCGTTCCTCCTCCTTTTTACCCATTATTCCCACATACTTTCCTGCATCTGCCACAATCGCCAGTTTATTCCCAGGGCGAGCTTCCCCAGCCAGCCAGCCAAGCCGGCACCGCACGAGCCCACGACGAGCATCTCGTGTTTATTCCCGGCGGCCTCAACCAGCTTGTCATACTCATTCGGACCGCTCAGCCCTACGACAATCCTGCACGGCGGCCCAGCAAAAACACGGCGTGGCATCCCGGTCAGCGATTTCGGCGGACAGGAGGCCGACCATTGGAGGGGCCGCAAGCCGATCATCACGAAGCGCGGCGACCACGAGCCGCCGGATGCCGTGGTCAAAGTTTGCAGAACCACACGCCAATGGCATCGTCACTCACGAACGGTCAGCCGCAACAGCAGCAGCAGCTGGCTGCTGTGAACGTCTACCCATCACCAGCCTCGACTTTTGGCGGACGGCCACAGGCGTCGCCACACCAGCAGCAGCAGCAGCACCGCGCGACTGAGCTGAAGCGCGAGCAAGAGGCCGTTCCTGCATATGGCCATGAGTCCCTCGTCGCCAGCCCGGAGGACCAGGCGAGCCCTGACGGACCGGCGAAAAAGAAGCAGAAGCGTAACAAGCCTACGCTGAGCTGTCGCGAATGTGTTGACAGAAAGACAAAGGTACGACTAACGGTTTGCCGATCTACGTCCGATGAAGTGAGCGCGGCTTGAGTTGTGGTGAGCTTGCCATGTGCGCTCTGTTGACTCATTGCCGTCTTATTCCAAATTTTGCCCATTTCACGTCGCGCGCACCGAGACTGACCGTCGCAGTGCGATAGAGGCCGGCCCCATTGCCTGGCCTGCATCAAACGACAGACCGAGTGCAAATATGATGCTGTTGCGGATCTCCTCGAGTAAGATGCTCAGCAGGTTCGACGGCATTCTACTGGCCATACTGACCGAGCACAGAGAAACAACGCGCACTGCCGCCAATGGGCGCCGCATGACGAAGCCTCCTAAAAAACGAAGTTCGGACGGAAGCCCTTCTGTCATTCCGAATGTCGCCGATCGCGGCGCCATTGATGGTCGCAGTTTTGCCTCCCGCGGCCTCACCAACTCGAGCACGCTCCTCTCCAATGTGCCCTACTCCCTACCGACGGCGAGCAATGTTTTTGGCATCGGGTCTGAGCACCCTTTTGCCAACTACTGGACGTTCGAGGGCGGTTTGCCAGAGGTCATTGGTGTGCTGCCAGACAAATTCCAAGCAGATATTCTGCTGACCAAATATTTTGACGTTGTCGATCCCGTCTATCCCATGATCCACCGTCAGACCTTCTACGCAGACTATGAGCACTTCTGGAGCCTGCCCTTAGAAGAGCGAAACCAGTCAGACCCTGCTTTCATCGGCCTCATCTTCACCATGCTCGCTCTCGGCACACAATTTGTGGAGTCACCCAACACAAGCAAAGAGGCTGCTAAACAAACGGCCGAGTTCTACGCCTCTGCCAGCAATCAGGCGCTGCGCATCTTCTCCTATCTCAGCACTGCATCTATGCGGTCTGTCCAGGCCATGGTCCTCGTCACATATTTCCTCATTAATGATAATCATGCGTCCGACGGATGGGCGTTCTCGGGCATCCTGGTGCGCCAGGCGTATGCCATGGGTCTTCATCGCGATCCCAACATAGTCACCCCTCATGCCTCTCTGTTTGAGAAACAACAGCGTCGTAAGCTGTGGCAGGCTGTCCTCCTTCAGGATACTTTTCTCACTGTTCTTCTGTCCTTACCTCCTTCGGCGACTCACACCGACGTCTCCGTCGAGGATCTTTCCGACGACGGCTCCGCCATCGCCAACAGTGATCCCACCGACATTGCCTACATTCGCGGCTCGTGGACGTTGGCAAACCTCGTCCAGGAAACAATATGCTCGCCACGCTCCCTCGACCTCCCCATCTGTGCTACCGCCCGCCACAAGTCTAAGCTCATCGCCGACTTTCGTGCCGTGTACCGCTCTTTTCCCGACGTGTTCCGAAGCTGGGACGGCGAGTCGCTCTCGGCCCTTGCACGCACGAACCGTCGTGTGGTACGTCAGACCCTCTTCTTGACGAGCAACTACCATCACAACCTGATGCTCGTTCATGCGTCGGAAAGCGCCGACGTGCCGGCGAACGTGCGCGGGACGCTCGAGGCAGCGCACGACGCTATCGGCAGCTTCTTCCTCCTGTTCTCACTGTTCGAGCTCGAGGCAAGGGTGTGGTGGGTTTTCAATCACAGGGCGTTCTTGGAGGCGCTGTGCATCGGAAGCGTCATTCGAGAGGCGGCGAAACAGCCGGGCGGTACGGAGCTCGTCGTGCGAGACCCGCTGTTTGTGAGGGCGAGAGCAGATATCCGTGAGTGCCTTTCGCCTGGATGCATCTGATGGTCAAACTAACAAGTACCAGGGCGGATGATAGAAATCATGAGGATTATGGGCGATGGCGAGCAAGGGTCCGATGTCGCAAGGACGAGGGTGGTCGTGTTGGAGGAGTTCTTGTAACTTGCATGAGCTGACTTGGCATGGGGGCTGGCGTCTATGAGAAGTCGAGTCGGCGTCGTTCCTATCATGGCTTTTTCGGTACAGAACAAAGCAGCACGGGAGACATAATAATGTACAAATGTCTGCATCCGATTTGACAAGATTATGTGACGGGCAGGGCCTTACACATATGTCCCGCAGCCAGTGAGCTCAAGACATTGGATCCATCTTTCCCATCCAAGTTATGATTCATCTGAGAAGAAGTCTGCGGTGCTTCTCAAGATAAAAGTCCTGGTTTACTTGTTTGTTGACATTTGTTTGTTGCAGCTTGGTGACGGAGCAGCAGCATTTCTGTCGCACTACTGGATCTTTGAGTGGCCCTATGGACAGTTCAGTGAGCCTTCGGCACCAGTCGACCAGGGAGTTCAGATTATTGTTTTGGGACACATGCCAGCATGGCCTGGAGGACGAATGCACCGTCCTTGAGACGGCTAGATAAGGCTTGCTGATACAGTCCGTGCTCTTCAACCATAGTTGACCAGTTCTCACATTATTCAGAAGGCTGGTTGAAGACAGAATAACTGAAACATTTGACATTCATCTGCCAACACTGATCGTCATCCGTTATATTCATTCTGATGCGGTGTTCTTGTTGTTCCAAACGGCCCTGCTATCCAATATCAAATGGTATCCAACGCCAAACGCCCTCCCAATTCCTTCTTGCGTACAAGCACCTTACAAGGTCTGCCAGAAATAGTTGGCATAGAAAAACTTGCTGAACTTCTTGTCCATGTTGACCACATGCACATCCCCCTTGCGGTCATTCCGCACCACGGCCCTGGAGAAGACCTCTCCGCCACCGCCCTCCTTCTCGTCCCGCTCAATCTCAATGCCGAGGCCGCGGTACACGCTCAGTCGCAGCAGCACCTCGTCCTCCAGGGGGTCGCGCGCGCGCCTCCTGCGCGCCTCCTCGTCCGCGGCGCCGTCGACGCCCTGGACCTCGAGCTCCTGCAGACGCGCGGCGAGGTCGGCGGCCTGGGCGGCGAGGCGCTCTGCTTCGACCTCGGCGTCTGAGGCGGCCTTCGCGGTGCGGAACTTTTGCGTGTCGAGGGAAGCGATTTCGGAGGCGTGGGCCGCAGAGGAGTGCGAGGCTGTCAGGTCGTTGTGTTGGGAGGTCATGGTGTTGAGGGTGCGGGAGAGCTCTGGCGTGCCGTGTCAGTTTCACGTTCGTAATAGGGGGAGGGGGGGTAAGATGGGGACGACGCACTCTTGAGGGCATTTTCGGCTTCGCGGGCGCGCAGGTCGCGGGCCTGTTGGAGGGTGGAGAGGGACTCATTGATGCGGGCGCATGCTTGTTTATCGGGCTGGATGTTGAAGTTGTCAATGGTGTGGTGGATGAGCGTTGCGGGGTCCTCGGCGAGAAGCATTTTCACGGTCGATGTGTGGTGAGCGGCTGAGTGCGTTGAGAGCTGTGTCGGTCTCGATGAAGGGCAAGGTCGATGCACTCACGATAACAGGGTGAGGATGTCACGGTCGCGCTCGCGTGGTGTTGATGTGAGAGTGCATGCACTGTCCCGCTGTCCCAATGTGGTAGGTTCTAAATAAAGCTGTATCACCGGGACGACGTGGGGGGTTCTTATCGCTTGGCTTATCGTTTCTTCGCAGGCCGCCCGCTCGTCGTCATTGTGGCGTGGCCCCATGTCTACATCCAGCTTCAGCCACGTTTGCTCTCGCCGCGGCATCTTTGCATCGCCAACTTCCTGTTTGCCAGACTGACTTTGCTTGTCCTCCTAACGATTGCTCTGCCTCACACCTCGCTGAGAACAAAATTACCCTGAAATCCTTGACATCCAACCTCGGACCTCTTGGAAAGCCCTCAAAATGGTCTCCGAGCTACCCTGTAGGTGCCCTCGCCCCATCACATGCAACGTCCCACTGACCAGTTCGTAGATGCCCTCGATGCCGAGTCGTGAGTCCGAAGCGATATCTCCCTTCCAAGATCAATCTAACAACAAGCAGGCCTCTCAAGGCGTCCGAGCTTCAGGTTCTCCGCGCCCAGTACGAGAAAGAAGGCGACATGGTCGGAGTGCAGACCAAATTCAACTACGCCTGGGTATGGCTGTCTTCCTCAGGCCTCACGCACTTCCAGATCATAGTCACTGACCACACGCAGGGCCTGGTGAAATCCGACTCCCGCAACGACCAGCAACTCGGCGTGCGCCTCCTCTCCGAAATCTTCCGCGTGTCCCCCGAGCGCCGCCGCGAGTGCCTTTACTACCTGGCTCTGGGCAACTACAAGCTCGGCAACTATGGCGAGGCGAGACGATACAACGATCTTCTCCTGGAGAAGGAGCCGGCGAATCTGCAGGCGTCCAACCTGCGGCAGCTGGTGGACGACAAGGTGGCCAAGGAGGGCCTGATGGGCGTGGCGATCGTCAGTGGTGTCGCTGTCGCGGCAGGTGTAGTGGGGGCCTTTTTGATGCGGAATGTGCGCAAGAGGTAGAGCGGCTTGAAAAGTATCGCTGCTGTTTGGTTCTGTGGTTTGGAGAGGGGGCAAAGTCATCGTGTACGATGAGAGGGACTGTGGGTGTACATAACCACCCGGAGGATGCTGGGTCACGGCGGCGCAATCTGTATTTCTAAGAGACTGTAGGAGGTGGATACAACAAACGCTCAAGTTTACATTACTAAGTCCCTCTCCCTGCAACATCTCGTTGATCTGCCTATCACCTCTCACGCAGCGATCTAGGGCCCGGAAGTTTTGGGCAACTGAAGACAGTAAATGTGCATCGAAGAGCCGAGGGATACAACGAGTACGAATTGGAACAAACGTAAACATTTGCCCGATGCTTTCAAAGTCCGTGAAGGGCACTCCAGTCATCGGATGTATTAAAACGAATTTGAAGACTCGATGAGGTGTCCAAGGCCTTGCACTGACACAGCGCCGATGTTGGTGACGATCAACCCCCTATGCCGATGAACACTTCGATGGGCAACTGCCTGTTGCCTAGAATGGAAGATAAAGATGCGAGCCCTTGTCTCAGCAAGGCCGGGGAGCGAGGCCGTATCAAAAGATGCTGGAAAAAAACGCCAAGTGGTCTCCGAACAGCATCTCAGTGCCGGAGGGTCCATGGTGAATCGTGTGGAATGCCACAGACATGGTCGAAGCTAGCGGTGCCCCACCAAAGAAGCAGGTGCCCAGCGTCCAGGACCTGACCTGACCCCAACGTCACTTGCTTGCTCAACCTGCTCCACTCGACGCCGCTGCCACATCATATTGCACAAGGGTACAACGCGAGCGCCCACGAGCTCCTACGGTCGCCGGTACCATCGGCGATTGTCCATCGAACACACCCTCCGTCTTCCTACGAAATCCTGCGGCGCATGCCACCTACGAGGCATCCCTCATCTGCTGACCGTTTCATTCAACGAGTATTTTGTCAGGCTTGTCTATCCTCTGCTCCAACACTGAGTTCGCCGTGGTTGCCTGCCTTGGGTACTTGCCTACCTGATCAACCCCAAGTTGGATGATTCACCAATCCGGGTACGTGGAACATCAGTCGCTTTCGCCAATGCCCTCCTTGTCTCTACGGGACAAATAGGACGGCCAGGGTGCTATTACGAGATCTCTTAATAGGAATCACTTTGCCAAATAGTCTTGTCTGATGTTGTCTCGCTTCTGGGTACTGACATTCAGCCAGATATCCCCCCACGGCTCAATTTACATTCGATGCACCAGTGACAGCACACAGCCTCGTCATTTGGCTTGCTGACGGCCAAAGCCTGCAAGTCGATTAAGTCCAGGCGCCCTCCGACCTAGTCATACCTCCACCGAGCTAGCACAAGCCAGCCCTCTGTTTCAGCGTCAGACTTCCAGCCAATTCGTCTTCACGAACTCTTTGCCCCGACGCCAAATATCTGCTCGATCCAACCTTCACGGCCCCCCTGCGTATTAAGTTAGACCCTTTCCGACACATACGCTCGATACGCCTTCGAGCTTCATCAGTCTGGCGTTCCGAGCGCTTCGAACTGCTGGCCTTCTTGCCGGCCTTGGTCTGACAGCTCTCGCTGCCTACCAGCGCAATCAAGAAGAGGCCAACATGAACTTCCAAGATGGGAGTAGGGCTCGGGGCGATAGAGAAGCCGGCCTCAATCGCGAAGTCGTCTACTGCCATGCGTGCGAACACGAATGGGAAAAGGATACGCTTCATGGACTCGTGTGCCCGCGGTGCGAAAGCGAAGCAACAGAAATCGTTTGTTCGCCCCAACACAGCGTCGGGTGACCATATATGTTGACAAACTCCATAGATTTCCCAAGAGAACGATCCTCGCGACTTCCACGATGCCCCATCGCCTCTCTCCTCCGGCGACGGTCCCCGTGGGCCCCGCAGGGCAGACTCCGACTCCGACCCCGACGAAGCTGATATTGAGGAACACTTACACCAAGGCCCCCATGGATTCAATGTACATCGATCCACATGGGGTCATCCTCACGGAGATGAACAAGGTGGGCGCCAGCCGCCTGATCCCGCCAATGGGGACCAGGTGATAGGCCGCTTCCTCGAGCTCCTGAGCACATTTGGAAACGGGGCACAAGGCGGGCCAGACTTTGACCATGACCATCCGCAAAGGCCTCCCCAACCATTTGGCAGCAGTCCATTTGGCGGTTCTGGAAATGTGCGGACGTTCACTACTAGGCGAGGGAACGGTTTCACAAGCTTCACAATCGCTACCGGACCGATCCATGTCCAAGGCGGTGGTCGGGCTCGAGCATTTGGACGCCCTTCCGAAGAGCAGGGGCAGGGGCAGGGGCAGGGGCAGGGCAATGATGATTTTCAGTCGTAAGTCCAGCTTTCCCCAGACTCACATCGTGAGCTCATTACGGGATGATGCGGAACCTTGGCCTGATGATGAATCCAGAGTTTTCAGCAACATTCTCACGGGCGCCGGTCCACCACAACAGCCGCACGGTGAAGACATGCCTGGACAAGGCCCACGGCCCCGCGCCGCTGGTACCCAGAACCTTGCTGCGAGTCTGCATCAGATCTTGAACATGCTGGCCCCAGGAAATGGTCAATTTGGTGATGCGGTCTACACGCAAGAAGCTCTCGACCGGATCATTTCCAACATGATGGAGACGAACCCGCAGTCAAACGCCGCGCCGCCAGCCTCTGAGGACGCCATCGGCAAATTGCAACGCAAGGCAGTGGATGACGACATGCTGGGCCCCGAAGGCACGGCCGAGTGTACCATTTGCATCGATGAGCTGAAGAAGGGCGAGGAAGTGGTATACTTGCCTTGCAAGCACTGGTTCCATGACACGTGCGTCGTGATGTGGCTCAAGGAGCACAACACTTGTCCCATTTGTCGAACACCGATCGAGGAGAGGACCGAAAGTGCGAGCGATGGTCAGCAAGGTGATGGAGGGGAAGGGAGCGGCAGACCGGCACCCGGACCATCGAATTCAGCGCCACCCGGTGGTGGACAACCTCCCCCGTTTTTCGGGTTCGGCATGCCAAGTCCCCACGGTGATGGCGCTCCTCCCCCCAACAGCACAGGCGGCCGGGGCTATGCTGCTCCGCCGCAACCGCCTCACCCGTCGACGCGGCCTGTACATACACGGCAATTCCACTGGTCCTTCCAACTACCACAGAATGGGCCAGCGGGCAACACGAGGGGCGAGGGCAGCTCCCGCAGCCCTCGAGGCTATGACATCTTCCCACCGAGACCGTACGACTCACAGTCTTCGTCTCGACAGTCGTCTCAGAGGCGGCACTCGATGTCTCCACCAGCAACGAACACGGGCTCTCGCACTAGGCAACGAAGCCCAACACCGAGCAGTTGGAATCGGGAACACCAGCAGGCCGGGGCAGGCCAAGGACAGAACCAGACTCCATCACAGGGTGGCCCGCTTAGTTGGCTGAGGAATCGCTTGTCCAGGTCTGGTCCGAGTGACGGGCCGCCCCCGGATGGTGAATCTCGGTAACTGGACGTGGAAACATGGGACAATGAAAGGACGGGTGAGCGCGCATGGTCGGCCGCCCGGAGATGTGTAAGGAAGTTGCCTTGGCTGTACATACTTCTTGGCCATGTCCAATCCTCACAGCAGCATACATTTTGAGGGGCAGGGGGAGGTGGATCAACGATGAACGATACGGGGCAGTGGAGAACGGATCTTCGAATCGCAGCCTTTACTTGGTTCCTCCACGTATCCGCGTGTACAGGAAGGGGGGCAGGGAAGTGCAGTCTGCGATGGGGACGACTGGAGAAGCCAGTTGCGCGGAACCGGGGGGGGGGAGACATCGTGTGACCGACGCGGCAGGTGAGAGGAAGCCAACCACTCCCGGCGGCGGATAGGTATACTAGATCGACCAGTGCATGCATCACGCGAGAAACATATATCAGGACCAGAACGAGATGTATTGACAGATCTGGTGGTGAGCCAGGTCGGAGAGGGCGAGAGGGCGGCCAAGGAGGCATGTGCCAAGACGTGGTGAAATGACGCAGGGTCTGCTGAACGGTCTGTGCCAGGACCCCGCGGTTTCCCCCACCAAATCAAGCATGTCGCCGTGGGCTTGGAAAAGGGCATCGAGTGGGGTGCACCCGATCGCTCCGCGGAGCGACAGCACAACAAAGCATGGCATCAGCGTGGGTGGACATGTGCCGCCGCAACGAGACGCAGCGCCAACGCCAATGCGTGGCGAGACGTGGTCGGTTCCCCCACCGGCTGCTGATGAAGAGAGGTCGGGCGCTGTTCGTTGCTCTGGGGCTTGGGCTTTGCTTGTACCACGCTGCTGTACTGAGCCAGTCTCTGCCATTGCGCCATTCTTCTTTCCTTCCTTCCTTCCTTCCCTGTAGACTGGATATTGGCTGCTGCAGCGTTGATCCGTGCTGCTCAGACTGACCCTGCAACCCGCTCCGCCATTGCTTTGACAGTGGGCGGATGAAGTCATTGCCAAGAGGGTCGAGTGAACCAAATTTGCCTGCCGCATCCAATGAAGGAACCGAAAAAGCGGACGCCCAGTGCTGCCAACTGCCTTGCCGTGTCCCACGCTGCCCCTTGCGGTGCCCTCCCTGTCCTTTGCGACGAGCATGCGATGGGGGCCCTACGATGGCGGGAATGGAGGCGCCAGACTGAGGAGGGAGGGAGGGGGGGGCAATGGTGTTTGAGCAAATGTCGGGCCTTTCCCCACTTGGCACTTCTCTTACCTAATACTTGCCTCAGGTGTGGCCAGTGCCTGCCTCTAGCTGGCCCAGCTCTTGCCTCGCTCGCGCCCTTGCTGGGTCCGGATGCTGCTTCATGTCTGGCCGCCCTCGCTCGCTCCTACCTGACTGCGTGCCTGCCTGCCTGTCTGTCTGTCTGTGCCTGCCTGTCTGTGCCTGCCTCTCTGTCCCGTCGGTTTCGTGTTCCGGCTGTGCCTGCCCTGCTTCCGGTCTTCGGGGGGAGAGAGAGAGGGAAACGAACTACTTGTCTTTCTCACTAATCACCCGCTCAGAGTCGTTCAACCACCATCGGAAGAAGAGGGACCCAAGGCACCCTGCCTCACCTAGCAACACATTCAGTTGCTTATCAACCACTTGCCCGCCAAAGTTTGGTCAGCCCTTACAGTACTTGATCTGCCTGGCCTGGCGACTCAGGGTCAGCTCCCTCCGACAAAGACAAACTTCTGGCGATCAACTACTCATAGCGTCCCCATTTCTCATCAGCCGCAGCCTGGGCGCATCCCTGCAGAACCTGTCACCTTTATTGACTGACGCCCTGGGCTAACGAACATCGGCCTGACCTCCTCCACACGCCAAGGCCCGGCCAGTCACGACCACTGTTGCAACCAAAGCCCTTGCGCTCAATTCGAGCCTTCACATTTTTCGCATAGCCGCTGCGGCATCGCTCACCACTGCTGTCATCAAAATCATCGACTTCTCGCGATCCCCGACAAGGACAATTGACTGCCTGTCCTGCCCGGGTCCCCCAACGACACCCTCCATCTGCAGCCTGCGTCTCCTGGGTACCCCGGATCATCCGTCGCCCTCTCTGCCTCCTCGCAGATCTCACGAGGCGGGGCTGTCACTGCCTCTGATCCGCCTGTCACTCAACCTCATCTACGTCCACGTCCCGATTCAGCCTTCAACCACCCCGCCAGCCATGTTGCGCCCCTGACGGGAGTGTGCAATGACCAGTTGACCAGTCACCCGCGCCTACTAGCAAAGGCAAGATACCAATCTCATCGCAGCCCGTCTTGACCACCAACGCCCGCTCGACTGCAGCTCCCTGCCCGCGACCTCCCTTATCAGTCTAACCTCGTGGCGACTCCTCCAATCGCGCAACCTCTCGTTATCTCATCCACCCTCCACGACCTTGCCCGGTTGTGTACCGCCTCACCATACTGGCCCAGTCGCCCGGGTCGGCAGTCAAGCCTCAGTCAGGCCCTTGGTTATCCCGTCCCATCCGCGTACTGCCGCTATCCATCAGCCTGCTGCTGGCCCCTCCCCCTCCTGGGCCGAGCCACTGTTCAACGACACACCCGCCACCTTGTTCTCGCATCTCCGGCATCTCCAGCTCACTCTTGTGAGCGAGTGAGCGAGTGAGCGAGTGACTGCCTGATTGATTGATTGATTGACTGACGGACGGACGGACGGACGAGCGGCCTGAGACACGATAGCTAGTGAATCTGCGTCTCCGCCATGGACGACCCTCAGGTTACTATCCGCCAGCCTGCCGCTGCTCTGAGCTCCGTCAACGGCCACTCCACAGCGGCGCCTGGCCCCCCGGCAAACAAGAAGAAGCCCCGCCGCGGTGCCGACTCGGCCGCGCAGAAACGGAGATGCGTGAGCACCGCCTGCATTGCTTGTCGCCGGAGGAAATCCAAATGCGATGGCGCCCTGCCCAGCTGTGCTGCCTGTGCCAGCGTGTACGGCACTGAGTGCGTTTACGATCCCAACTCGGACCACCGGCGCAAGGGCGTGTATCGTGAGAAGATCGATAGCATGAAGGCCCGCACCTCCACTCTGCAGATTCTCATCGAAGCCATCTTGAATGCCGCCGAGGACGAGGTGCCAGACATTGTCAAACGGATCCGGACGTGCGACAGCCTCGACACGGTGGCCGAACAGATTATCAAACACGAAGACAACTCGCAGGAGGACGAGCAAGGGTTCGAAGAGACCTTTGAGGATGAGTACACGACCAACCAACCCGTTGAGGGGGAGCGTGAGCTGGCCCGCAAGATGGGCGAGCTCCGCCTCGAGAACGGCGCTGTGCGGTTCATCGGAGGCACGTCTCATCTCATCTATCTCGGCGACCCCATGGATGACCGCGTCGAACAGCCTGCGGCCAGCCAACTCGCTGTCAACGAGGACCCCGTCGTCAGTTGGACCACCGTCACCAAGGACAAGGAACTTGTCGCCCACCTCATGAATATGTACTTCAACTGGCACTATCCCTACTTCGCCACCTTGTCCAAAACCCTCTTCTACCGCGACTTTGTCAAGGGTCGTTACGCCCTACCCACCAAAGGCACAGCGTACTGCTCGCCCTTGCTCGTCAATGCCATGCTCGCCCTCGGCTGCCACTTCACAAGCGTTCCGGGCGCCACACCAGAAGATGGTCGGTCCAAAGGAGATCATTTCTTTGCAGAAGCCAAACGGCTCATCATCGAAAATGATGAATACGAGAAGCCAAGATTGACGACGGTACAGGCCCTGGCGCTCATGTCCGTTCGTGAAGCTGGTTGTGGCCGTGAAGCCAAAGGCTGGGTCTACTCAGGCATGGCTTTCCGCATGGCGCAGGACATCGGTCTTAATTTCGATGACGGTGGCATCTCAGCCGACAGAGAAAACTTGGGAGAGCACGCCGTCGACGCCAGGCGTATCACCTTTTGGGGATGTTTCTTGTTCGACAAGTGCTGGTCCAATTACCTTGGCCGACTGCCACAGATCCCCAAAAACTCATACAACGTACCCAAGTATGACGTTTTCCCTGGGGAGGACGCGGAACTCTGGTCGGCGTATTCCGATGCCGGCTTTGATCGCACAATCCAGCAGCCGTCACGAACGAGGGCCATAGGTCTGCAACTCGCGAAGCTCTGTGAAATCAGTAGTGATCTGCTCCTCTTTTTCTACCACCCGAACCACATTGGACGTTCTAGTGGTAAGGCTGTCGAGTTGAAAAAGCTGAGTGAACTGCACCGCCGACTCGAGGACTGGCGCAAAGAGCTTCCTCGAGAACTTGAACCCAAGGATGGCCAACTGCCAAACGCCATCCTCATGCAGTACGTTTCCCCAGGCTTCTGCAGTATTCTCGAAAACTGACACGTTTGCAGCATGTTCTTCCACCTACAGTACATCCATCTGTTCCGCCCCTTCCTCAAGTATACCCCTGCGGCCTCGCCCCTACCATCCCATGTCTCACCGCGGCGGATCTGCACCGCCAATGCCGGTGCCATATCCAAGCTCATGCGCCTCTACAAGAAGACTTGGAACCTGCGCCAGATTTGCAATATTGCAGTCTACATGGTGCACAGCGCATGCACCATTCACATGCTCAACCTACCCGAGAAGACAGCTCGACGTGACATCACGCATGGTGTCAAGCACCTCGAGGAGATCGCCGAAGATTGGCCATGTGCGCGCCGCACTCTTGGCATCATCAGTGTTCTCGGTCGGAAATGGAACGTTGAGCTTCCTGACGAGGCCTCCGTTACCCTTCGTCGCACAGACGAAAAGTATGGTACCTTCAACACGAGCGACGTCCCGAGTCCTTCCTCAAACCACGGAACCGGCGTTTCTCCGACGGGCTCCAACGACCATGTGCCATCGCCCGCTCCTCAACCCACCCAGGGCTACAGTCCCATCGACCAGTTTATTCAACCACGCATACCGGGCGACATCTCGGCGCAAACCGGGAACTTCCCTCTCGCCAGCCCCTCGCTTGACCTTGCTTCTCTCACATCAACACCAACCTCGAATCCACAGGTCCCCCTCACCTCGTGGCCGTCGGCACAGCCCATTCCTGCCTACCACCGTCCTCAAAAGCAACAACAACAACATCAACAGGCGCAGCAGCAGCAGCAGCAACAACAAGCACGACAGCAGCAGCAGCAACAACAAGCACAACAGCAGCAGCAGCAAAGACATCAACGACCGATGCCCCCACGACCGCTACCTCCCAGCCCCCAGGTCTTCCAAGAGCTCGACCAAGACTGGTTCCTCAACGACGGCGCCAAGTGGCACCAGAACTTCGAGGCTTGGGGCATGGCGGGCATGTCCGCAGAACAGAGCCCGCAAAACATGTTCATGTTCCAGGGCGGCACTCCCGACAGTAGCGGCAGACAATATCGCGTCAATGGGCCGCAGGCTAACGACGCTCCGCCTCGAAACGGCTCAGAGGAGCGCATCGGCTTTGAGGCGCTGAGTTCGCTGCGGGACAACCCCGGTTGGCTGCCGCCGGGCCTGGACTAAATGTTTGCAATTTGGAAGGATAGGGGACTGATGTATTTTCATGGGTAACTTTGTCTGCTCCTAGTCAGGCTGGTCCCTCTGCCTGCCGCGTTTGGTCATGATTGGGCGTTTTTTTTGTATTCGATTGAGCGGACATGATAGCTGCTACTGTCACTCACGCCTGGTCCTCGGATAGCCAACGATGTACTCTTCAAGGTCGCGATTACGTCACATCCCATACCTACGTTGTCTGTAATCATGAGTCGACTTTGATGCATACAACCAAGCGCCGCTTTGTATAGTCGGGATGTCAGCCTTGATGTTGCCCTCTTTATCTTCTTGAGAGGCAGGTAATTGATCATGGCTGAGCGTCTATATGTGGAAACCACTGGACCGAAGACAGCTATCTCTCCATGTGCACATGATGACTGAGCTATATCCCAGCGTAGTCGTAAGATCTAACATCAAATGAAAAAAAATCATTTGTGCATTCACAGGAACCGCAGAGGCGCGCACGGCAGAGTTGAAAAATGTTATTATAATCGCCTACTCGACACTCGTCTCCCAGATGAACGCTTTCCAACAACCATGTACAGTTCGTGAACTCACCACCTGCAGCACGCAAGCCAATGCCGTCCTCTGTCCACGCCCTGATGCCCGAGTCTCACGAACAAGCATGAGCAGCCGCTCCCAACAGCAGAAGAGCTCCGACATTCTTCCCCGCCAATGCGCTGGTAAGGTTTTCAGCGTTGGGTATTCTTCATGTCTCGTGTCTCTTGCCCTTGTTTCATTCCATTCCCAGGCCCGCAGCTGGTCCGCCTTTGTCTTTTTTGTGTTGCCATGTTTGTATGCCTTTCCCGTTTCAAGTGTCGGACCCCGTCTGCGACTGGTATATCACGCCCGCCCTAGTTCCTGCTCCAGCATTTGCGCCCCTTTCCCAAACCAAATCAAAGTGCGCTATTCGCAGAAATCCAAAATATTCGTCATCGTACAGTTCTGTCACATGTGCTGCCATCACAGGGCAAGACCAGTGCCGTCGCCAGTCCAGCGGTACAAAGCCAGCAGCTCACGTCGGCGCTGGTGCTGTTCGCCTAGGTCTTCGGGCACCCGACCACGGACCTGTGCCAGAGCACTCCGCATTACTTTGCTGAAGTTGCGCTGCGAGGCGGTTAGCATCATGTGTATATGGTTTCAAGTAGTGTACGATGGGAGTGCTACGAACCTGATACTCCGTATTAAGTGTCACCACGCAAGCTTCGTGGGCCCGGACGATGGTTTCGCAAGCTTTCACTACACTCGGGCTGGCTTCTAATTGCAGCTTGTCTGCGATTAGGAGCAGCAAGAACGAGCCCTGCAGCAAGTAGATGCCGAAAAAGAAAGGCATGAACTCTAGGCCTGGGTCGAACTCGAGAATGTGGCTGATGGCTTCGGCTGCCGAGACGGCGTGCCCTGTGGCCGTGATGAAGCCCTGGCTTGAAATCCATAGATCGTTATCATCAATTAAATTGATAGGATCCCACTTTCCGGCGAGAAGAATATGCAGTACATGCATGACATGCGTGCCATATGCCATGACGATCTTGGTCTGGATATCCGACTCTGTCATTCGATTCGACGAGTTCGTGTGCACTGAGTGGACCGAGGGAGTACCAATATCTGCAGCGCCGTTGTGGTCAGGGGCATCCAGTGCAGACGCCTGATCGCAATTGGGCGCTAGACCTTCGCCTTCGGGGTGCATGCGACGAAGGTACTGCTGCTCGAAACGCTTCAAACTATGCTCGTAAGCCTCGAGGTGGCGCGTGATCTCCATAGCCTGCTCATCCCAGTCTCGTGCCATGCGAAAACCTACACCAAAGCGCGGGTGGTTTCGCGCGTGATGCAAGTCGACTATCTCACCAAGTATGGTCATGAGAGGGAGGAAATATCCAAAGATACTATGTCCTGTACACTCAAAGTGAGGTCCGCGGATTCGCAAAGGTTGCTGATGAAGGCCCTCGCCGGCGAGGTTGGGATCCGTCGTGTTACCCATGTAGCTCTCGAAATCACCGTTCTGATAGGCCATGTCGTCCATCGGCTGGAAGAGGCCGGAGCATTCAAGGTCCAAGAGGAAGAGGGGGCGGTTGTAACAAAGAGCCAGATGCCGATCGACAATATAGGCCAGCCACCAGATCCGTCGGCGCTCCTCTCGTTCCTCTTCAGTGATGGAGCCCGGCGTGCTGGTACCGCCATTCATGCCGTTGGAAGCTCCGACATCCCCGTCATCTCCGTCGACAGGCCCCATGGGTCTCATGGAAGGCGGGAGCTCGCGACCAAGCTTGAGCTCGCGTGCTAGAGACCACGCTGCGTTCCACCACCGTAGGCTCGCTCCCTTATATTCGCTTGCAGACACCACAGTAGCCAAGTGGATGTAGGTGATGACATCATCCAGCTTGCCAGCAGCCCCGAACGCGCCTGACTCTCCTGTCAGAGCATCGAGGCTCATGGTGCCGGGAAGCGCAACCCCAAGCCCTCCAAGTGCAACGCCATCGATGACTGGACTTGTTGCTGGCGAGGGCTCTCCCGTGGGCGTATGGATCAGTGGCTTGAGAAGACTGACAGTCAATTCAAGGAGCCTCTGACAGATCTTGCCCCTCGCCGAGGGGATGCTCGTCAAAAATGGAGCATCGCTAGTTTGGGCGGCAACCCAAAGCATGCTTGCTAGCAGAGCGGGCTGGCACAGTCTTGGTTTCGTAGGATGGAGGAAAGCTCGCTTCCGGAAGACATACCCTAGGACGTAGGGCGACATAGGGTGCATCTGCGCAGATGAAGATGAGGCGAAGTAGAGGTCAACCAAGTCGCAGGCCAATGGTATGGGAACAATGTTGTTGAGGTGAGGGATGAGAGGCTCCAATACTGGATAACGTAGGTTTTGAGTGCCGTGTACGTAACTGTGTTGAGGAATATGGGATGGATATTGTGCCGTTGGTGAGGACATGTTTATCCACCCGGGAGAAGTTGGCTCGTTGCCCATGGGATACGCGCCCATCGGGCTATTGCCGATTCGGAAATGAGGATTCGTAGGGTAGGCTGCCGGGCTCTGAGCCTGCATGCCGTACGGTAGCTCCGTATATGCCGGCATGTTGCCCTGGCTGGGCCCATACGGTCCATGTGTCGGACCGTTTAGCATCGGGGCTCCCAACGCTTGCCTTTCATATCCATGGTGCATGCCGGCTCCGTAGCTATTCATGTCCAGAGTAGTTGGGCTGCCAAGATGCTCCCTCTCTAAGACTTGGTGCTGGGCCATGTGGTGTTGGTGTGTGTTCAAGTCGTCCAAAGTGTCCAGGGATGCCGTTCGCTGGCTCTGCCGCGTTGCGTCTTCGCTCATATCATCCACCTTGATGCCAGAGTGGGAACTCGAACCATTAGTTGAAACCCTTCTGGGGGCAGGTTCACCATTGTGTTCAGAGGAGTCTCCATTTTCGTCTGTATCTGATTTTCCATTGGATCCGTTGGCCGCCTGTGCTGCCGCTGCCGCTGCTTGGGCGAGGTCTTTCCTGGACGCCTTGCCGCGCTTCTTCCTCTCACGGACGTATTCGCAGCCCAGGCCGAATTCTAATGCCTTGGGTCAGCAATTTGTTGCTGCTTACAATCATTGGCTTCCAACATACCTATACAATGAGCGCAGGGATGTTGCCCGTCGCACTTGGTCCTCAATTGGTTGCATTGGTCGCATGCCCGGCTAATCCTCCTCCTGATAGGGCCTGAGCCAGTAGAAGTCCTGGTTGCTGGACCGTATGGGTGTTGCCGATGTTTTTGCTGAGGAGCGTTTCGCGCGAGGTGGGGGTTGTGGACTGCAGCGTGTTGAAGTTGTTGCTGAAGGGCGTAACCCTGGGACATTTCGTTCATGCCGCCAGGATGGGGGTGGTTGGCGGGCGCATGCCCGTTGGAGAAAAGAGTTGAAGCTGGAAGCGCGGCGTGATAGGGCGAAAATCGATGCAACGGGTTGGACAACATTGTGACTCCCGTCTCAGGATGTTGCAGACCCACGATGGCTACGGTTGCTGGTAACGTCCTGTCGTTACGTCAGGATTATGCGGCGTGGCAATTCTGTTGTGCCGATATCGACGCTGAGAAGGGGTGTTCTCCGATCAAATGAGTCCTCAGAAGGGAGTCGGGATCAAAAGGGACCTTGGCAGCTGTGAGGGAGACGACGTCTATATGTTGGAAATGGCAGTGGGAGACCAGGCAGGCTTGATCCACCTTGAGTTCGGGCCAGAGCTAAAGAGGTGCTGGTTAGCAAGTAAAGCAGGGGCCAAGATGCTGAGGTGTGGGGAAGAGACGGAGAAGATGGCGGAGAGCATGCAGATATTAGGTAGCTGGGTGGAATCGAAGGAGCAGGGGTCGTGTCAACAAGACGCCGAGGTGTGATCTGTGGCGAACGGGAACGCAACCATGTACCGTACATAAATAAGTACGTACGCGTGAGAAGGATGGTGGGGTTGACGGTGTGTGTGGGTGGACGAAATGACAGGGACAAGTGGGAGATGGGTCAAGCCCCCGACCAGACCTAATGCAAACTTGAAGAAGAGAGTGAAGTCCACTTGCCGTCGTCCTCAACGTTGAAGTTGGGTGGTAAGAAGACGTGCGTCACCGAGGAGAGCAGGTGGATGAGCGATGGCGGAAGCCAAGTCCGGAAATGTTACAATAGCGTTAAGAGAGAGCCCAACGCCTCGGTCTCGCTGTTGTGCCACCTGGAGACTGTCAATTGGCGGTGATTTAGAAATAACAAAGTCGAGATCGGCTTGTATCAGAACAGGGACAAGGCCAGGCTAGTCAGAACGCGGCTCAGGAAGATCGGTTCAGGCCCGGGGGAGAGTCTTTTCTTGATACAGGTTATTAAGATGAGTTGATGATGCAAGAAAGCTTTCGCAAAGCCAAGCTTCTCCCGACAATACACTGGTGGCTGTTGTAGCGTTGAACAAGTGAGCATGCAAAACTTCAAAGCAATGAACGTCTAGCAAGAGACATCACCGCCGGCCGCCGGAAGGAGCAGGAAAGGTTGAGTAACAGAAATGGAGACGATGTATGTGCTGGCTGGAGTGATAATTTTTGTTAGCGGATGATGTCCCCCGGCTCGTTCTCGAAGCCGAGAGGTGGCACAGGCGACAGGGCCAGGATCGTCTGGTTCCTCCTCTTCTCCCCCTTGGGGTAGGATGGGAGCCGCTTGCACACAAGAGGATAGGGAGCGACAGAGCCAGGCTTTTCCAGGGTTGCAATGAGGGGAACAGGGGTCTTGGACATACGGTCGAGACCAGACGAGCGAACCAAGAGATGGGAGGGGAAAACGGGCGACTGGCGCCGAGTGTGGGTGTGGTGTGGGGTTAAGCAGAGACGTTGCAGTACATGTACATTGCAGTGGCTGAGAACTTTGTAACGCAACGAACAACTCAGGATGGCCATGGGCTGGACCAGAAGGGCCGGCTGGGGTGCAGAAGCGGGATCGAGGCATACTGATGGTGCCTGGCACCAGAGGCAGGTCTGGACAGTCACCAGCATGTTGCCCGCATGCTTCAGCCCATTGATGCTCGGGGTTGGTAGGGTGTGGTTGATGGACCGAGGGACAGGCCGAGTTGTATGCAATCCAGCATGGGACTGATGGGGTGCTTGGGTTGGGCAGCGGACGGTTGGCGCCGGCGCGGGCATCGGTAGCATGTCCTGACCTGACCGACGTGGAAGTCTGGGGTCTCCACCCATGAGTCGTTCAACTGTCGACTCCCTCCTTGAAGAGATGCTTACTGGAAGCTTTTCGGCGAGCTGGCACTGCCTGGACTGTGCCAACCCGGCTGTTGCTACACCGATTCGGCGAGCTCGCTCACGACCACGTCTTCCTAGCCCTCGGTCGTAAGACAACCGGCCACGAACCTTACTCGAAGGTATCTTAGTGAGAGGTAGGTGGGGCTAGTCGTCCATGGCAAAAGCGTAGCCTCGGCCACGGTCAATGATTGTGCGAAATGGTCTCTTGTCTGCGACAGAAGGCGAAGAAAAACGATCGCCAACCACAGTGCGATGGCCCGTCCCTATCCACCTGGAAAGAACCGAAGGTACTCTCCCCTTCCACCCACGCGGGCCGACGGGCGCCCGAGTGCAGGCCCAGCTGCTGATGAGTGGCAGAAAGGGGGGGTCAGGGCGTGCTCTGTGGTCAGGGGAGTATAGTATGTTGGTGGCTGCTAGCGGCTTGTCATCGACTGGTGGAATTGATTCTCACACGACGGCGAGACAAACGGGCCCAAGGTCTGTCGACGCTAGAAGTCATGGGCATCGACAGACCGAGACCGGCCAGCGGCGTGGGAATGGCACAACGTGGGCTCCAAGGTGGCGCTGCTGGCGGTTCGCATCATGCTCCTGATCCTGTTGGTGCCCATGTCGAGGCCATGTGTGACGCAGGTGCAAATGACAGAAGAAGCAAGGCGTAGACGCGGAGAAGTAGAAGTGCGAGACATTACCCCAATTCTGATCGATGCTGGTGGTGGTTGCTGTGTCTCATCGAGCCTGTCAGTGTTCGCTTGGGCGCACCACAGTGCCTGGCGTGCATCCAGCGGTACTCCAGACCCCGGCCCTTGCCCCCTTGTGCCGTACTAGCGAGGGTGGTGGGCGCTCAGGAGCCAGATTGGCTTCGGTACTTCGCGATACCAGCCGATGGAGCAAGCCTGGGACGGACGGGAGCAACGGTATGTCAAAGGATGCCTGCCATGCTTTTGCAGCAGTCCAACATGCTTGGTGGCCCTGGTGGCCATTGCCATTTGTCCATGGTGAACGCCTGGGACGTCTGGGGCGCCACTTGAGGTAGGGACACGGCGTAGACGGGAGATGGTTGCGAAGGCCGAAAAGACGTCGCGCCGAGTCCCGTGTGCCGTGTTTTTGATCAGATCGGTGTGGTGGTGTGCCCTTGCCTTTCTGACCTCAGGACATGCCAGTGTTTCCTCAGCGTGTGTCTATGTATGTGTGTTTGTGTGATATGGTCGGCGCTGGGAGTCTCGTGTGTCGTCCAGTTCTATTGGAGTCGCTACGTCGCGCGACCTTGTCTGGTGGAGGCAGATGGTAGCGGCGCAGGGCCAGAGTCACGCATCATCGTGTGGACTGCTTGGTCGCCCTCCTGGGAAGACATGGGCGCAACGGTGGGGAGCGCCATGACAATGGGAGGAATCACTGGCAAGAAAGCGTCGCCTGGCTGCATGGCCTGGTGCTGCCTTCCTCAAAAGGTCCTGCCCCGTGCCATCTCGTAGTCTTGTGACAAAGGGAGGAAGGTACAACCCAGCTCTGGTAGGCACCGCAGACAGCAAGTACGCGCACAGTACGGCAGCACCTTCTCCATGTCGCCTACCGACTGCCCATTCTTGGGAGCCTGGCGCCTCACCTTGACACCTAAACTCCCTGCCTCACTAGCCTTACCTGCCTACCTAAGGCAGGCACCTAGGTAGGTAAGCAGGTAGGTAGGCGGACTGAATTATTCTCGCAAGAATGTGCCATTGATGTGCTAGACCGCAAGTCAAGGACTAGCTTTGCTTGTCGACATCCTCCATGCATCACATCACCAGGATCCTGCTCGCCGTAAGGAGTACTTTGCCCGAAACGAAGGACTTGTCAGAACCAAACTTTCCAGCATCAGGAAATTGACTTGGGAAGGCCAGCCACGCCACATCTTTCACACGCTTGGCCGGGCCAAAGGGATCGACCCCGTCTGCAGGAACTTGCGTTGATTGGCCTGTAACCGTCAAGTCCATTCAAGCATGGAGAAAGAAAGCCGCCGAGCGAGCGGAGAAGGGAAACCCTGTGTCTCGTTGCAAGAGACCCGTCCCTCGAGCAGGTGTTGACTCGGTCGTGTCGGTCAGGTCAGGCAGGCCAAATGAGAGCTAGGTTTCCAGTCGCTGCAACATTCGAGTTAACCAAGTGATCAGCATGGAGGGTGCTAGCTCACTCCCTGTCTGCGATGCCATGTACCCAGAGGTACTGCTCCGAAGGCCCCAACCAGTCTTCCCTTGGGCCGCAGCGTACTCGCCACTTCATTCGCCCGCATCGCATGTCATCTCCCTCCACATCTCGCTACAATCCGGCTGCGACCTTCTGGCGTTCTCGGCCACTCACCGTGCGTCCTGGCAAGCTCCCAGATCTCCACGGCTCCAGTCCTCCGCACCACCATACACTAGACACAGGCCAGCATGCAGACCTCACGCGCCGCCAATGCAATCCCCTCATTTCGACGGGGCAACAAGATGCGACCCCAATCACCACTCAATTCAAAGTCTTCAGGCTTCAGGCCAGAACGTCTTCAGCGGCGCCTTTCAAAACCTCGCACACGGCGGCTCTGAGAACTCAGAATTCCCTCAACTATGGGTGCTTCACCCAACTCTGAGGGCATCGATACACAGGGTTTGGTTGTTGAAAAGGTCATGCCATGGAAAGGCGGCGTGATAGACACACAGTACGAGACAATGTTTGCCAACCAAACCAACCGATGGGCGCTCCCCCTCCGTGCCGCTTCAGCGCCCGTAGCTCCCGGTACTGTCCAGCTCATGATGCGTCGCAGTCGAACCTCCCCTGGATCCCTCGCAGGTGGCTGTACGGAGCCTCCGTGCTCTCACTAGGCATTCCCACTCAGCATTTCGTAATCGAACGTGACGTTTGAGGCGCCAGCCAGCAGAGTACAACGAGATAGGCACCGGGATGACTGTGTAGACCAGCTCCACCCCCTGGATTGGTTGTCCAACCACGCTCTGGCCGGTGACGCAGGCGGCACAGCGCCCGTCAGCGGCCGTCGGTCCGAAATCCCACGAGGGCTAGCGGCATCAGCTCGGGCCAGCCTCCTATTCGTGCATCCAACCTCCATCACCATCCATCAGCCACAGATGAAGACTCAGGTGCTGGAGTGCACAGTCTGCGTCAAGGATGTGCGACAGCGGATCAGATTCAAGCTCTACTGATATACAACTCTCTCCATTTATACAGCACCATCTTGCAGAGGATTTGTGTCTCAGTCCTGGGCTTGGATGGTTTTGAATACACAGAACGCATGACAAAAGCGTCCGTGGCGTAATATCCGCTCCAGATACATCGCCTGACCACTCTGAAGCCTCGGAAGATCATAAAGGCAACTAGTTCTCAAAGGAAGCGTCATTCAAAAAGATGACACCTTACTACCAGTAGAATGTGCCTCAAGTTCCACGCATCTACTCCGAACGGCACGGGACGACGAGCATGTGCAGCCCGATGAGATTTCCCCAGGACACAAGCTTCCCCAGATTCCAACCCCATGCGGTTCTATCTTTCACGGTCAAGTCGCTAGCCGCCCTAACAGGGTCCTCTAGCGCTGCAGGTGTGATGCTCAAATACTGGGGAAAGGTGTAGCCGCTTCTCCCCGTACACGATTGACCTCGTAGACGCACGACGCGCGTCATGGACGTACCGCAAAGCTACCATCACAAGTGTGGTACAAGCCTAATACGTGTAACACATCCCCTTTGGGTCTCGGCCAAAAAGTTCCGTCCTCCCAGCTGCTTCTCGCCACAGGTATTTTGCGCTGTGGTTGAGAGATGGATTGCACAGGGATGGCTCATCCTTTCCATTCCTGATGCCTTGGCTTAGAGTCCGAATGAATCATTAGGTCTCCTACGAAGTCCCAAATATCATCTAGCAAGCTTTGACCAGAATTAGGCAAGCAGGGTGGCAACAACGCAGTGCGACACACGACACGCATCCACACCTCGCCGGAAGGTTTCAGTATCATGATGTTCGCGAGTCTCTCGAGTTAACGTGTACTGATATGACATAGGCAACGACTATACACTTTTCTGAAGTGTGCCTCGCCCAGACATGCCTTTGATCCGGTAACGACGCCTGCCGACCACCTGAGGCTACACCAAAGAAAGGGCATCTGGTCAGACACATGAAGGATTTAGATACTCCACACACATTCGGTGCCAACCGGAGCGGAAGGGATTAAAGTTGTTCTCGTCCCTGCGACAGGCGCAATCCTCACACCTACAGAGCTTTGCAAAAAGTCTATAGATTGCCACCAGCACTTCGTGGGGTGTACCAGCGACGTGGAACACCCGACCGGCTTGGAGCAGTAAATATATTAGCCACGTGCCGGATAAATTCTAGTGAAGCACCTATCTCACCTTGCCTCAGTTGAGATGGGCTCAGCTCATAGCCTTCCAAGGCGAAGGGTCTTAGCCGGGGCGCAGTAGTGCATGATGCTCGTCAACGTTTTGGGAAGCATGGATGTGCTCGTTCATCTCTGTTAGAGGCTTCATTCGATCTCTACACCGAGACTTACGAAGTATACCGCGCTGCATAGACTCTTCTGTAACAACAAGAAATTCAGAAAAGTGCTGCATTTCGCTTGCCGCGCACTCCTTTATCGACTAGCACTTCCATCGTTCGATGGCACGGCAAAGGCGTTGCAGGTCAGACCCCAGATCCACTCTCTTCACCAGCCAAGTTCGACCAGCAAGCCGAGATTTGGCAACATCAATGCTTTGTCTAGCTGTCAGGCCCGCTTATCAACCATGCAAACCAGCTCGAAGTATCACAGTCCGTTCAATGTCCCATCCGAGCCAGGTATGCATTCCATGGCACTGGGGATGGGCCAAAGCTGGCACGCAGGCCTGGAAACCGAAGCGAGCGTTGAAGCAGTCCAGGCTGGCTCACTGCTCATCAATATTAGCACGCAATGGCGCCGGCGCCCGTCATCAAGCTTGTCTCTGGCTATGCCAAAATAAACACTCCTCTCCGGCGCTACCAAACGTAGCAGCGGGTTCTGGTAGCTTGCCGTAGTCATTTACAAATTCAAGGCGACATTCGGTTCACTCGTGGTTCACTCTCATGCCTGCTCCAGGTCCAGCTGGATGGCCAGGGTGGGTGCCCCAGACACGCGAGCCCACTTCGCAAGGCCTGAGACTCGCATTTAGCCGGGGCATTTATCCCCGCGCGCCGTTGCTTTCGGGCGATGCCTGCTGGGGTCTGATGACCCGCCTCGCCTCCCTGATCAGGGGACCGATTGTCGAGAGGCGTGCAAGTATCATTGAGAAGACTCTGTCAAGTACAGCGACTCGATGACGCCGGCGTTTAGACCCAACGCCTCCTGGGCAGAACAGAAAGCCGCCAGCCTCGAGGCTGAGATGCTGTTCCGTGCGAGACCGAGGTCGTGAGGCTTTGTCGATCCATTTCCTGAAGTTGTCGTTCTAAGTGTCCCTGCTTGTGTCGGTGAGTGAAGGATTCCCTGCCAGCCATGTGCCGAGGGTACCATCCATGTTTGCCGAGCTAACTAGCAACGAAGCGTTCTGGATGAGTCGTGCGCCTTAGCCCGGACTGTCGACCCAGACTATCGAGACTGTCACCCATTGTCAAGGCCTTAATGGTCCTTCTTGTTACGGCTCTGTGCCCGGCTCCGCTGGGCCGGTCAAGGTCACCATGCCCATCTCGCGCCGATCAGGGAATCACGTCGTGACGTCCTCAGTAGCGTGCTACGTCTAACGAAGAAAATTTAGGGAACAGACGAGCAGGATCATTCCCATTTCGGGAGCGTCCCTATTCGGAGAGATAAAAAATAGATGACCCCCTTGCGCCAGGGGCAACACGGCTCTGCATATCGTCGCCCCGCGACCCCGCGGGGAGGGGGGATCAATCTGGATGCGCATCTCCCAACAGCGGCGATCAGCTGAGGCAAAGTCGTTTAATGGACGCCAATTGCCCGTCGAGCACTATCCAGCGGAAGCAGATCCCTTATTCGATCGCTCAGGGGATGTTACATCAACCACAAAACGACGTGCGCTGGTGCACGGTGGCTGCTCCTTTTGGCAGCTTGGAGGTCCTGGTGGGCGCGCGGGGTGCGGCAGGGTTGCCGTGTCTCGGCGCAGGAGCGTGGAGCTGACCATCCAACTGGAGCCTTCGTGCTGTAATCCTGCGCCTGAGTGACGGCTGCACTTGATATTGGGCCATAAAGGTGGACTGATCCTTGACGTTGTTCATTTGTTAGTGAGGCGGTATCCGTTCCGTGATGGTGAAGGGTATTTCTGGATGCATGATGCTAGTATAGGGGTCTAGGGGACCGCATCCTGTTCGCTGGACGAGCAGTGTCGCTGGTGACAGGTCGAACGAAGAACTTGGTCATGTTCTTAATGGAAAGCTTGCCTCTATCTTGCCTCGGATGATCGTGGGCATTCATTGCTACTGCGGTGCGGACTCGTTGTATGAGAGCACACTCTGATATCGTGATAGACATGGTTCCTTGGTTGAGACTCTTGGAGAACAGTCCTCCAGTTCCCAAATTGGACCTGAGAATGTTCTAGCAGGAGCTATTGAACAACTATTTGTCGTCTATCTTAGGCAAGAACGAATTCCCTCCCCATATGGGATACTACACATTTACAAAAGGACAATACATTTACATATTTATGACATTAGAGACTCGCGAGTGGTGAAGGCATCAACTGTTGGTACCTAGGTGTTATAGATAAGTAAAACAACAGGTGTCATTCCTTCAACTCTGGTCCAATGGCCCTCCTTATAACTACTGCCTCGCTGCCCGCGGTCCTCTCCTTCTGACTTCTGCAATCAAGCACCAGGTAGTTCCCTGCTGGTCTTACGATTCCTTCAGATCCCGAGAATAGGTTCTAGCTGGCAAAGCTAGTTCAATAGAGTTTACAACCGCGTCGGTATAAGGGATGCATTTGCCGAGCTATATATCCAGGCAATTCCATGAGCGTTCAAGGGATACGCAAGTCTATACGATCATGACCATCGCGGGCGGGTGTCCCGGATGTCATGGCTTTCCCGACTCATCATAACCAGATAGAGGCTAGAAGGGAAACCCCTCCTTCCTTTCCTGGCGTTGAGCCTTTCGTATAAAAGAGCAATTTAGAGGGGAGGGGTTCAAGGCTGGGAAGAAGTCTTTTCGCCGGTATCATAGGCTTCGGTCTTCAAGCCGCTCTCAAAGCTTTCAGTTCTTCGAAAGGCGGTTCGTCCGACTCTCCGCTGCTTTTCTTCACTGGTATTGAGAAGCTGGTCATAGATGGGAGAGAGCAAGTGAGACTGATAATCTATTTTCCTGAGATAGAAGACAAAAACAGAGAGAGTTGCAGCGTCCGTGGCCTCCTTGCTCAGGAGGTCGTGCGTTCTCGGCCGCAGAACGCTTCATTTTCGCTGGGACTTCGCGTCGCTGATGCACTACTATTCCGGTATCGCGCGGGTGACGATGTACGTAGAAGTATGGTCCATGCTAACACAGGATCCAACCCGTGATACCTGATCAATATCAATAGCCTGGCTACCAGGTCATTTATTGTGAAGACAACTCTTTACGCAGAGTCTTGAGGAGAAGGTGTCCTTTAGACCCCAAAAGTCATAGACCTCCAGAAAGCCAATTCTCTCATCAGTTTTAGGACCCGTCAGGGTAGTCAAGCTATCCATTTGTCTCCGATAATCTACACTGGTGACACAAGAAAATTGCCTCTATACCCTTATGCCCATGTCGCGGCCAGACCTGCCTCCACATGCCGAGCGACTTAGACTCGCATACACCATTCACTTAGAATGTACGATAGGGGGCAAGGCGCCCTATTGCACCAACTTCCCACAGTTGCCCAGAGAATGAAGGTGCTGCTAAGCTACTTAGCTAGAAAAGATTGAGCCTACAGAGGAGGACCTCCAATCTGTCCTTGCTGGGTTCTGTTTCAACCCGTACGCTGCCGAGGCAGAAAGTTTTCCTTTTCTTTTTTTTTTTTTTTTTTTTTTTTTAGAAGGACTAGATCTGGGTACAAACATGCAGAGACCAGAGAGATGGATCAAACTACCTGCAAGAGGATGTTCCGATAGAGGATCACTCAAATCTCAAGATGTGTCCCCTACGCCATCCTGCGGTCTGAACGAGGTCTTCGCTAAGTGGACGAAGAAGACACCACTCCTGCCGTACAAGTATACAGACAAGTAAACCATTCAGCTTCAAACCACAAGACGCGCCCAATGATATCCAGACTACGGCAGTAGCCCGTTCTCCCGCAATAGGGCCGAACACTCCTCCGAAGACGCTCCGCCTGCCTTGAGCATCTCGCCCACCCGGACGAGCTACTCGGTCCCCTTGTGCCTGCTCATCGCGCCCATGGCGACGAAGTGACCGGGACGGCCGACGGGGGCGCGATCCTGCCAGTACACAGATGTCAAGGGCGGGCCTCCGCGGACGAGACCGGTGTGCGTCTTGATTTTGTGGGTGACGAGGTCGTGGTATTTGCCGTCGACGATGGGGTAGCCGTCGCGTGTCCAGCTTTGACTTGGACAGCAGGTGTGCTGAGGCGCCCCGGGCGGTACACCACCAAGGGGCTGGGTGTCATTGGTACTCATGGCGGACGTCTGGAATCTGGGGGGATTCGACTTGACTTTTGTTCCAGATTGTGTAAAAGGGGCCGAGGCCAGTGTCGGACAAGGCAGGATATAGAAGCTGGGGAATGACTCAACAATAAGCGACGTGATGTCTGGGTAGCTTTTTAAGGCGCCCTCCACAACTTGACCAGCTATCTTGCAGAGGAGATAGAAATATTGGCAGGCCGTTGGCTCGAGGATTATGAGGCTTAGCCAACTGGGAAGTCCGATGCTGCATGGCTTTTAGCCCCTCTTGAACCGAAAGAGGAAGGACAAAGAAAGAATGTGTTGGCGCGTAGATACTTGGCACAGTCCTCGGTCAACATGATTGCCGTAGGAAAATGACTGGAAAAATGGTCTTGCACGTCGTTAGAACTTCTACTTTTAGCTGGTGCAACGCTGCATTCGTGCTACATGATCACCAAGGGAGGGGCAACTGGAGGTATATTTCGCCTATCGATTGGACTATCTTTCGCTGCTCGGGCAAATGACATGCGACACGACATCATCTTGGTGGTCTAAGGAGCCCGCTGGCGGGCTCTTGTGAGAGAAGAAACCCGTTGTTCAATGCCGGGCATTCAGCAAAGGAGGATTGAAGTACGGGCACATGAAACAATCATCGCTCTGCAAGCAAACTCTCATGATACGAGTGATCATTGTCTACCTAGTGTTAACCTCATGGCGAACCATGGAAGCTCTAGTCCTGTCTAACTTTCCTCCCGCAGGCCAACATCTCCCCCGACAACCCCTACTTCACCCTTGCCGTCCTCCAAAGCCATATCCAAACATGACCAAATGTCATCATACGCTTCCCTATTCCATCTCAGCCAGCCAGCACCAGGCAGGTCTCTCCTGATCACTGAATACACATTAAGCACTAGGCTTGCGCAATCCAGTTCTGAAAGTCAAAAGGAATCCATCCAGTTGGAGCGGAAGACTCCGCGGTTCGAAAAAAAAAAAGTGAAGAAGGGAGAAGAGGATGAATGAGGGAAAGAAGAAACAGCCGCCACCTTGAACGAGGTGGGGCCGGCGAAGAATATACGAGAGAAAGAATCGTGAGTGAGAGAGTGACGGGAATGGTATAATATGTCGTTGTTCCTATGTCGTAGGATTCGTCGTCAAGAGCCCCAGGCGAATGCTGGAGTGGTCTCGTCGGTGCTGAAAACGCCTGCCCCTTGTGCTATCCAGAATGCACGCACTGCGCTTTTTATTGCCAGACCACCGAAACCGCCGTCCTTCATATAGCAGAGGAGTTTATGTACGGGCGCGAAGCGCTCAACACGATCGGGATCGTGTCTAATACGCCTGCCCTGGTACTGGCTTGCGGCCTACAGGGCCCGTTGGAGGTCCCTGGGACATGTGCGAATCGCGCGGCGGGGAATTAGGGTTCATCCGAGAAGGATGGGGGATCCTGTTGGCACCGGCAGGACTTTGCGACCTGCCACCGGGAGGGCCTTGGAAGCGGGGTCCAGGGGACTGTGAGCGAGGTCCGGGGCTCATGCCGCGAGGACCTGCGGGGCTCATCGGGCGCCCACCCGGAGAGCCAGGTCCGCCGGGGGGACCCATGGGCCGGGGAGCACCGCGAGGGCCACCTTGAGGCGTCGTGGGCCTCTGATAAGGCGGGCCACCTTGAGGTGGCATGGAACGGGGGCCGTGGCTGGGGCCAGGTCCGCGCGGGGGCCCAACGTTGATGGGCGGGCCTCGAGGGCCGCCGTTCTGCGGGCGAGGCTTCACAGGGCGAGCCGACAGACAAGTTCGGGGCACAACACCTTGCGAGGATCTATCAAGTCGAATGCAGAGCGCCTGCGACATGTCAGTAATTGAGTTCAATATCACGGAGGTTGACAACGCACCCAGCCATCGTCATATTCGTGAAGCAGGCGAACAACTTCGCCGGCCCTCAGGCCCATTTCGTCTTCCAGGGTGGGCTTGAAATCCAGCTGCACGCGGTGAACAGTCGAGTTGGTAGGTCCACCAGCAGCGGCAATAGCGGCAGCACCGGTGGAGCCCGTAGGGTTTGGCTGATCAGGGCTTTCGGAGTTCATGCTGAATTCAGTACCGGCAGGGCTGGGAGGAACGACAGACAGAGGCGCGGGTAGAGTGAGATCAAGATCCTTCGGGGTGCCCTTCCGCGTAGAAGCCTTGCGTGCGAGGCCCGCCCCGACGGCTCCCGCAGCAACTGCGGCGCCGGCAGCTGCAGCCGCAGGCGCGTGAGCCGACCAAGCATCACCGGGAGGTGCAGCGACAGGACCGGGTGGGAGTGGCTTATCGGCGGCTGGTGTCAGAGGCTCCTCGGCAATGGGCGTTGGCGCGCGCTCGGCCTGGTTGCCGAAGGGGTTGCTGGGTTTGGCGCTCTCGCTGGTCGCAGGTCGATCCCAGGCATTGAAGCCAGAGTGAGCCGAGTGGCTGGGCGTCAGACCACCAGCAGTGGAGGCCATGGCCATGTTGGCGCCCTTGCTGGCGCGCTTGTCAAAGTTGAGATTTGGCAGAAACTGGGTGACGGGACGGAGACTGATACGCGGGGCACGCGGGTTGGAGCGTTCGCCGGCGACGACGGCAGTGGCTGTTGTAGGCGCAGCGAAGGGGTTATGGAGCTTCTCATCGTCATCGTTGAGCCTCTCGCGTTCAACCTGTCTCTTGCGGCGGTTGAAGAGGAAGAAGACGGCGAGACCGAGTAGGAAAACACCGGCAAGGACGCCGATGGCGATGCCAGCTTTGGCAGCGCCGCTGGGCTCGGGACTGGTCGTTGCCTGGGCTTGCGCACTGGCAGAAGGCGTCGAGGCGGACGTGATTTGGCCGGCGCCGATGGCCCTGCTCGGCTGGGTGGGAGCTTCAGGCGCATCCGAAGCCACGGCCAGTGTGGTGGGGATGCCGTTTGTCTTTGTGGGTTCGCTGATGACGGTAGGAATGGCTGTGGTGGTCTTCTTGGCGGACTCGCGTGTTGTCGTCGCGTCTCTGGCCGGCGAGGAGGCCGAGGACTTGGGTTCCGGACGGAGGGGTGAGCCGGCGCCCTGGATGGTGGTAGGCGTGGCTCTCGTCGTGCGCTCATCTTCCTCCCTGATGGTCCTGTAGCTGGCGACGGAGCCCTCAAAATCGGCGGGCAGCGTTTGAATGACGGTGCGGATGATTGTCGTGCCTAGGAGGGTGTTAGTCGCGAAGCCAACATGAGCGCGATCCGGTGCCGCGCATCCAGAAGCCTGGCGCCGTGATGCTTACCTCCACTGCGACGGGTCGTTTCCTCCTCATCGTCCTCGTCCCTGCTGCCGAAAGGGTTGAGGTCGTTCAGCGCATCTCCTACGTTCTGCCAGACGTCGTCGGCTCTCTCATGGAGATGTTGGTGGTGGTAGTGCGCCATGGTTGTCAGCGCCCGACTGGCGGTCGATTTCGTTGCTGTTGTTGTTGTTGTTCTTTGCTGTTGTTAGTGCCGATCGTGGTGGTTGTACGAGGTCGAAGAGACCGGTTGCCCAGCTCGCAGCAACAGGGTCGTCGAAGGAAGTTTAGGATCAGCGGTCGGGGAATCTGGGGGACCAATTCTTGGGTGGCTGGGTTTGTATGCGGCCTTCAACGGGGGGATCGGGTTGCTAGGTCGGTCGTTTGGAATGTAAACGGGGATGGGTCGACCTTGACTTGTGGGAGAAAGAATGGAAGCGGCGGCGCGTCAAGTGCGGCGTGTGAGTGAGTGTGGTCGTCGGCTTGTTCCGAAGGTTTGCTGCGCTTATTGTCTCGGCGACACGAATGGTGTAGTCAATGGTCGGGTATTTTGGTGTAATGGTTGGAATGTGTGGAATGAAGGAATGAAAATGGGCGCTAGGCCAGGGCGGATGTGGCAGAAAGAACGGACGAATCTACACGTAGAGGCGAGCAACTAGTTGCGTTGGGCGACCTAGACGATGTAGTCCTGGAGGGAGAGTCGACTCGACACGGCGTATGTGGTGGTGGTGGTGAGCGCGAGGACCTGGAAGGGAGGGAGAGGTGGTGAGAAGGAGAGGAGAGGAGAGGAGAGGTGGAGGAGCAGGAGTAGGCGACGGCGGCGGAGAGGCGGCGTAGAGGGTCAAGGATGAGGCCCGGGGCGGTGGAAGGGACATTCCACGCTTCGAGGGAGGGCAAGGAGGGCAACGCAACGCAACGGAGGGCATAGGCACAGACAGGCACAGGCATGGCGCGCCAAGGGCGAGGGAGGGGGGTTGTGAGCTGGCAGGAAGAACCAGGGGTCGGGGGGGGGGGGCCACCAACATGGCAAGCATGGGAAGGGGAAGGGGTGGGAAGGGGTGGGAAGGGGGCGGGAGACACAGACGGCAGGGCGGATTCAAGGGAAGCAGGGCCGTCCTTGGCTGAAAGGCAGCTGCCAGCGAGGCGGTGGTTTCCCTGTCAGGTCGCCATCGAACGTTGCGGCAGTTTTCACCTACCTACATGGTACCTGGAGACATGGAGGTAGGCACCTACGGTAGGTACATGGAGGTAGGCACCTACGGTAGGTACATGGTAAGTGGTAGGCAGGTTAAGGGTTAAGGTGCCGGCCCTTGCCGTTCGTCCCGTGAGAGAGAGACGGCAATGTCTTTGTGTTTCGGATCTGCGCCGTCCTGCCAGCCGCGAACGCAACGTCCATGCGCCCCCAGAGTCAAACAGCGGACGAACCCCAACGACGGGTAACACCAAACAAAGAAACAAACAAACAGTCAGCAAACCAAAGAGCAGACCATGATACCTCGAACGAGAAGCTCGCCTTGCCGCACACTCTGAAGGAGACCTGCCTCGGTCGTGGGCCTGCATGTCCAACAGCCCCCTCCCGTCATTCCATAGTGCCCAGTTCCTGGGCTCTCTACATCGAACCTTGTGCACAATCCCCCTGGGCTGCTCCTCTCCTATTTTCACAAAATTGCATCCAACGGCCGCCATTCGGCGCTAGTTCAGGAACCGTGCCAGGCACGCGCCATGTCTGATTGGCCTTCTATTCCCAGCACGCAGATCAACAAACGAAGCGAGATGATTAGCCTGTGATGGACATGTTTTCGCCAATCACCATGGCCTATTTGCTTGCACCCGGTGGAGTCATGACCTGCATCTCTGTATCCCTGCATCTTCGTGGATCGTTGCCAGGCTCCTGTCCGGGTCCTGTTGGCAGGTCTTTTTACAGCAGTGGGTGGCCCACTGTAGGGACAGTTCATGGTACTGTACATCGTCATACCCTTCATTGTTGGGGGTTGAATTTCTTTCTCCAGAGCCAGAGTCATTGATCTGCCAGAGTCATTGATCTGCCAGAGTCATTGATCTGCTACCGTGCCATCCATCGCCCATCCCCTTCGCTTCCCTTGTTCTTTGGGGAGGCCCATATTTTCCCGCCGCCATCCTAGCACGCAAGCACGGTACCTGCCTACATGTACATGTACCACAGTACATGCCTGGCACTGGCGGGCGCCTCTCTTCATGTTGCTTCCAGAAGACTCGCCTGGCACGTCCTCGTAGTCTCCAAATAGCGCCCATAGTCCAGCCCATTATTTACCAAGGTAAGGTAGGCAAGCATCTTGTTTCCCTCGATTCCTTCGTTTGCTACCATGACAGCGTTAGAGCCATGGGGATCCGAAATTTCAGCTCCTCCGCCAGGCCCGCTCAGACCTGCCACGCGCCAAACTTCTACAGAGACCCAAGGCCTAAAATGCCTGTTCCCCATGTCATGAATTGCGCGCCGCTCGGGCTCTCGCGACTCTGTTCCCAAGCAAGATTTCAGTCAGCCCTTCTCGTGTCTCGTCACCTTGCGCTGCCCGCCACAACCCAGCCCCAAGCAAAGCAGACCGCGCCGCCGTTTCGTTGACGACGCCTCGTCTTTTTCCAACCTGGCATCGTGGCCGCCGGTGAGGGGGGGGGGCGGAGGAGGACGCACTGCCCGCGCGCGCCATCAAAGGCCCGACACCCCCCGTCTCTTCTGAAACGCCCACGTCCCCGTAGCCCGTCCCCGCCTCTGCCCCACCAGCCGTCTGGCGCAGATCTTGACCCCATTCTCGTCCCGCTCACTCTTACCGAAATGACCTTGCTTGTGGTTTTTTTTTTTCCCTGCCCTTTCCACTCCCAGTGCTTCTCACCATCGTGGGATCGATGCCGTTTATCGCAATACCGGACTGTGAGCGGAGCACCTGTCGCCCACTTCGCTGGGAAGGTGACATCCCCCCGGTCTATGATGACGGTTTGTGACCTTGTCAGCAGTGGAGAGAGAGAGAGAGAGCGGGTCTTGCTTTCGCAGTGCGACATGAAGTTTTCCCGGCACGAGACAGAATCGTTCGTCACAGCGCCTCGCCTCTTTGGCGGCCTGTCAATGGTCAATCCAGGCAGGGTCTGCCGGCTGACGGGGAGGCGCCGCGGGGATTTTGTGGCGGAGGATCGTCGAGCCTCATCTCGTGCGTCGGCCTTGTGCCCCTGCCGAATCTTGTGCTACATCTTCACATGAGCGTCGTTCCCTCGGCACAACACTGACTCCCGTCGACCTGACGTTGGGGGTTCACCTTCTTTTTCTTTTCTCCTTCTTCGTTCGTGCAATGCCTGACCCGACGAGCAAACGCAGCCATGAACAGCGTGTGCGGGTCTGAGTCGTGGAAACGTGTAGTAGAGTTTTTCCCAGCTGTGACACATACCGTATCCTTGCTATGCATCGACAAATCATGCCACATGTAGAACCCACTGTAATTCGTCTGACAAGAAATTCATCCGATGTTCTTGCACCATGTCATTCAAACTATGGAACCAAAGGCAGCAGTGGTGGCCTTTCTGACCTGAATCGCCGCCATCGTAGTGAGCCACGTAGGCCTCCCTTCCACCCCTCTTTGGTGCTCATACAAAATAAGTTTCCCTCATCACATCTCGCATCATCTCACGTCACATTTTCTCCGTCTCGCTCTGCCGCCCCCCGCTTCAGCTTACTGCGGCGGCGGCGGTGGCGGCGGCTGTCCATTCTGGCCTTGGCTCCGCTGCATCTGCGCGAGCATCGCCGCGAAGAAGGCGGGACTGAACTGCGCCGCTTGCGCGCCCTGCGCATTCTGCTGCGCGCCGGGCCAGCCAGGTGGTGGCGGCGGCGGCGCGGCCGGGAACCCGCCACCTTGCGCGGGTGGCGGCGTCGCCATGCCTGCGAAGCTGAAAGGATGCGCTGCCGCGGCCGCCGGCGGTGCGTAGGCTTGCGGCTGGGCCGGCGCTTGGAAGGCGCCAGCGTTCCACTGCCCTTGTGGCTGGGACTGCTGGGACTGCTGTGGCTGCTGCTGGTGTTGCTGGTGTTGCTGCTGCTGCTGTTGATGTTGCTGCTGCTGCTGCTGTTGCTGCTGCTGCTGCTGCTGTGTCCTCTGGCCCGAA